>NW_022437040.1:746651-764086 GCF_009761245.1 Sapajus apella | reverse complement strand
TTTTTTTTTTTTTTTTTTTTTTTTTTTTTTTGAGACAGGGTCTCTCTTTGTGGCCCAGGCTGGAGTGCAGTAGTGCAGTCTTGGCACACTGCAACCTCCACCTCCCGGGCTCAAGCAATCCTCCCACCTCAGCCTCCCAGGTGGCTGGGGCTACAGGTGCATAACACCATGCCTGGCTGATTAGGTTTTTTACAGTCCTGTCATGGGCCCTAAAATACTTAATTACCTGGGCATGGTGTTAGCTATGTTGTCTAGGCTGGTCTTCCTCAAGCAATCTGCTCACCTTGGCCTCCCAAAGTGCTGGGATTATAGACATGAACCACTATTCTAGGCTGTAGTTGTTAATACTTTCTTTTGCTAAATTGTGTCTGTAGATCATTTAGGGGAAGTCTGAGAAGACAGCTAGTAGAGATCATTATGTTTTTTTCAAAGACATTGCCAAAGTTAGGTCAGATAACCAATTTTTTGGTTACTGTGATTCAACCTTGGTTGACCGAGACACCTGAGATGGAAGCTTCTTTATCCTGTTACTGACCTGTAGGTTGTTTGGGCTCAGTTGCTGATGCTTATTTCCTTAGATGATCATACTTGCACCGTCCTTGGGTGATATCCTGTGAGTTGTCAAATGAACTTCGGTCCTGTTCAGAACCAAGCAGTTCCGTATTTAAAAATGAAAAGCTAACTGCAGATAGGTAAACTATATGTTTTTTTAACATCCTTTAATGGTTTTGTGTTTAGTTGGCGCTTCTGTGGATCCTTAACACATTGCTCTGACAGTAACCTTGTATGATGTTTTCCTTTACATCCAAAGCTCTCTTTTGTTCATTATCTTGTTTGATCCAGGCAGTAACTCTGCAAGTAGATGGCCCCATTATTATGGTGGAATGTACAGGATGATAGCATATTCTGGGAAGAGGAAGGAAGTGGATTCAGGCACTAGAACCAGTAAATCATGTGGTAGAGGGCTTCTCGTGTGAAAATCTGTTTTTCCCCCTCAATATCACAAAACTGGTCCATACTAACTTTTCAGAGTGTATTAGTTTCCTTAGAGTGAAATGTCATACTACTCTATTTCACTTTCCTCTTGATTAGAGCCTGAGGGTTTTTTAACGTTTTCTTCTTTAATCTTGTAGTATTGGTTCATTACTGTAAAGTTTTTTTTTTTTTTTTTTCCCTAGAAAACCAAGGTTATAGCAAAGTAAGTTGTATTCTCACAGGGTGAAGGAGACCTTCAGAAGTATACAATTCATCTATGCCTTTAAATTATCAACCATAAACACTGTAATTATGTGACAGATTCTCTGGACATCTGTTTTTTTATTATCACAGTCACTTTCCCAACAAAGTGTCACATAACAGCATTCTTTTGTTCCTTGGATCAACTGTTAATTAGTTTTCCCTCAATAGACCATATCTTCAGTGAAGTAGACAGAATACTCTGATCTCTCTCAGTATTTTCTAGTGCACGAATCCTCTGCTTCCTCTTGCCATTGGTCGTTTCACCTCAGAGGCATATCTAAGGAAACAAAATGCATTCAAACACAGTTATAATCAATTTCAAGTATGTGTTGTGGATGGATTAGGAAATAACTCATCTTTTTCTTTTTAACTCTTCCACTTTTAGACTAAAAGAATTTCTTTCTTTTGCATTGACAAATTTCTGTTACTCTTGTTCTGAAAAGCACATTTTTTAAAAAGGCTGAATTTATTTGGGCATTCGTAGGCATACTCTGATTTATCTTGAATATACTTTTGTCAGTTCTGTTTATAGTTTTTATTAATGATATTATTACAAGTAATAAAACTACATTTGCTTATTTTGGAAAATGCCCCATTTTGTTACTGTTTAAACATAGCCAAAATGAATTTCGAAGTATAATTTCCAGTATCTTTAGGAAGCAACACATTATTCAACTTCTGACCTCAAAATGGGACAAGTGAGACAGTGTTTGAAAAACATTTAGTAAAAACCCTGGCATATAGGAAGTGCACAATAAATGCGCTACAATTGTTACTACAAAGCTGATGCCTGTTCGTATGGTGGTAGTTATAGGATGCACAGCCATGTCTTTTATTCCGTTATCTTTCCTTCACCAAAGTTTTGATCGTTCAACTTTCCCTTATTGTATCATTCCGTAGTTACTGTGATCTCATGAGGAAGAGGTGGTTCAGTTGATACTTAGGGCAATGGTTCCTAGACTTGGAGAAACATGTATAAGGTGCTAAGATTTTATTTTGGCAAGGACATTAGGAAAAAGTCTATCATCTGCTTTCATCGTCGTTTTTAAAAGAGGTAGAAGATAACTCTGTGTGTGTGTATGTGTGTGTGTGTGTGTGTGTTAATAACACTCTCTTAACTTAATTTCAATTTATGAAAAATTGGCATTGTCTATCTCATTTCACAGTGGTCTGGAGGACACTCTATGGTAGACCTGTAGTCTGTGGATTGGCACTAACTGATGTGAGACATGAAGGTCAAATGAAAGGATAGGAGAGTTAAGACTGTTGAGGGAAGAAAAAAGCTTTCTTTTCTAGTGTTTTTTATTTTTATTTTTTTGGAATCTCACTCTGTCATCCAGGCTGGAGTGCAGTGGCTCTATCTTAGCTCACTGCAACCTCCACCTCCCAAGTTCAAGTGATTCTCCTGCCTCAGCCTCCTGAGTAGCTGGGATTATAGGCACCCACCACCACACCCAGCTAATTTTTTTTGGCTTTAGTAGAGACAGTGTTTCTCCATGTTGGTCAAGCTGGTCTTGAACTCATGACTTCACATGATCCACCTGCTTTGGCTTCCCAAAGTGTTGGGATTATAGGCATGAGCCACCACACTGGTATTCTTTTAGAGAAAGTTTCGAGCTACTATCGGTTCTGAAAATTGATTGCGTTATACATGTTACTATAATGCTCATAACCTGTGTTTCATGTGTTTATATGTCATTCATGCAAATTTCCAGTTGTCCAGAATAACTAGAAAACAAGTTGATGTGACGGATACTAACTCACAGTTCACATGCATTTTCTCCTGGTGTGCTTTACTAGTTAGAGGGAATATAGGTGAAAGACAAAGACTACAAAAAGCAAACAGATAGGTTATACCTTTGTAGAATGCCTTTACAAGTCCACATTGATACCCATTATTCTATATCTAGTACTATAGTTTCCTCATAATTTTATGAACAGGATCAGATTCCTGTTTCTGTTAAGTTTCTGAGTCAGAATAACAGGGAGAAAGAATAATAAAGGGAACTATTTGGCTGACAGAGTATCATTTGACTGAGAGGAGTTTTAATGGAGACACAGGTGCCATAGGAGCTCACAGGTACATTTCTCTTTCAGAGTCTTTCCTCATCCCTGTGCCCTCATGCTTCATGCGCTTGTGAGTGACTGAGATAAATGAGCTTGGCTTAGATGGCTTTTAAGATTCGTTCTAAACCTGATATTTTGTGAGATGGTTTCTGAAGTAGAAAGACCTACTTTGCTAAATGTGACCTAATTTTGATCCTGATTGCTCCCCCAAACTCTTGATGGCATCTGGAAGGCATGGCAGATTCTTCAGTAGACCAAGTGCAAGTGCTGTGGCCACCATCTTGAAAGCTCTCATGTGTGAGTTTTTCCTTCCTTTCTCTCTCCCCATCTGGAGTATCCCCCATCTAGCCATTTCTAAAGGTTCCTTTTCAGTCCCAACTGCTGTATTATTTAAACCCCATCTACAGCACTCACTGCAAGCAATGCTTAAATCTGCTTTTGTATTTGAAAACAAAGCTTTAAAAGCAGCTAGGGGAGCCACAGAGAAGAGTAGTGATTTTGTGACAGTGGCCTAAATCCAAGAATTGCATTTAGAAAGAGTTTTTGTTTGTTTTAAGCAGAATTGGCTTCAGCATGTTTGTCCATTGAAAATGGGAACACTGAGCCCATGCATAGATAAACCCTCTGATGGAAACTGGAGATTTTTGTAAAGGTAGAGGTATATGTACACTATGGCACCCTGTATTCCGCAATTCTGTAAAGCTCTTTAAAATGCTTTCATAATCGTTAAAATAATTCATTTTGCATATAGAATATGCTCTCTCACACTCCGTCATATTTGTAGGGTTTCTCCTTAAATGGGGCTTTGTTGCTCTGGTAGGAAATGAATGGTTAGATGTTTTTGTAAGTCACTTCTGCCTTCTCTAAGATGCATAGCTAGGAATAGGTGCCTAACAGCATGCTCTGTAGTTCCTAATCAATCAGGTAATAATTGATTACACTTGCATGAGCTTTTCAACACTGACAGTTTCACTGTAAGATAAAGAGAATTGTAAGATTCAATTATGAGCATACATTCCATAAAATGCACTGAGGCAGAGAGCAAGAAAGAATTCTTGTGCAGGAAGGGAAGGTATTTGAATTGTCTAAGAAGGGAGTCAAGGGTTATAAATTTTAAGAATAGGAATGAAATGTTTGCGAAGAGTATTGATTTATTTATTGGAGAAGACCTTGCAAAATATCTAAGAGGATGCAGGATTGGAGGATGCAGTTTCATGAGGATAGTAGACCACTCATCTTAGAAGAGGTGAAGAAGATGCTAAGAGCCAATGTTGGAAGCAAATCTGATCAGTCATTGTAATCAAAGTCTGAAAAGCTGTCCATTAGCAATAACTCTAAACTTATGCCAGAAAAAGAAGTCATAGTACTGGGGGAAGTCTCTGCAGGGAAGGGCAAGACCCACAGGAGGAAAATCAGATGGCACATTCAACCTCCTAACTATATGCTTCTGGGGGAGGGGCGAGTAACAACAGCCAAGTGAGGTGTCCAGTAACCTGCTCCCAAATGAATTCCAGAACGGGGGGCCGAGGGGGAGGCTGTGCTGGGGCAGTTAGTGAGCAGCCATGCCTGGAGGCCATGGTACCATCTGTGTAACAGAGAAACAGTTTTCCCTGATGAAAAATCAATCTCCAGAGGCAGCAGTTACAGCCCCTGAAAGAACAAGAGGTCCCAGACCAGACTTCCATGAGATGCCACAGAAGCTAATGAGCCAGTGTGGGTCATACGAGGTACGCGTGGCTGAGAGAGCAATGCCTGGGCCTCTAGAGGGGTAGGGCCCAGGCATTTTACGAATGCCTTGAAATACAGCCAGGTAAACACCTGGAGGATATTTTCATTTTGCTAAATGTTAATCTATGGAGAGAACAGGAGAAAAGGAAAACAAGTTAATGGCCTGACATAAACAACTACTTACCATGGAACTCTCACAAAGAAGCCTCAGACACGGCCTTGTGGGGGAGGGTACCATTTGAATAAGTGTTGATCCAAAGAGAATGCTTGGCCTTTATGGATACAAACACTGATTATATGCTCAAAGCCATTGACATAGTATGTTTTCTTCTCTCCCCCCACCCCGCCCCGCCCCATGAAATACTTGAAGCTGGCTTTTTAAGCACAAAGATGTAACGTAGGGATGGTGATTGTCAGATTATGACCGGGAATACAAGAGTCACAGAATGTTTTTGGTGAACAATCTGTTTCCCCAAACCCAGCATCATCCCTTTAACCCATATTATCAGAAAGATGCATTTTAGGATACTGCATCCCACAAGGTTCTGACATTAGCCAGCAGTCTACCACAAAGAACAAGTATATTTAGCAAGAGAGGTTCTACTCTTTACTGTTAGCAAGATGTGTTAAATGGAGGCTTTTTCTTCCTCCTCCTTTTTTTAGTCTAACTTTTAGATTGCCTGAAAAGAAAGAGGCTAAGCAAAATGGAAATACTTTACTCCCGACCAAATGGGAATAGATTATCTGAAGAGAAAATTGGAATCTAATGTTCAAACACCCCCTCTTCTGGAGCCAGTAGAGACTCTGGCGTGTTTCAGTCAAGTTGTAGTATTTAAGCAAACGAGTATACATAAAATACTAAACTAGTTTAGCCTGAGCTCAGCCATGTAGTAACTTTTTAAGTACTGTCTGCAAATTGTTCTCCTGTAGGCTGGCTGTATACACCTGTCACTGCTCTGATGTGTGTGCTTCTAATGTAAAAGACTGATTTTAAGGATTTACACTGTATTTGTGTCCCACTTCTGGCTTTAAGAGCTTTATTTTAACTTACTGTGTTAAAGTATAAAGCATTATTTTTCAACAATTCATACAAGCAAATTAGGTGAGGTACTATTTACTTTTTTTTTAATTTTTAAGATGAAATCTTGCTCTGTCACTTAGGCTGGAGTGCAGTGGCATGATCTGGGCTCACTGCAACCTCTACCTCCTGGGTTAAAGCAGTTCTCTTGTCTCAGTTTCCCAAGTAGCTGGGATTATAGGCTTGTACCACCAGGCCTGGCTAATTTTTGTATTTTTGGTAGAGAAGGGGTTTTGCTATGTTGGCCAGGCTGGTCTTGAACTCCTGACCTCAGGTAATCTGCCAACATCAGCCTTCCAAAGAGCCGGAATTACAGGCATGAGCCACCATACCTGGCCTTTTTTTGTTTGTTTTTTAAAGAGACAGTATATTATTTTTGTGGCTCATGCTGGAGTGCCGCAGCACAATCATAGCTGATTGGTACCTTGAGTTCCTGGCCTGAAATGATCCTTCTACCTCAGTCTCCCGAGTAGCTAGGAAAACAAGCATTTATCACCATGCCCGGCTGATTTTTAATTTTTTTGTAGAGACGAGGGGTTCCACCATCTTGCGTAGGCTGGTCTCAAACTCCTGGGCTCAAGTGATACTCCTGGCTTGGTCTCACAAAGTGCCAGGATTACAGCTGTGAGCCATTGCATCTGGCCTTCTATTTTATGTATGAGTCAAGCTACAGACAAGGTTAACAAGACTACTACTTCAGTGCCCTCCACTAATAAACAGAACCACCGCTAGAACGGTGGTTCTTCTGACTCATTTCACCATGGCTTACCACATGATGCTGCCATTTTAATCAGTCAGCTGAGATATGCATTCTATTCCTTAATCCCTGGCTTTTTGACTCAATTTTACTAGACTTGTACTTCTGTTTTAGGGTGGAAAGCCTATGTTTGAGTATATTTGTCTTTATAGTGTACCTAATCATTTGGCTTGGTAATTTGGGTAGGTTTGAGCCATTTTGCTAAGGTAGGCAGCAAACTTAGACCATTTACTAAACTCATGCTCAGAGAAAATGGGCCCTTTGCTCACAAAGAGGAAAATGTTTGGTTTACTTAGCATGGTCCTTTTTAGGGCTGAGGCTGATACTTTGAAGGAGTATTCTGGTGAGATGGTGAAAATATATTCCATGTGACAGCTCTTGTTTCTGTGCATCGAAGATTTTAAACCTTGAAAAGAAAGCTTGGAGTCCAAAGAAAGAATTGTGCAATTGCAATAAACACATAGCCTTGCAGACTCAGAGATAGTGGCTGTCAGGACAGAGTACAGAAAATGCAGTGATTTATATCAGCCAGAGGGAAACATGGCCTCAGGCACTGTAAGTGAAGAGTAGTGCTTTCACTTAAGGAAACTTAACTCTTTAAGGACTCCCCCAAATTCACTTTGTTGAGTATCTAAAATCCCGGAAATGTGCAGGTTTTCGTCTTCTAACAGTGCAGCTGAATGAGGGAATAGAGCCTTTGCATTTAAATTGCTCGAGTTTATCTGATTAGGATAGGTTTCAACCTTCACATGCTTAAGCTTGGCACAGAGTAGATGCTCAAAAGCTCTTGAATTGGTCATAGTTCTTTTTCTTGGATTCTTTTTATTTCAAAGTGTATCAAAAGCACTCATCTTTGAAATCAGAGGCTTGTTCTCAAAATGCAAGAGGAAGAGAGAAATCTAGTAAAGTTCTCGAGTTGGTGCTGTTGATTACCTTGTGAATGGAGATCACAGTATGTGAAGAGTTGAAGTCTAGTTTGTCTTACCAAGTCACTGAACAGCCCCATGATCTCTGAGGTACCAGCAGCAATTTTACTGCATTCTTGTGCCTGAAAGAACATGAAATACACTTTGCCATTTAATACAGCCTGTAGGAACCGAGTGAACCTCATTCAAAACTCTGCCTGGATAGGACAGCTCCGTGTGCACCGTTTCCAGCAGAGTAAGCAGTGCCTTCATGATTCAGGGACATTTTGTACTTCCTGAAGAGTAAGGTACAAGTCTGCCAGATTCTGGAAAAGTGTAATTAGGATATGTGAAGCATTTTATGTGGTGGAGGTTCTTGATATTACAGCCGTTCCTGCATTGCATACCCTCAGTGCTCCTGTCTTTAACTCTTCTTGGCCACTCTTACAAGTCATCACCCTTTGATGTACTTTAAGAACACAGGCACACCTTGTTGAATTGTGCTTCACTTTAGTGTGCTTTTCAGATACTGCCCTTTTTTTCCTTTTTAACAAATTGAAGGTTTGTGGCAACCCTGCGTCACAAGACTGTCGGTGCCATTTCTCAATAGCATGTAGTCAATTTACGTCTCTGTTTCACATTTTGGTAATTTTCACAATATTTCAAACTTTATTGTAACTTTTACAGTGATCTGTTATTCATGATCTTTGATGTTACTATTGCAATTGTTTCAGGGTGCCAGGAACAGTACCCACAGAAGATAGTTTAGTGAAAGTTGTGTGTGAAGTTCTGCCATTCCCCTGTCTCTCTCCCTCTACTTGGGCTTTTCTATACTCCAAATTTCAATTTTTTAATTGAAATCGGGTCAGTCAATAACCCTACAATGACCTTTCAGTGTTCAATTGAAAGAAAGAGTCAAAAATCAAAAGCTTGAAATGATTAATTAAAGCTCAGTGAGGAAGGCATGTCAAAAACTGAGATAGGCTGAAAGCTGGGTGTCTTGCACCAAGCATCTATCCAAGTTGTAAATGCAAAGGAAAGTTCTTGAAGGAGATTAAAAGTGCAGTTCCAATGAACAGACAAATGATAAATAGCCTAATTGCTGATACGGAGAAAACTGAAGTGGTCTGGATAGAAAATCAAACCAGCCACAACAATCCCTTAAGCCAAAGCCTAATCCAGAGCAAGGCCCTAACTCTCTTCAGTTTCTCTGAAGGATGAGAGAGGTGAGGAAGCTGCAGAAGAGAGAAGTTTGAAGCTAGCAAAGATTGGTTCGTGAGGTTGGAGGAAAGAAGCCATCTCCTTAACATAAAAGTACAAGGTGAATCAGCAAGTGCTAATGGAGAAGCTGCAGTAAGTTATCCAGAAGACCTAGCAAGATCATTGATGAAAGTGGCAACACTAAACAACAGATGGTTCAAGGTAAATGAAACAGCCTTCTATTGGAAGATGCCATCTAGATGTTTCATAGCTAAAGACAAGAAGTCAGTACCTGGCTTTAAATGACAGATTGATTATCTTATTAGGGACTAATACAACTGGTGACTTTCCCTTTAAGATATTGCTCATTTACTATTCCAAAAATAATTTCTTAATGAAATTTATGGAATATTATGAATCTTTTTTCATGCTTTGTACAAAGCATCTTCACCAAGTGTCCTCAATAATTATACTAAATCTACTCTTCCATTGCTCTGTAAAGGGAACAACAAATCCTGGTTGATGCACATCTGTTTACAGCATATCTTACTGAATTATAATTTTTTTTATTGAAACAAAGTCTTGCTTTGTCACGCAGGCTGGAGTGCAGTGGCGCAGTCTCAGCTCACTGCAACCTCCACCGTCTGGGCTCAAGTGATTCTCCTGCCTCAGCCTCCTGAGTAGCTGGGATTACAGGCACCCACCACCACACCCAGCTAATTTTTGTATTTTTAGTAGAGATGGGGTTTCACCATCTTGGCTAGGCTGGTCTTGAACGCCTTACCTCAGGTGATCCACCCCTCTTGGCCTCGCAAGGTGCTGGGATTAGAGTTGTGAGCCGCCAGCCTGGCCAATTACTGAATTTATGCCCACTGTTGAGACCTACTGCACAGACAGGAAAAAAAGATTCCTTTCAAAATATTAGTGCCCGTTGACAATGTAACTTGTCATCCAGGAGCTATGATGGAGATGTACAAATAGGTTAATGTTGTTTCCATGCCTGCTAATGCAACATCCATTCTGCAGCCCATGGATAAGAAGTAATTTCCACATTGAAGTCTTATTTAAGAAATATATTTTGTAAGGCTATGGCTGCTATAGTTTGTGATTCCTCTGATCGATCTGTGCGAAATAAATTGAAAACCTTTTGGGAAGGATTTACCATATTAGAGATCATTAAGAACATTCATGATTCATGGGAGAAGGTCACAATATCAATATCAACAGGAATTTGGGAGAAGTGGATTCCAGTCCTCATGGATGACTTTGAGGGGCTCAAGACTTCATTGGAGGAAGTCACTGCAGGTATGGTGGAGATAGCAAAAGAATTAGAAGTGGAGCCTGGAGACTCCTGGACTGAACTGCTGTAATATCATGATCAAACTTGTACGGTTGAGGAGTTGCTTCTTATAGATGAGCAAAGAAATCAGTTTCTGGAGATGGACCCCTGGTGAAAATGCTTTGTACATTGTTGAAATGACAAAAGATTCATAATATTCCATAAATTTTGTTAATAAAGCAGTGGCAGGGTTTGTGAGGATTGACTCCAGTTTTGAAAGAACTTCTGACATGAGCAACATGCTATCAAACAGCAAGGCATGCTGCAGAAACATTTTCCCAGAGTAAGTCAAAGCAGCAAACTTCATGGTTGTCCTATTTTAAGAAATTGCCACATCCTTCAGCAGCCCTCTCCCTGATCAGTCAGTAGCCATCAGCATGGAGGCAGGAACCTTTACCAGCAAAACGATTGCAACCAGCTGAAAACTCAAATGATTGTTAGCAATTTTTAGCAATGAAGTATTTTAACATTAAGATACATACTTTTTTAAAGATATAATTCTTTGGCACACTTAATAGTTACATTTACTACAGTGTAGTGTAAACATGATTTCTGTATGCACTGGGAAACCGAAAAATTCTTGTGACATGCTTCATTGAATTACTAGCTTTATTTTGATGATCTGGAACCAAACCTGCACTATCTCTATCTCCAAGGCGTTCCTGTATTTAGGAACATGGCACATACAGAGGGGGCTGCCTATTAAATATTTATTCTCCATTTGATATCTGAAATGATTTGAAATCATTGAAAGATGCTGACTTAAGATGGTCACCCGACTACTACCAAGCATTCATGATTTACCTATAAAATCTCCACATGGAACCATGTATGTATGAATATTGAAACTATGGAATTTTAGTTAGCAATTTTTACTAGAAAGCATTGCTGTGTGCTAGCATTGCTAGGCACTGTGCATAGCATTTTTTTTTATTCCAAAGTAATTTGGGGTCACATTTTAAGGTACGGCATCATAAATAAAAAGGTTTATTTCTTCACTTGATATTCAATAAAATGTCTTAGATTGTAGTTACGGATTTTAAATGTGAAATTTAAATAGCAGATCCTTTTGAAGTGTTACACAAGTGTGGCAGGTATCTTTAAACCCTTTTTTTTTTTTTTTTTTTTGGCTTGTATTAGTAATGTAGATAAGACATTGTATAAAAATGCTTAGATTTACGAACTCAGTGTAGTATTGATAGGTCAGTGGTTGTCATTTTGGTCCACATGTTAGAATCACCTGAGTAAGTCTTTAGTGACATTGGTGCCTGGGTCCCTTTCTGACCCATTAAGTCAGACTCTCTGAGGGATAACCCTGAGCATCTTTGGGTATTGCTTCCAGAAGGGAGTGGATTAGTGCCTTTTGCATTCTCCTTGGATAATCTCACGTTTTATAGCTCCTGGACTGCTGTGTATATCGGTGGAGTTGCATTCACTCAGTTGAACTACAGGAAACTCTACATTCCTGAGTGTCTTTGGCAGATACTTAAGGGGCTGCTGTTTATCAGGTGCGACGGCCAGCATCTGCTGGGGAGAGACTTGATCCCCTCCTTATGGAGTTTATACTTTTGTTTTGGGCAAAAGGAGGAGTTTTCTCAAAGTCAAAATGCACCGTTAACAGGATCATCTCATTTTGTTGACAGATTTAACCCAATTCTTAGATCTGGACTAGGTTTTCCAGATCATTTTCTAGTACTTGATGCTTTTTCTGATGTGTGGATTTGGTTTCTCTTTAACTGCATTCCACATTTGGATTCGTTTATCATTTTCAGCAGGTCAGTCCCACTAGCACTCCCCTCATAGTGGTCTATGGTTATTTAACCAAGGAATTATTTTTGCTTGTTTGCCTATTATGATGAAACAGTAAATTGCTTTTCTTTTTCTAGAACTGTAAGCTTCAAAGTTAAAATCAAACAGTATTTCTTGTTTAGGGAAAAAGTGTGTTAACACTGTGGAAGAAGTAATAGCTAAGCAAATAGTATCAACTAAACCATACTGAACCCATCATTTAAGAATGAAAGATTTAAAATTATTCAGGTATTTTGACTTGTTTTGCTTCAAATAGAGCATAAATGTCACAATCCCCTTTTGCTTCTTCATACCAATCTCTTCCCTACCCCGTAAATGTGATTTAAAATCTTGATAGAGCACAAGCGCCAGGAATACAACGCACATTCAATTAGGCCGAGATTTTTCACTGACCTAAATAACAGCTCATTCATGAGATAATGTGACCTGCAGTCAGATAGAAAAATCTGTTGCTTGAGCTGGGATCAACCTGGCATAGTACAAACCCTCTGGTGGTCAGGGAATCATCTAAAATTAGACCAGGTAGAAAAATACTGCGAAAGCTTTGCAGGCCCAGTCTCCATTTCAGGAATACTTCTTTCTCAAGATGCGTGTGTCATTTGTCACCTAGACTATCCCTGGTAATCTTGTAATGCACATCTCGATTAGCATGAAGTGTCTGCTATCCAAGTGAAGTTCATTGCTATCCAAGGCATCAAGCAGTTTGAGCAGTTAAGCAATCTATATTTCTTAAGAGTGCATTTCCTTTCATGACTTAATGGAGCTCACCTTCTGTTAAACAAGGTCTTCTCTTTGGAGAGGTGGTCAGTGTATCTTGGGATTTTCAGGTAGCCACAAGTTTGGCAAACATTGCCGTTATCAAAACAATACCTGTCCTAGAAATGAATGTATGGTATTGTGTATGCAAGTGTTTGTCTTACAGTGATGCATTTTCAAAAATGTGAGATGGTCATCGTGTTTCCTCAGGTTTCTTTCAGTAGATCTGGTGGTAAATTCTTGAACTACTAAAGGGAAATCCCTTACTACCGAAATGACCTCAGATTCTTTTTGGAAAGAGAAGGGTAGAAATAAATGCAATACACAAATTAGTTTCCTATCCAGTGAACCATCTAGTGTGATGGTTAGAGGTTTCTTGGATCATTGGAATCATAAGGAGCTCCAGTCACTGTTTTTGATTTATCCATGTCAAAATGAGGGGGGAAAACACAAGGATGTGGTTTTTCTCTTTGAACCAATAGGGAAAAACTTAAATCTAAAATATGAAGTACAGGCTTTATTCATTCAACACATGTTTATGGAGCATCAGTGAACAAGGCAGACAAACCCTGTCCCCCACCCTTGCTGAGTGTGCACTCTAGTGAGGACTACAGATGCTATAAATAAAACAACTTACTTAGAAGATACCATGGTCGGGCGGGGGGCAGGGGTGTGGTGTGGTAGGAATAGAGCAGGGCAGAGGGAACTAGGAGCTCCAGATTTGGAGGGCAGAGGGAAGATTGCCGTTTTAAATAGGATATCAGGGTGGGCTTTATCTAGAAGGAGCAATTGAAACCAGGAAGCTGCTGAGGGATTTGGCCATGCACTTATGCGGGATAGAACAGTCCAGGCAGAAGGCAGGTGCACTGGAAGTGCCTGGTAAAGCAGGAGTGTACCTGGCATGTTGGAGAAAACTGAAGGCCAGTGTGCTGCTGCAGAGGGAGTGGGGAGGAGGGAGAAAAGAGATAAGGCCACAGGAAGTGGGGTCCCGGCCACACAGGGCCTTGTAAGGAGTTGGCTTTCCATGACACTGTGAGTAAAGCTCTGGAGGGATTTGAGGAATGAGCTGGCTTCATTGTGTGCCCTGGCATTCATCAGGTGTTTGGTAACTATTTTTTTTCTTAAATTTCATATTTTTTCTGAAACCATACATTCCTTCCTTTTTTCCCCCTCTCTGAAAATTATAGCAACAATAGCTCATACTTGCTATGGTGGGTATGCTGTCAATCACTGTACATTGATTAACCGTGTGACCCTTCACAACAGCTGTAAATAGTACACAACAGCTTTAAACCATCATTTTATAGATGAGGAGACTGAGACCCTGAGAGCATCAGTGACTCACCCAAGGAGCTTGAGTCACTCAAGGGCAGAGTCAGTATTCGAGCCCAGGCAGTGTATCTCCCAATTACAGCAGGGTTTGCTGTTCGTCAGGATGTGGGAGGAGCTAGGAGACTTGCACGTATATGTTGAAGCAAGAATGCTAGCTCCTGCTGCATCTCCTCCCTACCCACAGAGACCACTGGTGTAGGTGCTCTGGGTTGGAAGCAGCACAGTCAGGGTGACACTGTGCTTGGGTCTGTAGTTACTGTCATGTGGCATGATAGAACTCTTGCCTACAGGTAGAAATTATGATGAGGGACCTGAATTGGCAACTTTCACTTCACTCTCATTTCCCTCCAACATCCAGTTATTAGTCATTTAATGTCACTCCAGTTTTTTTGTGGCTTTTAATGATGTCATCTCATGAATTTGCTGTTGGATTTTGAAAGGAGGAACCTCAGCTTCTAATAGAAAGGTATGAAGTGAAATAAGCTCTAAGGAGGAAGTCATTATAACCTCTTATGAGAGTATATAAATATGCACCTATTTGACAGATGAAAAACACTGGGCTTACTTTAAGTCATGGT
Organism: Sapajus apella; assembly: GCF_009761245.1. Classification (NCBI taxonomy): domain Eukaryota; kingdom Metazoa; phylum Chordata; class Mammalia; order Primates; family Cebidae; genus Sapajus; species Sapajus apella. Next base: position 749,298 of record NW_022437040.1, on the reverse strand, counting down.
ATTTTATGGCAACAGGCATTCCGATAGCCAGTGGAGGTACATTTTTGAAGTGCTAGTAGAAGGCAAGTCCTCCACTGGGGAATTTTCTTTGTGATTTTGCTAAGTAAAACTTTCTTGCAAATATGTAATATTGATAGCACACTGCTCTTACTAATATATTGGAGCTGACTTCCTGTTTTCCAAGGAAAATGAGAATGCCTCTAAGTGCCTGTGTGGCATAAATTCTACTTTTAAATAAGACTCCACACACAAGGCAAGGACAGTACAAGCTTTTTAGGAAAAAAAAAAAACTGATGCAAGAAAAACCAAATCTAAATATTGATTTACATTGGATCATAGCTCTTTAGACAACACCTCTTAGGGCCCACTGTTTCCCAAGCAAGAAACTCTGTGTTCTGGGTAGTTGTAAAAGAAATAGAACATGCTTCCCTTGTGTGTTTCAGTGGATAGCGTACAAAAAACACAGGTTAGAGTCAGATCAGGCATGAATTTAAATCTCTTTTCCTATTTATTGGTTCTGAGACCTTGGGCAAGTTATTTAACCTTCTAAATCCCACTTTCCCGTCTGTAAAGTGAAAATGGGAATATTCAGTTTGCAGGATTCTGAGAAGTAAAACCTAACATTAAACATAGACCCTCCGACCCCAGTGGGTACTTAGTAAATATTTCCTTCACTGTTGTCTGGGGTCACACAGCAGGGAATGGAGGAAGGATGAAAATATGTAACAGTCTCTTAGGAAAAAATTGTAAAGTCATAGCGGGCAATTCTTACCCATTATGACAGTTATTTCATGTAGTGTGGAGATAGAACTGAATTTAGACTCATTTCCCCAAGGTCCCTATTGAGAACCTACTGTGTGCCATGCCTGATTCCAGATGCTGGGGAAACACAGTGTCTACGCTCATGATCTTTAAAGGTTAGTGAGAGCGGACATTGACCAAATACTCACACTAATCAGACCAATAAATGTCAAATTGCAACTGTGTTAGTGCTGTGAGACAGAAGAAAATGATGTTACGAAATGGTGTAATAGACAAGTTTGACCTAATCAGGGGGATCCAGAAAACCTTCCTTGAAAAAGATGGCAGTAACATCAGTATCTTAAAGGCAAGGAGGTGCATGCAACCCTCAGTATAACATCAGGGTCCCTTGGACCCCATTTTAATTTTGGAGTTTCTTTTTTGAGATGCCTTAAGTGCTTTTAAGGATGGCTGTTGGATAAAATTTAATCTTTCCTAGAGGTCTTACAAGGAAAAAACAGAACATTATTTATTTTAGGGCAAAGAACAACTCATACTATCTTAGCATTACCACATAGTTCTTTTGGACCTTTTGTACATCTAAGACACATTTTGACCTCTTAGTGATCTTATTTTTTCTGTATCTAGAAACATTTTCCTGTTTCATCATCTGAGAAATTTGTTCATTCATGCTTATCAATTCCCAACCATACTAAAATAAAAGTTAGAAAAGCAAAGAGTGATGGAATCAACTCTAAGGCTGATGCAATACTGAAATGTTATTTTATCTTTGAGTTTTCTTGCGGCATGACCCACAGTTTTTTTGTATCTTTCAAGGAGGTATAAAGGAAGGCACGAGATGCTTTTATCTAAATTTTTAGAAAATCTCTAGTTGAACACAGTTGAGAATTGATAATTTTCTCCCATGATAGCAAAGAAAAGGAAACTGATCAGGACCTCTGATGATTACCACATGATTCAGAAGATAAATGCCAAAAGACAGAAGCTCTCTAGACTCTAGACGATGGTGAAATTGATTGTGTAAGTGAAATCTCAGATTCTTCAGATGAAGGTATCCCAGATGAATTTTCCTCAACTCAGGAATCAGTGAGTCAGTAATACATTTCAAAGGATGAAAAGGAAATACGGTATTTGTATCCAGTTAGTCATTCAGTAGGAAATACTTCATCGTACAACATTTTGCAGCAAAAACCTCTGAGAGCAAGGGAATTAAGCAGAGGACGGGCATTGTCACACTTGGATTTTAAAAGTGATGATGGTGTTTCAGGTGATTTTGAGCAGGCATTTGTATATAAGGGACTGGGCCTGGTGAGAGATTTCTGGCTGGAAGTGTGGACTTGAGGTTCATTTGCATGTAGTTCAGGTGAACATCTTGAGTCATGAAAATCTTGTGGAAAAATGAAATCAGCTGTGGGGAGGGGTATAAAGTGAGAACATCTGAGTCCCAGTGTCTGGAACCAACAATGCCTTGGGGCCTGAAGAGACAATTAACTTGTGAAGGAGACAGAGGAAGAACAGTGGCATGTGTAAATTACTTTGGGCAGTATGGCCATTTTCATGATATTGATTCTTCCTAACCATGAACATGGAATGTTTCTCCATCTGTTTGTGTCCTCTCTTATTTCGTTGAGCAGTGGCTTGTGGTTTTCCTTGAAGAGGTCCTTTACGTTCCTTGTTAGTTGGAATATTATGCAGCCATCAAAAATGATGAGTTCGTGTCCTTTGTAGGAACATGGATGAACCTGGAAACCATCATTCTCAGCAAACTGACACAGGAGCAGAAAATCAAACACCACATGTTCTCACTCATAGGCGGGTGTTGAACAATGAGAACATGTGGTGTTTGATTTTCTGCTCCTGTGTCAGTTTGCTGAGAATGATGGTT
>NW_022437040.1:547662-746551 GCF_009761245.1 Sapajus apella | reverse complement strand
CCTTTGTAGGAACATGGATGAACCTGGAAACCATCATTCTCAGCAAACTGACACAGGAGCAGAAAATCAAACACCACATGTTCTCACTCATAGGCGGGTGTTGAACAATGAGAACACATGGACACAGGGAGGGGAGCACTACACACTGGGGTCTGTTGGGGGGAAATGGGGGAGGGACAGGGGGATGGGGAGGTGGGGAGAGATAGCATGGGGAGAAATGCCAGATATAGGTGAAGGGGAGGAAGGCAGCAAATCACACTGCCATGTGTGTACCTATGCAACAATCTTGCAGGTTCTTCACATGTACCCCAAAACCTAAAATGCAATTTAAAAAGATAGAAAAAAAAAATAAAAACAGTGGCATGGAAGAAAACATACTGTCATGTGAAGGAACACAGAGGAGGTAAATGTTCCAGGAAGGGCCCATAGCATCAGCTGCTGCTAAGGAGACTAATGAGAAGAAAACTTAAAAACAAAAGTTTTTGAATTTAGCAACATGGAGATAATTGGTAACTTTAGTGGGAGATACTCCAGTAAAGTGATAAGGTTATAGGCTGAATTGGAACTAGCCAGATATGAAATGGAAGTTGAGAAAAAAGGGGATAGTAGAGTTAACTATTTTGAGAAATTTGACTATTTAAAGGTGGTAGAGAGTAAAAGACATAGTAATATCAAATGGCCAGATAACAACAGTGAACCTGTTTATTTTAATTTTGTTTGTTTTATTTATTGAGGCTAATTCTACTGTAATTTAGTTTTTTTTATCTCCTTGAACATCTTGAGAGCTCCTGATTTTTTGAATTGTTGCATTTCCTTGAGTTCCACCTAGCCTACATTTTGTAGAAAGCCTCCAGCTGGGACATGAACTGAGGGGCATGAAGTTTTATTGCACCAGGCATCCAACATGTCTTACCTTGGTTTATTCTTCACAACAACTCTATGAGGTTGATTTCATTAACTCCATTTTACAAATGATAGATCTAAGGTTCAGAGGAAACCACTTCCCTGCAAAAGTCAAACATCTAGGAAGAGGGAGAACTGGGATTCAAACCCAGGTGACTCAGGCTACATGTTTCCTGATTGACCTTCGACACAAAGATAACATCACAGCTGAAATAACATCTCTGCCTTTCATAAGAGATTTTTCCTAGCAAAACCCAGATTTTGGGGGTTACTGTTTTTATTCATACAGTCTGTCAGCACACAGCCAGTTGAAGATCATCTCCCCTTCTTCCCTACTGTTGCCTCATCCAGCGTGTCTCTTAACTGTCTTGCTGCGGGAAGTAGTTCTTCTGAGAAATGAAAATAATAAAACCAGTTTATTTCCCAGAGGCTTTGGAAACGTGTACAGGATTTTGTTTCTGCTCCTTCACCCACCTACTTACTATCATCTCAGTTCCTTATCTGGGACTCCACGCAGGAACAAAACACATCTGAATCCTTTCATATCTCACCCCTGTTAAGTAAGTCCTGAGTCATTGGGGTCACGCTGGTGAAATGTTGTGAGATGTTGTGATGTGTGGAAGGAAAACGGAATGGATGGAAGTCATAACTACCATTGTGACCATGACAAGTTGATCCCACATTAAAATAGAAGTGTTGAATTTATGGTGCGCCCCCTGAGTTTGGAGATTGCCTTATGGGTTATGTCCTTAGTATTTCACAGAATGGTCAAGTGGTCCAAGATGTGGATGGCCAAGTTACGCATTCCAAGTGAAATAGGAAAGTTGATGGAGGTGAGGTCGAGTAAGATTTTTTTGTCGTTTTTTTCTTTAGCATCAAAGTCCCCATTTAATAGAGGTTTTCAGCCCATGGAAGACAGTAATTTGAGAGAGTCGTGATTTTTCTCTCCTAGGGTTTTGTCCCTTCTCTGCATCTCTCTAATATTAACTTATGCCAACCTCTTTTAAGTGCATGTGACAAGTTGTTTCTTTGGCCTTGAGGAAAAGATTTTGATGTCAGTATGTGGGACTCAAGTCTTTGATGTTTAATTGTGTTTTACCCAGATGACAATGAATGGAAGGACTCAGCCATTTGTTTCCTGCATGTTGCTGAGACCATGACCATAGTGGAGCACCTAATGTTTGTGCTCACTTTGAGGCTGGAGTGTGACCACTGGCCCTTGTGAGGCCCTGGCAGCCACGCTCCGTTCTTTGACAGCCTCTTTGAGCATAAGGGACTCTGGGTAACATTCCAGATTCTGGGCTCTGGGACAAACTAGCATTATTGCCTCAGCTGATCTTCACTCTCTCTGAATTTTAAAACAAAGGGTATAGAAAGGCAGCCCCAGCCTTAGGGGCACAGGAGTATCTCCCACCCCTATGGAGTCTGTAGATGTTGATGGTCAAGTTTACTAACACCTCATGTTAGCAGATGCCACTTGAGTTGAGGAATATCTGTTTCGGTGATACTTACGTGAATCCTGATTTCCCTATCTTTTTCCATTATAAAGCAGAGGTATGCTAACTGAGGATGGGAAGAAAATATCCCTGAAATAAAATTGATTTTTATAACAGAAAACATTTGTAATAACTATATTAAAATGTTAATACTATACTAACAACTATATTAATGTAATCCTATTACATTATATAATATAAATTATTATATAAATTATATTCTTATACAACCTACTAGTAATACAACTTACATATTTTAGAAATAAAATTATAAGTAATGTTAATATAATTGATCAAAATACTAACATGCCAAATCTTAGCAATAATACTTTAATTATGAAACATCTCACATATCTGGACAGAGTGTATCACTGACTAGTGACTTGGTGGGCCTCATGTACTGCCCTCATGTAGAATAAACTATCCCATAAGCTTTGACAATTTGTTCTCAAATGAGGTAGCATTTTCCTCTAGGAAGGGTTTTTATTTTATTTTGGTGGCACTTAAGCCCTCCAACTCCAACACCTCCTACCCTACTGGTTTCATCTTTTTAGTTAACGATTTCTAGGAATATGGACACGTTTATTTAAAGTAGAGAAATGGCAGTAGCAGCAGGGACTGAAACAGGTCAGGATCTTTAGCAAGAGTCTCGGCAACATACAGTGGTATGAGGGTCTGGCGTGTAGTTCATATCCAGACTTCATGAGTTACTGGCTTGTGATAGTTATAAAAATAGCCAAATTTGCTGGCATCTACTATATGTCAGGCATTGATTGTGCTTAGAGAATTTGTGTGTGGACTCTTTGGTTTCAAGTGGAATGGTTTTTGTATTTCACCCAACTGTGGTTACCGATCACCATAGGATCAGAATGGCCTTGGGCCTCTCACAGAGTGCTGACCTTACTAATATTAACTGAGGAGAAGAGGCTGGGGTGCTGATAATGTAAGTTGATGGCTGCTGCAGGGCGGTGGCTTGGAAACCCACAAATGTCCTTCCTGTTTTTCGTAGTGCTGTGAAGCAGAGTGAGGGTTTAATTCACAATTTCTTTACATTCACAGTTTTGGTTACAATTCTGTAAATTGTTTTCATACTGTTATCAAATGTAAAATAACTGAGAATATTCTTGTAATGGCCATAGAACTTGGAAGCTTGGGATTTGAAAACCTACCTTAGACAAATGATTTCTAGCAACCGTGCCACTGTCCCTCAAGGGACAGTAGTTGTTATCAGAAGTTCCAAATCCTCAGACACAGCAAGCTCTGTCTATAAGCCAAAGTATATGTGAGTATGTGTGTATTACAACATCTGCTCAACCTGTTCTGTTGCTTTTTTGATGAGCAAAATATCAATTTCCAAACACATTATCAAATTCAAACTAGCTTTGAATTTATATCCTTTTGTGTTATTCCTACTTATCTGATACCAAAAGTTCAACTATTATCTTATGAGGGTGCTAAAACATTTTAAAAAATATATATTCGTGAAGGGCGGGAGTTACTGTTCTGCTGCTGCTCAAGGGATTTTTAAAAAACAGCCAAAGATTGGAAATTGCTTAGTGACTTTGGCTTCCAGCCTAGGTCTGTTCTTAGAAAATGTGTCAGCTTATCCTAAAGAAAAATTTCATCACTGAATTGAATCCTTCCGTTTTCCAAATACCTTAATACTGCCTTTGAAGTAGTGTGGAGTTAAGGGGAAAGATTTTTAGCCCATGCCTGTTTGCTGTTTTTTGGTTTGCCTAATGAATATTCACTATGAGATAAATTACCTGCTATTCTTTGAAATTTGCTAAAAGATACCCTTCATTCCTGTCTGCCACTGTGGACTGGTATTATTGGCAGCACATGTATGAGCAGAGACAGAGTAGGTATGGTGCAAAAAATACATCCAGTGCAGCTGAGAGCATGGTGGCAATTCTGAGTGCCACAAAAGGTGAAAATCATGTATTTCAACTGTGGAGCACATGGACACAGCTGTATTCCAACCTCTGCCTAGGAAAATAGCCATTTCCTTTGTACATATTCTCAGCCATGAGAACTGTGCCTTATTCTTATGTTGAAATACCTAAAGCAAATGAATTTGGTCTCTAAATAACAAATTAGCCAAAAGTTCATTTTCAACCACATATTGAAATTTTGGGACCTGTTTTCTCCTAGAGCTGGTTTACATGTAGGTTCCTAATTGGGCTGCAAGAAGAACCTCTTAGATTCAGAATGCAGTTGAAAGATGTTTTCGATTCTCGTTTCCTCTTGTCACTATGGGAAAATGCTCTTTGCTAATTCCCTTAGCCCTAAAAGTGAATGGTCTTGTCCCTTGTCAAGTGTGGCTTGATTGTCCCCCTCTTTCTTGACTGAGTGCTAATGGCATGGAATTGCTCCAGTCTGTGTTCTTTATTTGTAAGGGATGATCAGAAGGCATGTTGATATTTCTTCTAAATAGCAAACGAAAGCATAATGTGCTCCTCCCTGCCCTTTCAGCATTCCTTTCTCTCCCCAGCCCCGTCTCTTCTGAAACAGAAAAAGAAAATGAGGTTAATATGAGAACTACCCCGTAAAAAGATTATTCTATTTTACAACCTTAACTATTCAGTAAGCTATGGAGAGCACTCCTGGTATATAGATAAATGTACAGTGTGACAGAGGTTGTGAGTTGGTAATTGGATTCCCAAAACCAGTATGTCGAAGTTGTTTTATTCTACCTGCAAAGAGCTCTAAGAAATTCAAAAGAAGGCTTCTGTGTAAATTAAGTGGATGAATGGTATGAACATATGTATTAAATGTCCAGGATCCACAGTAAATGTTGGTTTAGCATTGACTTAGAGACTTGTCTTGGGGGTATAAAGCGTTTGCAGCAAAGCAGGTGACATTGAGAATGAAATGAGGGTGAGCAGCCATGAGGGTTCTTAGGAAGGAAGACTGATTCCTAAAGGATCCAAGCAAGCAGGTACTATGAAATGATGGCTGGAAACCTTGTAGGCAAGATAAAACCACCAGTGTTAGGGCAAAATACTAGTAATCTGATTAATCTCAGTTAACTGAAATGTCTAATAAACTGCCAACATCAGTATCTAAGAATGAGTGAAACAAAATGCTTTCCTTTTTCTTCCTGTTTTTGTTAGAAGGTTTTTGAAAAATTATATATCAGCATACTTTTCTAGTGTGAGAAAATACCAGTTAAGAAAATTAGTTGAAGTCTCTTTTGAATTATTGAGAAGAAAAATGAAGTTAGATCTGTTGTGGGGTTTTTAAAGTCCAGGTAGACATGAAAAAGGAGGAGGTAAAATAGCAGATGGAATATTGATGGTCGTACATGGAGGAAGCTTGTTAACAGCACTGGCCTGGTGGACAGATGCCAGGCTTAAGCCAACTTTACTCCTCCTTGACAAAGAACATTGGAGGATAAGGAGGTTTACTATGTGGAACTTTGTCTTAGAATTGTAAGTAATAGTAAAAGAGCCCAAATTAAGCAGCAAGCAAAAAGGGACAGAGTAAAAAGAAAAAGCAGTTGCTATGGGGGCGCATCAGCATTTCGAGGACCTAGGCTTGATATTATACAGCAAGAGCTGGATATGTGTGGCCTGAGGGCTTTAAATACGCCCTGCTTGCGTTAATATCTGTGGACAGATCCAGATCCAGGGCTACTTGTCAATGCTTGAATGTTTTTTCAGGTGAAAGCTTGTAAGAATGCTGTACAGTCCAGAATTAAGTACTGATTGCTAACTCCAGTTTCCCTTTATATCGGTATAACATGGAGCACTTAGCATTGCCTTTTTAAAAGATACTGGCTCTAGGTGAAATTGTATGTTTAGCCTCTCCTTTGGTACATACTAAAATGATGTGGATTCATTAAGTAAAAGTTTATAGTCAAAGAAGCATTGGTGGACCTATGGACTTAGGTCTGTTTTTAGCTTCTTAAGCCCCAGGAAAATTTAAATCACTTGGTTTGAGCTCTGCAAATCAAGGCTTTGGTAGTCAGTAGTATAATTTTAGGCTTACAGGGGATTGACTCTAGGGGAATTTGTTTGGCATATCTAATTTGGTTATTGATAACATGGAACTTTTGGAAAAAGTAGGTTATAGTAAACTAGAGGGGTTGTGAAAGAAGTATTGGGCTTGTAGATAATATCTGGCTTTGAATTCTTGCTCTGTCATTGACTGCTTCGTAACCTGCTTAGCAAGTCACTTTATTTTTCCGGGCTTCAATTTCTTCCCCTAAATGGTGATTTCCCAAGCCTTTGCCTTTTTAAAAACGATTAACTCTGAGACAAGTTAATGTCTCTGTAATGATAGTAGTTCACACAGTGCCTAGGGTTAGTATTATAAATACCAGATTTTCAGTGCACAGAGGGGTTGTAAGAAAAAAGTGTGTACGTTGGGAGGAATGTGCGCCAACACCGGAACAAACCCCAGCAAAAGGCTTTAAGATGGCGTGCTTTTGTAATGACCACCATTGCCAGTCGTTTCTCTCTTAAAGCCAAAGGGGAAATAAAGAAACATGACTGTGGAAACATCTGAAATAATCCCAAGTGGGTCAGTTCTGATGAGTCCAGCATTGAAGGTATTGTAAGGCTTTTATACCCAGAGACTTGATGCCCTAAGTGTGATCAAAATACCAGAAGTAATGAAGTCAATTTGTTGGCGTTAAAAACTTCTGGCTTCCAAATACTTAGCCTTGAATATGTATGCTTTTGTCTTCTGGAAGATGATACAAATCTTCCGAGCCTTGAAAAAATACCTATTATTAATTTTATCAGTAAAACTTAAAGGTGAAACCATGAAGCAGTTAGGTTCAAAGTTAGCATTTATCATTGTGTTACACATTCCATTGCCTTGTAAGTGACATACCTCAAGGTACAGGGGTGAGCTCCTTGACAGATGAGTGATGAACAATTCACCCATAATCAAAACCATACGGTGCACATAAACATAAAATTAATTTCACTTTTATGGACTCTAGTCCCACAGCTCAAGAAATTGCTAATGGGAGAAGAAAAATATGTAGGACAAAGACAGTAGTCTGACTTTCGAACTGCTACATCAGGATTTAGACATATGGTAACACCTGTAAAAGCATATTAGAAGTTTTGCAACTAAAGCCCAAGGTAATCCTTGAGAAAAGCATGCAAAATGGAATGCAAAATATAAATGAGGGCTGGGAAGTGACCGGTGTAGGTAGGCTGGAGCAGATAGTTTGCTGCTACTTTGAGATAGTTCCCTGACTGTTCTTCATGTTTCATCTATTTGGTTTTGAATGCCTTCCCTTGGAGGACAATTCCATAGTCTAATAGATACCGATACTTGAGAGCTTCTTTAAGACATTCAGTCTATTTGAAAAAAAAAAATTTCCTCTTCCAGTTTCTGTGTAATTGTTCTTGCTTTTGTATTATCGTAAAAGAAGTGTGAGGAATGGGGGGAATGTATGCAATGGGAAATAAAGTTCAACAACATTTCTCTCTTGGGTGCCACAGATTTCACCTTTCATAAACTTATGCTTTGCTCACAGAAAATGATTACCAAGGGAAGTGAATTCACTGCTTTTCCAGCGCTGAAGGCGTTCTACCTATAATAAGTGCCCATAGAGAATAACACAGTCCCAAGTCGAAAGAGTCCCTAAATGTGTTTTTTTCCTTGGCCTCATTTTACTGCTTGACCTAATTCTAGAGTCACTGGTTTCATTCATCCAGAACCTTATTCATCTCCAAATCCTCAGTCTTCCAAAATCTATCCATATTCCCTGCAAACTAATTACTCAGAAAAGCTAGGTAGAGATGTAACACTGGACTTTTTAAAAGCTTAATTATGTCAGATTACAAAAGGGTGGGCGGTTCTTCTCCATGCACCGCTTGCACAAAATATAAAAGAATATGAGGCTGCCACTCTGTATTCTCTTACCTATTATGTATTCTTGACCTGTTCAGGAAAGACTCTAAACCTTAGACTGCCCAGTGGATACTGTCTGGGAGTGACGGTGCTATTAGGCACGTCCATTGTTTTGCTTTGGAGGATCATGCTGGTCCCTTCTTCAGTACAAATGTGATGTGATTAAAGAATTAAGTAAGCAAATGCTGTTGGACCCAAAGAGCTTTGTTTTACAGTTGATTAAATCACATGAGCAGCTCACATTTTCTATTGCTATTTGGATTCTATGCATACAGTTGCAGTGTGATGAGGTGTATCTCTTTCATGTACTGAAAGTATGTAACTACTTTGTTTCACTCCTTTTTGTCTCTGGAGTTTTACAGAAACACCTTACATTTATTGGCCTGGAGGTAAAACTGAAAACATTCTAAAACTTGCTCAGAGTGACAGGAGAGGGATATCTCAAAAACATGTAAATTTTATATGGTTTTTAGGACTTAGCTGAAATAAAGTCCTCTCATCTAAATGATCTCTTATTTTAAAATTGCTTTATATTCCCATCTGCAGACCTTGGTTTTAGCAGATACCCAGCTTTTAGGTTGAAGTACAGCTGTCTCCTCAACAAAAATTTGCGGAAAATGCAAATGACCCGTGGTGTGGTTTTGCTGTGTGTCCCTACCTAAATCTTGCCTTGAATTGTAATAATCACCTGGTATTAAGGGTGGGACCAGGTGAAGATGATTGAATTATTAGGGATTGGGGGTTTCCCCCATGCTGTTCTGGCGATAGTGAATTCTCAGGAGATGTGATGATTTTATAAGGGGCTTCTGCCTTCGCTTGGCGCTCATTCTCTCTCCGGCTTCCCTATGAAGAGAGGCCTTCCGCCATGATTTTAAGTTTACTGTGGCCTCTTCAGTTGTGCAGAACTATAAATCAGGTAAACCTATTTTTTTTAGTAAATTAGTCTTAGATATTTCTTCATAGCACTGTGAGAATGTACAGCACCCCCCCCCCGGCTTTTTTAGGCCATGGAATCTAGCAATTCAAGAGGGTAAGAAGTTGTCGCTCAACTTTCCTTCTTGTGTCAGCTTCTGCCATCACTTGGCAGTATCATCACATGTAATCAGAGTTAACACAGTACAGTGCAAACAGCAGTAGCATTTAGTAATAAAGCAAGATGACTGAGGGATTTTTTAGCTGCTATTTTTACTACGTATTTAAAGTGCTAAGAAAAAAACTGAACCATCAAGATCATAAACTTCTGTGAATTGCTCTCCAGTTTGTAAATGTTTTAGCCATATTTATGAAAGTAAGGTAGGGCGGAAAGAGTTTTGCACTTGACAGACACTAGTTCAAATGCTGATTTTGCTACTGAGGGTCACCTTGAGCAAAACCTTTAACTTCTCACAACCTCAATTTCTTCATTTAAAAAACGGGAATAACATAGGTTTATTATGAGAATCAAGTGAGGTCATATAAAAAATCCAAGTAGCGACCCCATTAATATTAGTTCCCCTTGCTTTTTCTTTGTTTAAACAAAGTGTATTTTTACAAGTCTTTTACAGACATTAATGGATAATTTCTTGGTCAGCGTCCAGTTTCTGGACACCCTAGGTTCCACAGTATGTTTACCACAGTAAACATTCATGGAATGAGCAAATGGGCAAGTACATCTATTTAGTGGGACGTGGCTATTAGTTCCTCTATTAGACTAGAAACATACAGTTTACAATTTACCTGTGATTACTTAGAAAATGGATGCACTGACTACATGGACATCTAGATATATGCAGGTTTTGTAAATTTCGGGCAAAGCCAGTGTTAGACGTGAAAGTTTCCGTCTGCATGAACCATTACCTTCATCTCTGTCAAACAATTATTCTGTAAGAATGTAATTGGTGCATGACACTTACTTGGATATTGAAGGGCCTTTTCATTGTGTATTGTAGAGAGAACCTCATCTGGGTGGTTAATTTAAAGTGTCTGTGATAAGCTCCTAGTCCAGAGATGGAGGAGGATGCTGGACAGGCTTTTCTGGGACAGTCTTTAATTTTAATCAAAGTCCTAATAGTCACTTAATGAAAAGAAAATTGTATGAACCACAAGTTGATCCATGTCTGTTGTCATTAGAATTAAGTTTAGCCAGCTGCCAGTTTCTGGAGGCAGGCTAGGGCTCTCTGTCTCAGCGTGCTTCTGGCCTTAGTTTCTGAGTGGGCTCACTGAGATAAATTAGTCTGGTGTTCCTTTGAAAAACAGGTGTTGGTTGAATTTCTCAGATGTTGCTTTAGCATCCATTTCAGACAAATCAAACATAGAACAAAAGTATTCTTTAAATGGTGCTTATTCGAGAAGAGGGGGCAATTCTAACCTTAAATTCATTAGTAACATGAAGACTTATGTGCATTTGTACTAACACATAAGAACTTTTATAAAATGGGACATGTTCTTATGTTAATAGCATCACCTAGAAAGTAAGATTTTTTTGAAGAAGCTTTTACAAAGGGATTTTCTATTACCCAGGTTGGCAAGAAGACCAGCCTAGGGGAAGGAAGATGCCTTAAGGAGTCGGTGTCTAACTCTCAGTTCCATAATTGAAAGGGGACTTCTTGAAAACTCAAGTTTAACTAGTATCCAGGTTCTCTTAAGTCATACCTGGGACAATTCAAGTTTGAAAAACTGACTAAACAAAATGTTAGGGAAAGAGCATTCATGCTCCCGATAAAACTTTTTTTTTTAGGAAAGATGGAAATTCTACTTGAGGAACCTGCTTCACTATTTTGGCACTGAGGGATCAGATACCAGCCAGAACCTGGAAGAGATGAAATAGAAAAAAATTAGGGAATTTTAATAAGTTGACATGTTGGAACCTCTGGAAAGGTCCTCATGGGAGATGGATTTAGAAATAGATGAAAATTTATACAAGGAGGTTTTGACTGATAGGTTTTCTCTCTGACATGGTTGACACATTCTTTTGCTCACTCTGGTAAATAAGTATTGGCAAAGGGTTTCTAATGTGTATCAGCTGGGCTTCCTTGATACTCTTTTCCTTAAGAAAGAAACTCTTTGAGGACACATTCATCACGTGCTGATGCATTTTCCCTGGACTCTAACGTCCCGATTATATTGGTGCTTTCTTCCATGCATTTTTAACTCATGGAGAATCAAATAAAATAAGCTTTATTCTGGGCCTGATAACACGTCACCCTGGCCAAGTTTTCGTTCCCTGGAGAGACTTGTGGCTTTGCCTGTCACTTGGGCCAGTTTATCACAGAGTGGTTCATGTTCCCATGGCCTGGGGCTGGGGGCTGTATCCGTTGCTTCTGTGTGGACCTAGAGTCCTGTGGAGGGCAGGAGTGAGGAAGGTGACACACCCTGTCACCCCTCACACAGCCTCATCTTTGCTCTACCTCCAGGGGCTCTCGCAGAATCCAAAACTGTTAAAACTCCAAGAAAACAGCGAAAAATGGTATCCTGCCTCTAGCTCCTTCCAACAGAGGACCCTAAAGAGAGTCCATTCAGTTGCAGCCAACTGGTGAAGTTGGCTTCTTTGCAGTGATAAGGATGAGCTGTATGACCTGCCCATGTGCTGATTATCATGTCTAAACTCTCTTCCCACTAGTTTGTTTTCTTTTTTCTTGTATTTCCAGCTCAATCAGCTGTTTATTCTACAGAAAGGCTCTGATGGCTGGCCTGGGCAAGGCAATGTGCTAGGTTAGGCTACAGGGTGGAAACCTAGTCCTTACGAGACATGAAAATGACTCCAGATCCTACTTTGCTCTGAGTAGAGAGTAACTATGTATATCACTCCTCTTCTGTACCTCTCAATTCTGTGATCTGTAAAATGAGGGGATTACTTAGATGAGCTCTGAGATCCCTTCCAGTTCTAAAAATGCTATGATTTTCAGATTACCGATCTCTGGAGTCAGTGTTTCACACTTCCGAATTTAAGATGAAAAGCATACTCTTCGAGCTCTTGGCATGAAGTGCATGCTGCCTGTGAATAAGCCACGCTTTATGGCCTGACTGCTTCATCCATGGTAGAAAAAAATCTGTGGACTTTAAGTTACTTCTTGTAAATGGGGGAAAGAAGCTGGCTTTGAGCAAATCGGTCAGAGCTTGTTGTCCTTCAAATAGCGTGTGTGAAACAGCCCCTTTGCATATACTGACTAGCTGTTAAAAAATCACTAGTGTCTTATATTTAGAGCAGAATGAGGTGAAGTTACTTTTTAGTTATATCTCTAAGCCAAATAAATAGATGTCAGAGAAAAAATTCCATTCATATAAGAATAGTGTTCCTACTCTGCCTTCATAGAGGAGTCAGTATGATCCATCCTCATACTGGATCTTAACCCCAGGTCCCATCCTAGTACACAGCACTTCCTTTGGCTGTGATTTTTATCCTATCTTGACTGGCAGTGAGGTGAAGGGTCAGAGTGACCCTTCTGTTCATACCACAGAATCTGTTGACAGCTGACACCTCTGTTGGGAAAATAAAAATGAACTGGTGAAAGGAGTGAAAGGACCATTATCACTTTGACAGATGCCCATTATTGGGGACTGTGCCAACTGGTGAATTCCTAATAATAGGAAGCAAATGTATATTTCAGCTTCTTGACTGCTCTGTGAAAGGCTTCTAGGAAGGAACCCTTAATGTAAATGTAATTGAGTTTAACAGGGACGGGAAGAGGCCACAACACACTGGCCTAGGAGCAGCATGGTGATGGTGGTATATGTTTCTATCGTAGAGGAGAGTGTCAAAGCTCCAAATAACCGGCCTGTCAAGGATAGAAAATAGCCTTGGTCTTACATGAAAGCTTTTACTAAGGTAGTGTCAGGCACCCTCTCTGGAACCTCAGTTCAACCCTCTGCTTTAACCTGTTTTCTCCTTCCCATATTCTAGATTTCCCCTTTTCCTGCAATGGATAATGCGTGTATTGTCTGCCCCATCTCACAGAGTTGAGTGGTTGAGAGCAAGGACTTGGGAGTCTGAGAGCCTGAATTGGACTCTTGATTCCACCACTGACTTGGGCAAGCCAGTGAACCTCTCCACACTCTAGTGTCTTCATCTTTACCCAAGGGGATGAAGATGCTGTTTCCATTTAGTGGTAAGGGAGAATTAAATCAGAAAATGCATGGAGAGGGCTTTGAAACCCAGGCTGATGTGTAGTGACCATATCTTCACTCTGTGCTTCCTGTTGCCAGTCTCAGCAACCACAGCATGGAGTGTTTCAGCCATGATTTACTGCTCCCTCAGTCCGGGGGTGGAGGGGGATGGACCCTACTATCGAAGTTTCACAGCCTTTACCAGCCCACTGTGATGACCCAGTCCATGCTGGTTGCCAGTGGTCTAAGCAAATAGTATTTTGGCAAAGAAAGGAAACTATCACTTGGAAAATTCATTTTCCTCCGGTAGAATTTACTTCCTTGTTTTCTGGTTGGATGTAACTCCAAGAAGTAAAATAATTCAGTTGCACAACCTAGGTTGAATATCAACATTGTCAGTAGTGTATGCCAGATATGGTGGTGGAAACAAATGCAAATGAAGACATAGGTGTTGTGTTTAGGGTCTTGTTGGGTAGCCAGAGGAATGCATGAACACGAGATTGGCTGTAGTTTTGAACAAACATGGGTTAGAGGTAGATGCTGTACTTAGGTCCTTACTGGGGCGAAAGAAGGTGAGTGTCAACACCTAGTTAAGTGTGTTGTGCAAAATGCTACATTAGAAATATAAAGGCTTTGCGGTGCTGAGCAGTGAATGTCATTCGGAAAGGCTGAAGATGATGTCTTAGAATTTCACCTGGGCTTAAAGAAATATGGATAGTACATTAACAGTCAGAGTCAAGGGTGGAGTTGAATGAGAAAAATAGTAGTCATGCCCTTAAATTCACAATTGGTGTAATTCACAGTGACTCATTTCTGCTTTTAAATTGAAAATACTGCTTTAAAAACTAGCGAATTTGCCGTTGATACGGAAATCTAAGACTCTACCTGATAATTAGTAACAAATCCCTAGGAAAGAGAATAAAAGAAGAAAACCCACAATGTTATTTTCTACGATCTGCCAAGAGAGTGTGAAAATTATCGTCTAGAGAATACAGATCCCTCAACAAAGAGGTCATTATCATCAAACTGCTAAGGTCATCAGTATATATGCTTTTAAATAAACCCAATGATCCTCTTAATATCATTATGGAAATTCTAGGCTCTAACACATTAAACGTATCCTATTGGGATGTTGTGTTATTACTGTATTTTTCAAAGGCTTTGGTTTCTGAAAATTTCTAAAATAAATACTGTGGCCTTGTTAATTGATAATATGATGATATTCTTGGTATTTGGATTTACTCTTGTTTGGCTTTTCTTTCTTTTACGTAAAATGTTGAGAATATGGCAGTGATTTTATATTTAATCATCATACTGTTTCTCCCCTTAAGTTAACAAAAAGAAATGTAACCTAAAGGTTTAGTAGATAACAGTCAGTGAAGTCATTGGAAATCAATTTCCAGTTCTTTTTAGACAAGAAACTAGACCCAAAGTAATAAAATGCCATGGTCAATGGCACACCATTGCTTAGTGACTGGCCTGGGTCTAGAAGCCAGACCTTTTATGTCCAAATTTGATATTAATCTTTTATACCATAATCTTGTTCATTGAAAAAGACTGGGAACCTAGAAATTTGAGCCCATATATTAGAACACTATGAATGAAGAGTCCAGGAGATTGTCAAACCTGTTTTGATTGGCAAATTGTTATTTGGCAGTGATAACAATAACTAACATTTATGAAGTACTCCTAAGCACGTTTACATGAATTAATTCATTACATCCATCACAATGACCTTGTTGCTGGTAGTGTTGCTTTTCCCAGTTTCCAGATGGGCCATTGAGGCACAGAGAGTTGACGGAAACTGCCCAATGTTACATATTGGGGATTCAAAAGCAGGCGGTCTGGTTCAGGGACCACATCTGCTTCCCCAAAATGGGATCCAGTCATTGGGAGTGTTTTGTCCCCACCTCCCCATCTGGCTTGTGTCAGAAGCAGTTTTTATAATGTCATATTAACCACACAGTTAACAAAATAGACAGTACCACCATTTGAATCCTGGGTTGCCACTCCATTTCCAGAAATGCGTAGATCATGGCACTGTCCCGAATTAATCCAGACTTTCACAATGAAGGTGTATTTGCATTGCCATCTGGAAGAGCCCTATAGCTATAGGGCAGCTCCACTGAGGAGAGAACACCATCTCCCCAGTTGAGCAGGTGATTTAAACTCCCCTGGCATTTGCAGTAATAACAACCGTATTTTTCCCTCTGCCTGGGCTGTGTCTTGGCTTTGGACAGGAGCCCCAAGTGAGCTGCGTTGTTGTGTCTGCTCCCTGCACCACAGAGGGTGTGAGCTGCATGCTCCCTACCCGGGTCTAATAGGGAATGGGGATTAGACTCCAACATTCCAACATCATTATGTAAAGTAAAATAGCATCATTGAGAGAGGTGGTGCTGAGCAGTCCAAAATATTTGATAACACTGAAAGAACATTTTTCTTCTTCCACAATGAATCCATGTCTCCATTTGCATTTGTTTAAAAAAAAAAGAAAGAAAGAAAGAAAAAACTCCTGACAGCACCAACAACACAACAAGAGAGATGCACAGCCTGAGCAATAAATCTCTCGAGGCATTCAGCAAGTGCCACAGGGCTCATTAATCTTGATTATTTCCCGTAATAGATAACTTCACAAATCAGCTATTATTGCTAATCACGCACATAAAGATAATGGATGGGTAATAGCTTCCTGCATGGTTAGACCAAAATAAAATTTCATGTAAAAATATATTTCTACAAATTCCAGGGAAAGGTGTTTTCTTGATTTCTTAAAGGGGCGGGAGAAGATGGGGGAGCAACCACTGATGGCAAAATTGATCCTTGAGGATTGGGTTTCAAGGAAGAATTAAGTCTTTCTGATTTTCTTGCGACTAGCTTATGTGCCACTCTGTCGCTGTGAGGTGGGTTTGAGATACTTGGGGCCACAGGAGGCTACAGAATTGGGCCGTTCCAGTCTCTAGATGGTGTTTAGGAAGACCCCTCCTCCCAAAGTACAAAAACACTGTGACGTCAGGGATGTGTTACATCTCTAAAGGTGGCATTGGTGTTGTGAGTTTTTGCTGAGTTTGAATTTGGTTATCTTCCTAGGGTATATGGATGATTCCAGGAATGCTCTTAATATACCAGCTTCCAAACTGAATTAACAATGAAAAGATTTATAAGTGATGAGAGGTGTGTTTTGTACATATTGGGGTGGGGTGTGGATGATAAAGCATTTTTTTAAGCAGGTGACACTAGACTAGAGTAAACCTAAGCAGTCTTAGGACTCCCAGACCTTTTTCAAGGGGCAAAAACATGTGTCTATTGAGTGCCTGAAACACTTCTGACTGGAATTGGCCAAGTGAAGGGAAGTAGCAACTGGCTTCTCCTTTTAAATTATGCTCTTCTGATGGCATCTCGACTGATGTAGAAAATGGCGCTGTTATCACACAGCAGCGAGCTGCAGTTGTCTATCATTTTCTTTTCAAAATGCCAATGCATTAAAGCAAGGCCTGGAATGAGATGCATCACATTTATGACAGGATTTGGCTCCATATTACTCAGTCAGTAGGAATAATTGGCCTATCACAACAACACATACCCACAGAAACATTGGCTCATAACACACGCCTTTGAACCCCCTGCATTGCTGGATAGTACTAGCAAGTGTCTGTTCTTTTATAGCCTCTTCTCCAGGCACCTAAAGTCAGAATTTCCCTTCAGACTTCTCCTTTTGCCTGTAGTGAAGTAGTTAGGCTTTATCAGAACTTCCAAAGGAGCAGGAGGGCCAATCTACTTCCCAGGGCCTTGCACACTATACATGTTTCTTAAATGTTGGAGTAGAAGATCATTAACTTTTTTCCTGCCAGTGAAGCCTGTCCTTCTGATATACTCTCCACCACAACAGAATCACTGAATGCCTTTGATGTGGAAGGCAGTGTGTTAGGCACTGAGAACACAGGTGTTAAGATGTGATTTGAGGCTTTAATGAATGTTGTGGTTCAGTAGAAGAGGTGAGATGCAAAAGCAAATGTCCACACACAAGCAAAGGTGAGGCGTGCCAGAAACGAGGTGAGAGCGAAGTGCTGAGGTGGTTCAGGTGAGGCAGGGCTGTGCGTTAAAGGAGGTACCCATGGCCATGAGAGGAAAAGACATGAGAGGCAGGGTGAACAGCATGAGTGAGCCATACGTGTAGAATATATATCTGATGTTCCAACCAGATTGGAACATCAGCAGTGGAAAATGAGAGAGAAGGCAGAGAATGTGAAGTTAAGCTGAATTTTAGAGGTCTTTGCATGCTGGACCAAGGGGTTGGACTTTGTTCCCTAGGCATTGGAGCTGTAGTAAAGGCTTTATAGCAGGGCATGGCATGGTTATACCTGTGGTTTAAGAAGATGAATTCAGTAGTCTACAGAATGGACTAGAGGAGTAAGAGCCTGGCAGAGCTGGCATGCATACCCCTGCTCACCTCAATTTCTCAAATGATGATGCTTCTCGGCTGTGTGAATGGATGTGCAGAAACACATGTCTTAGGCAGAGGGAGCCAGGAAGAACTGGTGGTTTTGTTGGTTGTGGCAGATACTGTTATGTAACACATCTTCCCAAACTTAGTGGCATAGAACTTCTTCCTTGTGAGTCAGGAATTTGGACAGGGCACAGAGGTGATGGATGGCCTTTCTGTGTCTGACAATGTCGAGAGCCTCAGCTGGAAGCATTGAAATGGCAGATGACTCAGCTGGAGTCATCAGGAGGTGTCCTCACTAGCACATCGGACACATAGGAGATGTGACCAGAAAGCTGGGCTTATCTGGAGCTGCTAACTGAAGTATGTGCGAGCCTCTCACATGCGTTGGGCTGCCAGTGAGATGGCTGCTGGGTTTGAGACAGGTGAACTTCTGTAGAAGGAGCCTTCCAGTAGAACCAGGAGAAAGCTGTATGATCCTTTTCAGCTGAGTCTCAAAAGTTGAACAGTGCCACTTCCACCATATCCTGTTGGTGAGGAGAGTCCTAAGAGCCAGCCCAGATTAAAGGGGAGAAGATTGGACTGCCACTCGTGGTGGGGATGCCAGGGTTACATAGCAGAAGAGCATGTGCGATGGGAATAATTACTAGAGCCATCTTTGAAACACACTGTAGGCCACAGTGGAGGTTGGCAGCTGACGGCAGCAAAGATGACTAATTCGGTTAGCACATAGGATTTTGAAGGTGAAGAGGTTGTAGTAACCGAAGATACAGGAGTTACACACCAGTCTAGAGACGCTGAAGACTTGAAGAAAGGAGATACATGCAGAGAAGGTGGCCAGATATAAGTCTAAGTGCTGAAGGCATCTCGACATTTGGAAGAGCAGGATGAGGAACTCAAGAAGGGGAGTGGCAAACTGAGAATATGATAGTGAGATGAATGAACAGTGTGAAGAAAAGAGCATTAGTATATGGTCTTTGAAAGAGAGTTCATTGGCTGATGGAAGCAGAAGCCAGATAGCAAATGCTTAAAGAGTAATGAGGTAGAGAGAAGGCAGAAACCATCAAAAGTATATCCAAAGGAGAAGTCATCCTGCCAAAAAGCTGCATGCCCCCATATGTTTGTCACAGCACTGTTCACAATAGTGAAGATGTGGCGTCAACTCTGGTGCCCATCAGTGGTGGATTCGATAAAGAAAATATGGTATACCGTGTAATACTACGCAGCCATAAAAAGTATGAAATCATATTTTTTGTAGCAACATGTATGAGCTAGAGGCCATTATCTTAAGTGAACTAGTGGAGAAACAGAAAAGCAAATACCACATGTTGTTGCTTAAAAGTGAGAGCTGAACACTGGATACTCATGGATGTAAACATGGGAATAACAGACATGGGGGACTCCAAAGAGTGGGGAGGAAGAGAAGGGGACAGGGTTGAGAACCTATTTACTAGGTACTATGCGGAGTACCTGAGTGATGGGATCATTTCACATCCCAAATCTCAGCATCACACAGTATAGCCAGGTAACACATCTGCACATGTACTTCCTGAGTCTAAAATGAAATTTGGAAAAAAAAAAAAAGCCTGCCTAGGGAGCACCTTGAACCCTTTTGAAAAAGGGAGACAAGGAGTAAAAGAAGTAGTTGCGAAAGACTTAGGTAAAGAGTAGGTTTTTATATATGTTTGTATTTAAAAGAATAAATGGTAGTTTTTTTCCTCCTAGATAGAGGAACTTCTTATTTTGACTTGAAGAAAATAAGTAAATTCTGTCTGAATCTGGATATGCTGCTTTTCATATTTCTTTTCCCCCTCCAAATTGATACAAAATCAAATGAATTTCTACTTTTCTAATGCTGAGTAGTTGGAGAAGTATTTTATAGGTTAGAATACTCGGGCTTTTTAAGACTCACTTGAGAGAACACTGAAAGATAGATTTGTAGTTTGGGAATGTACATATGGAAATTACAGCATTATGTATAATTATGAAAACTTAGGAGCAGCCTAAATATCCAGCAGTGAGAGAATAGGTAAAGATACTGTGGCATATCTACATAATAGAATACTTTATAGCCATTTAAGATTCAAGTAATAGGAAAAAGGCTAATATTTATTATTTTCTATTCTTTAGCAGTGGGCTGGGACGGAAGTGATGTAATGGAATTCCACAAGACTTTTAAGAGGGTTAGGTTGTACTGTCATCAATGTTTAGGTGAAAATTGATACCTACTTTAAAAATCATATGTGCATATGTAAACAACCCTTAAACAAAAAATATAGGCTGGAAATAAAGGAATGATGGTTATATTAGAAGAAGAAGTCTGTGTGTTTTTTCTGTCACCTAAGTGTCATTTTTTAAAAAATGTAATCATTGTATTCAGTATCAGATCTTTTATAATCCATAGTTAATGTGTTCAAGATCATGTGTAGACTTAAATATCAATTGTGAGTTTCCTTATGAAATTCCGTTTGAACAGGATGATTTCAAGAAAAAAGACATAAAGCAGTGAGCCTATGGTATGAATGTTTGCTTCTGCATTTTTGTCTAACCAGCTTCCTAAAATAACATTACTCTAGAGCACAACTGCTCCTCCCAGTCCCCGACAATCACCAAATTCAGATTTCATCATTTTAACAAGTGCCCGTTAAAGTCAGCTCAAAAGAAGACATTAAGTGAAATCGCTGGTCTCCCAGGACAGGGGAGGTAAGGCTGTTCTCTCTGGAGAACTGTTCAGCAAAGGAATGAAATTTTTTGTGAGAAACATGGCCTCTTTTATAGAAGTTAATTAGCCTTTTTTGGGCTTGAGAAAACACTGACCCGACATGCCTAGGACCTAAAAGAAATGAAACTGAGTACATGACACATCCCTTCCAGAAAATTAATGTGCTTTGCCTTTTCGTTCAGTGCCTTTCCTCATTTTTTAAAGACGGGGTAAACTAGACTTGTGTGAGGTCATATTAAAATGCAGGCTTCTGCAGTCAAACGAGCATGCTCTCTGCTGATTGACAGCAATACAAGGAAAGGTGAAATTGAAGAAGGAGGTGAACCCGAATTTTTCCCCCTACTAGCCTAGTAGTTTCTGAACTTATTTTGTGAAATGAAACTTGTAGAAAAATTTAACCCATAGAAAAATGGGGAAAGACAAGCAATAAAATTTTCCCAAATGACTAAAAATGAACTTACCACTGTCAAAAATCTTCAAGTTAAGAACATGACTCTCAATCAAATATAGAATGAACAATTGCCACAGATCTAAACCATTAATGAGAAGACCAGTAAAATGGCAACGTTGGCTTAAAGAACATTTGCAGAACCAGGTATTTATAGGTATTGAGAAAAGCAAAATAAAATTTCTCAATCATGTATAATACTGATCAATATCCTAGAAAGTAATAAAACCATAACTAGTGGGATAATAGTTTCAACTAGACATACATCCAGAAATTAATCTGTAACTTCTAATCAAAGGCCAAATAGCAAAATCTGAGATAGATACTTCTTTTGAGAGAATGAAATAATCCCTGCACAGACCTCTGAAGGGCCCCAGAATGACAGTGGAAGGGCACACTCTCCTACTTCCACCTTGCCTTATTAGTAGGTGTTAGATAATTATTCTTAACACCACATAATTTGTGCTTTTCCCCCTGAACTTTTAAACACGTTTTAAGAAATGTAATACCACTTTCAGCTTCCTTCATTGGAATAGTGATGGTGATCCAAACACAAACAAGAGGTGGTTTGCGGACACAACTTTTATCTTTGATCTCAGACCTTGCCCCTTATTTCAGGCATCAAAAGGGAGATAAGATTTCTCACCCATTGCAAGGTTCGTAGCTGAGACCATCATAACAAAAGACTAGGAAGAGAAAAGAAGACAGATATATTTAACGTTACATGGGTGACTTCATAAGGAAATGAAGAGCCAAAGAAACGGGGAGAACTGTGCTTCTAGCAGTCATGCAGAAGTGTAATTGGAGGAAAGAAGGGTATGATCTCATGGTAGTGAACTAAGGAGGCTTAGCAGATCTTATTAGTTCAAATTCTTCTCTGTGTTCCTGTTTGTTCAGAGATAGGAATGTCCCTTTTCTCTGGGTATAGACAAGGCCAGAAAATTCTGGGTTTTGTGTTCCACCTCAGGAAAGAAGGTGAGAGTGGCCCTCTTGCCTCTGCCGTTTCTTCAGATGCCGAGCTTCCACAGTTTGGGATAGCATGGCCTGAACCCCATCAGCATTCTGGACTGTTAAACACTCCGTCCATAGCTGAGTGAATCCATCCACACATGGGACTCGGATATCTTACTTTATCGCCTCTAAATTTGCAGCTCAACTTTTCTTTGCACTTCTCTGTTGGGAAATGCTTTTCCTGGTGTTTCAGATGCTACCCAGTGCAATTCCATGTGTAATAGGAGGCTGTGCTTCTTGAATGGCATCAGTCTTAATTTCTTACTCTGCAAGGACTTAACATGCTGATAGGTGCAAAGCAATGCAGTTACTTGTAATTTTCTCCTCTAGCTTTTTTGCATCTGCAGGTATGTTGACTTCCTCAACAGAAGAAGTTCATGCTGCTGTCAGTCATTTGTGGGACAGTTGGTCTGTTCCCTCTTCAGACAGTGCTTATCTTAGGGCCACAGTTTGGTGTTTGGGACTTAGTTAATGTGAAAATTCCATTTGACTATTGCCAGGGTTGGGGCTTAGTCTTGAAAGTCCTAACACCCAACATTGTTTTAGCTGCACCCGTGGATATTTCTATCTTCACAAAGAGGGTATTGTGAAATTTAAACTAATATCAGTTTCAATTTATGTGAGTAAATATATGCCATGCGAACTAGAGACCTGGAAAAGAGGAGGAAGAAGGCTAAGAAAGATGTTACCAAATCAAACCAATGGCCCTATGCATATCCCAGCTCATAATTTCAGCAAATCGCTACCTTAAAGTCATCAAATTGAACGTCACAGTGAAACTGTTCCTATATGTCAAGCAAAGTTTTAAACAAAGTTGATATACTATAATCTACAACTATAAGATAATTCAGCAATTTTGATTCATCAGGGAGCCATTTTTTTACTTGAATTGTCCAGGCCCTTTTTTCAACTGAATCAGCCAGTCAATTCCGTTAACATGGCCCAAATTGTCAGTGTAATCTCAGCCTACTGCGTATTTCTTGATCTCTGTTTTACAGTTAGAACCCCAGAATGGCTGACTAATAAGGTCAACTTGTGATATAATTATGACGGCTGCAGATTGTATCTCTACCACTCAGACTAAATTAACTCTAAGGTTGAGTCAGTATTTTCCATCATTGTCATGGACAATTAGTAGCCACTTACAATTGGTTACAGTTCATTTCTGCTAATGGTATTACAGATGAGATCAGACCAACCACACGACAGTCCACATGAGTTCTCAGAGACTGGATGATGTCCACATGGTACTGGAAGCCATTCCATTTTTCAGGCCAGTTTATAAAAACCATTTTCTGTGTATTACAGTGCTTTATTTGCCCTGGTGTTTATGAAACGTGTCTTTATGGCAAATTAACTTGCTGGAGACCTAGTTGCCTAACTCAATTGAATTGCAGAACATTAGCTTTACACTAAGTACACAACAATGACAAGAACTATGTGTTATTTTAGAAACATAAGAATCTGTGCTATTTTTCTAAAATGCCATCATTTGTAAGCATAGCTTTGGGAGAAAAGTTTGTCCAAATTAGCTGTGGCTGCAGAGGTTCTAGTTACTAGGATATGCAGTCCACTTATAGGCAAAGAGCTGCATGGATTTTTTTGAAACTACCTTGTCTGTCTCTTATTCCTCATTCTTATTATAATGAACTCGGGAATGTTTAGTAAATCAGATGGCTTGAAATGGTTGAATGTTTTCCAACCTTCTCATACTGAAGTGGTCAACAATAAAGCTTCCATAGCAACCAGCTTTCTCCTGAAAGCAATTTCTTTGTGGAAGGGGAAAAAAAGCAAAAAGGGAAGAGAGAGCTGTGTCTATATGTTAAATATATCTGCTGATTTATTTTTTAAGGTAGAAAAGAGTGTTTTAAGCACTCGGGGGGGAAAAAAGCTGCCCATCATGTGTCCATGTCAGCATGCCTGTCATTTGGTTTCTGAATCTTCATGAGGAAGAATGTGTCCCTGACATACAAAATACCTTAGCCATCAGAGGAACACATATGAAACTGCTTGGTGTAATCCCTTCAGTAGGGGACATTCACCAGAATTCCAGTGCAAAACCTTGAAGGATACACTGCACTTGTTTTAATTGAATATCATTTTGTACATTCATTAATGTGTCCATTCTAATTTCCCAAAATGGCAAATAATGATGTGTGAAAACAGTATAATTACATTTTGATATTTTTGGTAGAGTAATAATTCGATTTGCTTTTGATCTTGAAAGTTGTTTATCATTGCTGTCAATCATTCATCGCTTTTAATTATATTTATGTCCATTTTCGGTTTTTAACGAGGCACCCAGATGAACACTGGCCCTGATCCCTGGCTCCTGTGATACTTTGTGCAGGGGGTGTACAAAACGAAGTTTCTTCCTTTGCTTGTTAGCCAAATACCTTGAGATTCTCTTTTGTAAGAGAAGCATGCATATGTGACACATGGTTAGCAGGCTGCTAAGCAGAGCTTGTGACTTCATTAGAATGAGCATTCTTGCATTTGTGTGGAAATAGCATATTGGCTGGCGGTTGTGTGCTGTATCATTCCAGAATGTGTCCTTTGGATTGACATGACTGAGTCCCATGGCAGAGTCCCATCTGTGACTGCATGTCGCTGTCTGAGTGCCCCAGTGTTAGGCATGTTTTGTCCAGTGGCTCATGAGTTTACCTGGAGCTGAGATGAAGCTAAGGGATGTTTTTAAATCCATGACCTGCAGGGGGAGGGCAGCTGAGGTTTAACAGAGGTATGTAAGCTTGCATATCTTTTGCCTACATTTTTAACTGTAACAAGGAGTTGTCACTTGGAAACAGCCTCCCAGCTTGGCAAAAGGCCTGTTGAAAGAGGTTATGGTAAAATTTTTGTTTGGAGACCAGAAAAAGACAGTGACAGAGGCAGGCATGCAGTGCTCCCCCCTAGGAGATGCAGGCATTGGCATTCATCATCATGACAGGAGACACTTCAAAATGAAATTCTCACAAATTATGAGGCCAACATTTAGAATCGGGAAGAAAATGATGAAACCACTTGTGAAACTCCCTTGTGAAAAAGGATGCATTTATTTTAGCTGACTTTTAGAGTAAAATGATCTTTTAAAAAATATATATCCTTATAATTTACAGTATAATATTTTGCCATATTTATTGTACATTATCATGAAAGTATGTCTGGACACCTACCTCGCATCCATAGGTATTAACAGTTCCCTTCACCTCCTCCTGCCTTGGTAGTGATAACTGATTTTGCAAAAACAAACAAGTACCCTCGTGTTGACCTACATTACTGTGAAACACATTATGCACCCAATGCAGAGGAAATGCATTTACTTCTACCTTTGAACAAGTAACGCTTAAATAATGCATTTTAGGAAGGTAATCTATTAGAACAGCTCTCTTGAGAAGTGCTATGTTATGAATGAATTCTGCATTTAAAATATCCATTTTCTTACCTCCCTCCTGCTAATTACTTCTTTCTTTGTCTTACCTCTAATTTGCATTACTTGAGCAGAAGAGGGAATGGAGTCTGTTGTTTTCCTCTTCATGAATCCTTACACTTAGTGGCAACTGTAATGTTGACTTAAGCTCATTTCTGTTGAAGGGAAACTGCATTGCCAAGGAAAAGATAATCGCTAATCACTGTATCTAATTACAAAGAAGAATAAATCACTAAAAACAAATTAAGTATCTTAAATAAAAATAGAAAATAAAAGCAGTTAAGAATCAAAGAAGGAAATTGCTGCACTCTCTCAAGTCTGTTGCGGGGAGCTAACTGAAAGCAGCCTGTGTTTGGATGTACAGCCAGACTGGGCATGAGCAAAGCTTTTCTCCATGGAACCCCTCTTCAAAGAGTTTGACCAAAATGATCAAACCAAACAAAAACTTCAGATCAGAAGCAATTGTGAGTATCTTTTGGTTGTAACCTTAGAAGCAACAAGTCACTCTCTCTGTGTGGCCCTGAGGACCTGCACACTTGTCCTCTGTATACCAGGATAATGGAGGTTACTTTCAAATTACCATGGCCCCAACTTAAATGAACTGGGATCTAATAAGAATTCTATATTTGACCTTAATCTGATGAGATCTAACGTAATCTTCTTACTAACCTACTCCTCTTCTCCCTCCTTCTTTTCTATATTACTAGTTTCTTAGGTCTTCAAATGCCTGCCAGTCTATTGGAAGTTAAAAACAATAGGAAATGAATCGTTTTCATCACCGACTCAGAAAATGTGGCTGGAGGAGTACTGCTGTTCCTCACAAAATTCTCCTGATGATATTTTCACTGGGCAGTTTCCAAATCCTTTTTTAGTTAATGCAATTTAGTGATTTATAGTATTTCCCATAAGTATCCCTACAAAAGTAGAACTGCCCATCACATTCATTTTCATGGTATGTTTGTAGTAAAAATTAAGAAAACAAAGATAGGAGAGAGATTTCATTGAACCATTAACATTAAAAACTTGCCTTTGAAAATATATGTCTTCTCTTTGAGTAATTATTCACAAAATACTTCCATTTGCTTTTCAAACACTTTGTCCAATCTTGTTCTATTTGAAGAAAGGTCAGAAGATTTAAAAGTAAATTTCTGAGTTGGGAGGATTTAGGAGAAGAGATACGCATAAGAGATGGAAATGCAGTCTGGGAAAATAAAATACCCAGTGATACGACCTTTTGGTTCTATCTCTCTGCCTCGAGCCTCTTGGGTTATAATAAGGTTCTGCTCTCCCCTGACTCTGGGACCAGGGAATCGAGTGCTCTGGTTCAACAGTGGGTAGCAGGGCACCATCACTAACAACCTTTGACCTTATACTTCTGAAAACCAAGCTTTTGTTTCCGTTCTTTGTCACCAACTGCTCATGTATAGCATATTTTGTTTTTTCCTTCCAGGTTTTAAAATCCTCCTGGGTTCCTGAGTTTCTGAGGGGTTTTCCTCACACTATACTCAGACTGGTAGGGACATCCCCAAATGGTGGATCTCTCTGGTCGACTAACCTCTGTCACCATCATTATCTCTCATCAAGGACTTCCCAGATGGGCTGTAGCTGGGTCCCTCCTCCAGCCCCTTCTGGGGTTTAACCCATGCTGCCACTGACTGCATGACATCTAACACATGGAGTCAGGGAGGACCGGATGCCATGCTGCAGGGACTGTGTTACAGTCAAAGCCAGAGTAACAGCACTCACCACAGGCTGAGGCCTCATTGCTAAACCAAGGCCGTTCCTAGACACTAACCAGGAAGGCACATTCAGGATGATGTTTGAAAGAAAGTCATGTGGCTAGTGAAGGTTTAGCGTGTTGTCTGTTTGAAGGATGAGGTGTGTTTTGTATGCCCATATTTTAGATAGAATGGGCCAAGTGAAGGACAGTCTTAGGACGGGGACAAAGAGGCTGAGGAGTAGGATGTTGTATGCCATGAGCAGCAACAGGCACTTGGCAAGCCATCACTTTGTCTTTCTGTGATGGGTCAGGAGCCAGTGTGTTCTTTCCTGTGTTCAGCTGAGAGCAGCAGACCCTGTCTCCAAGCCGTAGCAAGTAGAGGCAGGTGTCTAATTCTCCATTTTGCTCAGTTCCATTTGCCCTTAGGTCAAGAGCATTTTCATGAGCTCAGACCCCCGCCTACTGGAGAGAGAGAATGATTCTTCAGCCTTGAAAAAGGAATCATGGAGGAAGGGACAGTTAGGGAAGGAAAGAATGGATGAGGAATAGGACCCAAAAGGAAATAACAGACACAGAAATCATCACATACTCCTTTAAAAAGGAACAGTGGGCACTCTGATTTTTTTTTCCCCATTTTAGACAAATACATGCTAAGCATAAATGTGTCATGAGCACACTGTTTTCTTTGTAGATATAACAAAGGCCCTGGTTAACGTATGTCTGGCCGTACCCTTCTGTAAACTGCCACTTTGTCCTTTATCTGTGTGGTTAATTTCTGTGAACTGCTGGACAGCTGATTTGACCAAGGTTTGGCTCTGCACCGGGTGATAATTCTACCTGGGCAGCAGGCCACGCATAAGAGCAGCTTCCTCGAACCTCTCTCATCCCCTCAGTTTGGGTACAGTCCAGCAGGAGGATGTTTAAAACTGGATTTGGTTTAAAATACAGATAACAAATGCAAATAAGGTTCACCATAAGAAACGCACAGATAACTTCAGATACAAGTTTGGCCAGAGAATGAATTAGGACTATGCTCATGGGGGCCATAAGACAACCCTTTACCCCACATAGCATCCCATCTTTCGGGACCAGCAAAATATGTGAGTCAATTGGAAGGAACTCTTTGAAAAGCCAAGGGATACATGAAATGTGATTTTATGAGGAAAAGAATGTACTCTTAGAATACCTTCACCTTTTTTTAATGCCAGTGTGTTGCATGGGCTGTTCTGCACTTCAGTAAAAATGATTAATAGCCCCCATCCATCACATTGTACAGTATGGTACATCCGAGTAGCAGAGAGCTTATAAAATAAACTTGGCAATAAGTCACAAAAACATTCGTATTTTTTAATAACATTTTTGAAGGAGAAAAATCTGTTTTTCAATAAATGCTGGCATGGCTTCCCTGAAGATTTTATTTCTCATTTAAAATTACCTTGGGGTCGATTTTTTCTTCTTCTGTTCATTGGCTCTTTCCTAGGTCTTTGCCTTAGACAAATACATTTTAGACATGGATTAAAAAGAGGACTAGCTCATGAGCATAGATTTCCAGAGTTTCCTTCTGTTTCCACTTCTGATAAGTTGTGGCAGCATTAACACCAATGTAACTTAATTTTACAGAAAGTTTATAGTCACTGTATCTCACAATCAGGTAAAATTATTCCTCAACACTTTTCTTTGTTACCCCTATATATTTGGCTTTTCTTTGTGAAATATTTTATTTCTATACATTAGGATAAATTGCAGAATCTTTGTGATAAAGTGGTAGGTTGCTACTGTTTTTAATGGTAAAACGGAATGTATTATGTTATATAGTTATCCCTATTGGAGTTTGATAACTCACACCTATAATCCCAGGAGTTTGGGAGGCTGAGTTGGGCAGATCACCTGAGGTCAGGAATTCAAGATTAGCCTGGCCAACATGGTGAAATCCCACCTCTACTAAAAAATACAAAAAATAGCCAGGTGTGGTGGCAGACTCCTATAAAATCCCAGTTACCCAGGAGGCTGAGGCAGGAGAATTATTTGAACCCAGGAAGTGGAGGTTGCAGTGCACCGAGATGGCATCACTGCACCCTAGCCTGGGCGACAGAGCAAGACTCTGTCTTTAAATAAAAAAGTTTATAGTGCATAGTCAACCAGGGCCAACAAGTTGATGCTGTGGAATATCAGCTAAGGGTGATGCTAATTATAGAAAATCCTCTCTGCCCTTTTTCTTTTCTAGGAAGTCCACATGCTTTTTTTTTTTTTAATTTAAATTTTTATTTCAGTAGTTTTGGGGGTACCGGTGGTTTTGGTTACATGGATAAGTCCTTAACATACATTATTAATAAGTGGCAGGATACCTTCATTCAGAACCACATGTGTGTTCCTAATAAATGTATGTGGATTATACTCTCTAGGAAATGAAAAGGGAACTTTAAGAAGTCTGTGCAATTCATTCTTATATTTGAAAGAAAAGATGATATTCAACCTATCTGCCCTACTTCATACCACTCCCCACCATTCAAACATTAAATCTAAGTCCATGAATGAAAAATGTGCAGGTTTTTTCCTGTCCACAAAGAGTTCCCATAGCATTGTACAATATGAGATGTTTTTAAAGCACAATACAATGTTTAATATTGCAAACCCAATGAGCAGGTACCTTGGAGGTAGGAAAAGCAAAGTAACTCTCTTTCTGTGTTTGTTGTAATGGGAGGTTTCATATACCAGCTGTCTGGTTTTCTTTTGTTTGTGAATTGGAAGGTTTCATTCAATGAAACAAAATCCATATTAGGATGCAGATGACAACATGTTGAAACACCAGGCAAAGAGGTGTGTATTCCGTTAAATACCTTTGGGGCTATCTAGTTAGATTTTGAGACTTGATTGTTTCTAAAATGCTTTGTTTCTGAATGCTGTTTCTTTTACTTGGGTGTACAAGAGAGATTTAGAAGGGAAAATCAATATGACATTATTATGAATTGGATATGGAGGGCAAGAGATGAAGGTATAAATGATTCTAGGATTTCTTACTGGTGTACTTGAAAGAATGGTGATGTTAGAGAGCTAGTCACTGAAAGAGAATCAGGTTTGGAGGGAATGATCAGCAACATTAGGCTTCAGATAGGTGGAGTGAGTTGCAATACTTTTGAGATATCTAAATGGAAATGTCAAATGGAAAATAGGATGTACAGATCTGTATGTCGTAAGAAAGGTCTTGGTTGAACATCTAAATTGTGACTGTTTGTATATAGGAGTAATTTCAGTCATCGGTGTGAATAAGATTGCTTCATGTTTCTTGAGCTGGGATTAAGAAGATGAGACTGAAGAAGTTAGAGAGGAATAGCTCTTCAGACATAGAGCACCACGGTGGTGTTAATGTCAAAGAACCCAAAACATGAGAGGGTTTCAAGGGTAGAGAAATGGACAACGTGGATAATAACATATATGACTTTGTGCACTGATTCAGGCATAATCAGATGTTGTGCCTCAATTTTCTCAAAAATCAGATCTCAAATTTCTTTGTAGAAAATTAGCTGTGCTTTCTACACAGCAAGGATCCGTCCTAACTAACTGACTGACTGATAGGATTTTACCGCTGTAGCACAATGGAAACACTTGTAACCTCGGCATACAGAGCATCATTTCTCCCTTGCCTGGAATAATTTTCCTTTAATACCATCCTGTGGGAAATGAATCTAGTTTACAGCACCATTCTTTCTATCATATATGGAATTATAATGATCTTCACTTTTGTTGACAATTTGGATAATGACAGGAAAATACCATTATTGCTGAGGTATCCTGGTTTAAAGCAATTTCCTGGGAGAAAGCATCAAACTCCCATAATAAAGTAATAGTCCAAATTGTAAAAATGTGTTTTTAAGGGTGTTTTTGTGTTTTGTCTAGAAGCATCATGGCCCTTTACTGAACTAATTATCATGGTACAGCTCTTGAAAAGCCACTGTGGTTGACTAATAGTGTCCCTGTCAGTTTTACTTACTACACTGAAGTTGCAGAATTTCTGAATTTGACATTCATAGACCATACTGTAATCCAGTGAATCCATTACCTAAGCAAAAATGAATTCATGAGAGTAGCATTAGCTTTTACTTATGCCTTCTTTCCCGTCCATGGCAAAAATAGGACTTCAATGGATTTCAAACTATGCCAGTTTTAAAGTAATCAATTAAAAGAAAAAGACATTAGCTGCTCCTCTGAACCTCAAATTTTCTCATACGCAAAAGAGGGAGTTATAACTACCTTTCTCAAAGGGTTGTCATGATTATCTGAGATGAACCACATGCAGCTCTTGACACGTTAAACATAACATTGTGCCTGGCTCATGTTTGATTTGTTGTTGCATGGGTGATATTAGTTATGTTTGTCTTACCCTCAAGATTGAGTTCTGATTACTGGTTCCCAATAGAAGCCCAGTAAATACTCAACAAATAGCTAACGTGGGTGAATTTGTATATAGATGTAGTTAGATAGCCCGAAAGATTGAAGTAAAAACTTTACTGAGACATGACACTGTTACTGGAATGTGAAGGCTAAAATTACTGTATATTTAAAAATCTGGAAGAGTAGAATCTAATGACTCCTAAATTTATCCTCTCCTGAAGTGTGAGAAATGCAGGTTATAATATTTATGGTCAGTTGTTCTGTTTTGATTCAGCAAAGCATGACAGCTATTTAGTGGAAGAAATATAGACTGGTACTACCCTTTTGCTCTTATTATTTGGTCTCCAGCATTAATCTGATTATCACTGATATTGATTGCTGTTTCTATCAAACTATGTTTGATATACCATAAATTATGTCAGATTATACATGTCTGTATATTTGGAGGAAGGTAATTTTTTAAAGAATATTCTGATTTATTTATTTGCCTTCTGATTTATTTACTTGCATTTTGTTATGTGCTACAGTCTATTATAATCACCTGTCAGGTGATCAAACTCTATAATCAGATTTTTAAAATATGAGTTTCAACTTCCAGGAAATGATGTACAAAATACTCTGATGAAATTGACCTTACAAACGTAAGTATTTTCCGGGATTACCAGGCCATAAGAAGGACCCTTGAGCCAAGCATAGTGGCTTACACCTGTGATCTTAACACTTTGGAAGACCACGGCAGGAGAATCGCTTGAAGCCAGGAGCTCAAGACCAGTCTGGGCAAAATGCCGTCTCTACGAAAAATACAGAAATTAGCCAGGTGTGTGGTGTGCACCTATAGTCCCAGCTACATGGTACGCTGAGACTGGAGGATGGACTGAGCCTGGAAGGTCAAGACTGCAGTAAGACATGATTGTGCCACTACACTCCAGCCTAGGTGACAGAATGAGACCCTGTCTCCAAAAAAACAAAATACTCTTAACTAAGAAAAATGTCCACCAAGTGCACTAAGTTAAAACATTATTGAAAACAAGATACAATTCATTTTCTAAATAATGCTCTTTGGAGTTGATAAGATAGGAATCATCTAGGAAAACAATGGCATGTTCAGTGCCTCAGTATCAACGCATGTGGATAGTGTGTAGTTTGGCTCCATATAGCATGTAGCAGGCAGAGGTGACCTCATGAGGAGTATGAAAAGTGAGATACAGGAGCAGCTGCTGATTACAGTTGTATAATCATCTTCTCTGAAGCTGGTCCACTGTCAAAGAATGAAAACCCTGGTTCAGCCGCGATGTAGCTTGCCCAAGCAACCTTTTTTCCAACGCTGTGATTTCCTGATTAGCAAAACTGAAGCAGTGATCCATAACATACCAGTTGGGTTATCTGATGGGAAATGAAACTTTAAGTCAGGTTAAATATGATATCTTCTGATTTTTCACTAAGTGAAAAACAAAGTAGTGTTTTCTTTACTGCCTATAGTCCTGATTGAAAATAACGATTCTAGAGCCAGCCTGGCTGGGTTTGAATTGACCTTACTTCCTATCAGTTTGCTTCCTGTGCTTTAAATTCATCCGTTTGCTTAGTTTCCTCATCTGTAGAGTGGAATAATTAAGTTACCTATCCCAAAGTGATGTTGGGAGTTACCTATCCCAAAGTGATGTGGAGACTAAGGGAGACCTTTTTTTTTGTTTTCCTTGTAAAACCATAAAACAGTTCGTGGAGCAGAATAGGACATACTCACTGCTCTTGCTCTTACCCTTCCAAAAGATTTGGGTATGACTTCATTATCTCCAAGACAGCAGAGACTCCTGGATGTGTCTTCAGCCCCTGCCTTTTGTGACATAATTTGTGTTTTTCAGTTGCCCACTAGTGGTGGTGAATGGGTTTTCATTTTGGATTCTGAGTACCTAACCTAATTCCTTCTCTCATTCCTCCAGCTAACACTAAATGTTCTCTCCATCTCATGTTCTCTTCGCCAGGTCATTCTGCAGCTTTCTGCTCTAGCACCCTGGCTGCTCCTCAGATACCTTCAGGCATCTCTGCTATGGGATCTTCCCCTGCTGTCCACAGAGGTTGCAGGCTCCCCTACCCGCTGGAGATTGTACTCCAGTCTCCACTATCCCAACCCCTATAATATGACACCCCAATCATACTCTACCTCATTCCCTTCTTTAGATTTCTTCATAGCACTTATTAACTGACAGTATATAGTGTGTGGTTCACTTAGAGATTCTTTGTAATGAAAACACAGAATCAAAGTGATTCAAGTATTGCCTTGGTTCTTTGATAGAATGCTGTTACTGGTTACCAGGGCTTTATATTGCAGAGAAATGATGGAAAGTTCTTATTCCCACATGGACTCCTCATCAGATACACCCTGATCATTTTGAGAAGGTAAACTCCACTTTACAGACAAGCTTAAGCCAGGAAAAAAAAATCTGAACCCAGAACTTGGTCATCTTGGCACTTTTATTACATTTATTTATTATTTAATTTATGTATTTATTTAATGGAGTCTTGCTCTGTCCTCCAGGCTGGAGTGCGTGGCATGATCTCGGCTCACTGTCACCTCTACCTCCTGGGTTCAAGCGGTTCTCCTGCCTCAGTCTCCCAAGTAGCTGGGATTGCAGGCACGTGCCACCACACCCGGCTAATTTTTTGTTTTTAGTAGAGATGAGGTTTTGCCATGTTGGCCAGGCTGGTCTCGACCTCAAGTGATCTGCCCGCCTCAGCCTCCTAAAGTGCTGGGATTATAGGCATGAGCCACCGCGCTCCGCCTGTCTTGGCATTTTTAATACTAGTCTTGAAACAGGAGCAATATGTTCATTTCTGTAGAACTACGGAAAGGCAACAAGAACCCAGCACTCTCCAGGGTGGAATTCCTTCAGCATTTGAAGTAGATATTTTAAGCAAGGATGAAAAATTAACCTAAAGAGAACAATGAATACTCCATGGAGTAAACAGTCATGACTTGTACTTGTGGTCTTTGTGGAAGGAGCCAATACCTGAGCAGGGAACGGGATTGCAGTTGTGGTTCTGTCTACACACAGCATGGGATTTTGAGTGCTGTAGTCCTTGGGGACAGTGACGCCTCAGTGCAGGGTGCTTCTCAGTTCAGGCTTACTGTCCACACCTCCCTTCAGGAAGGCTGTCGGAACACCTCCAATGCCTGCAGAGAGCTTCAGTGCTTCCCTTCCCTGCCTGGTTATCCCCTGCCAGTGCAGATTGCAGAGGGAGCACAGCCCTTCCACACATCCCACTTGAACTGGGCTTATGCCTGGTATTAAAAAGAAAAAAAATAACAATTAACATGGTTTGTACTCAGGGAGCTGTGTGGCTACAAGTCTCAGTTTCTGCTACAGCTCAGGAGGCTGCTTAGCAAGCTGTTGCCACCCAGCAATGAGTGACTGGGAGCAGGAGCAAGGCAGCTAACTCAGCTGTCCCTGAGGCCATGTGAGCAGTGCTGGTTTTGGGGAGAACTGGGGGGCTGTGGCGAACCTGCAGCACCTGGCTTCCCTGGGAGGGGCAGCACCAGGCTAAACCCTTCCCTCTCCCTCCACTCCCCTCCCCTTCCACTCCCTTCCACCTACTTTCCCCTCCCCCTCCCCTACCTCCTTCCCATCCCCCTCCGCTTTTTTCCCTTCCCCTCCTCTTCCCCCTCCCTCCCCTTCACCTCTACTTCTCCCTCCCCCTCCCTCCCCCTCACCTCCCCTTTCTCCCTCCCCATCCTCCTCCTCCCCCCTACTCTTCCCCCTCCCCCTTTCCCCCGTCCATTCTTCTCTTCCCCTCTCTTCCCCCCACTTCTCCCCCTCCCTTTTCTCATCTCCTTTCTTGGCTTATTGTCTCCCTTCTCTCATCTCCTCCCTTTTCTCGTTCTCTTTCCTTCCCATTCCCCATTGCTCTTCCCTCTTCCCCATCGCCCCTTCCTCTTCCCCCCTGCCACCTTTGCCCCTTCCCCCATCTCCCCACTCCCATCTTCCCACTCCCATCTTCCCACTCCTTCCTGCCATCTGCAAATACACAGTGCAAAATTCTCCTCCTCATGCCATGTGAGCATGCTCTCATTTTGTTTTCTTCACATCCCTTACTCCCCTGCTCATTCTCTTCACAGGTGACTGTTAGAATGCATGAACCCTTTGTTTAAATGTGTATGTTTCCCAGAAAAATAACTACTTGCATGAATGTGTTTTATAATCTACAAGAGTGGGATCGCAGATTCTGGTTCACTGTTTTTTTAATTAATTTTTTTCAGCCTGTATTGTCTTCAGAGCTGCCTGTGTTGCCAGATGTGCATCTTACTCCTTGCTTCTGACTGCTGCATGGGTCCTGTAATGTAGATCCCCCAGTTGCTATCTGTTCCTTCTCTTGGTAATAGCACCCTCAGCTGCCTCCCATTCCCAGATACTTCCCATAGTTCTGCAAGGAGCGCACATACCCCTCACAAGCATGAGCTTGGTGAGTTTGTCTAGTTCTGTTCTCAGGCTCAAGCACACTTAATTTCACCAAGTGTGGGAGATCCACTCCAGGATGACTGGATCCATTCATACTCCCAGGAGCTGTGAATGAGGTTTCCTGTTTCCCCACATCTCCACTTGGTGTTGACTTTCTCATTCTAATCTGATAGCTATAGCATTGTCATTTTCATTTATATTTCTCTGATTACTGGTGAGATTGACCTTTTCTTATAAACTTCTTAGCTGTTTGGATTATTTTCCCTTCTCTCAATTACTGGTTCGTATCGTATGCAGGTTTTTCTATTTGGTTTCTTGTCTTTTTTGTTAATCTCTTGTATAGTCTGGGTATTAATTCTCTATTCACTTTTAGATGTGGCAAATGTCTTGCAATTTTGTCTACTGTGTCTTTTGCAGGCAGATCTGTCAATGTACTCCTTGATGACTTAAATCATATTTAAAAAAATTCTTCCTCATCCCAAGCTATCAAGTATATTTTCTAGCAGTTAATTCTGTTAGTTGCATAGGTATACCTCATATGTAGATAGATGTTTACGGCCCTCAGAAGGGAGGGATTTTTGTGTTTCTGTTGTTGTTGCTTTTGTGGCAGTAAGTTATGGATCCACCATTTTATCTCAATAGTAAGCTGGTTTTTACGGTACCATCTCCTAAGTATTTTCATCTGTTGTCCTCTAATGTGTATTGCTACCTTTATATATAACAAGTTGCCACATATCCATGAATCTGTTGTAGGACTCTGATTTTGTTTCTGGAATAGCAAACAGACATGGGCATCATGGGTAAAGACCTCCAAGAAAGCAGTGATACCAGGACTCTGTGGAGCCTCACATACGTGGTGAATGGACTTAAGATTCTATCTAGACTTTGAAAGCTTCAAGAAAGAGCCTTTAAATCCTGCCTGCCCCATGTTATCATTTTCACATGAATCTGAAACTTAGATCACAGTGCCCATAGTCACATACCAATGACAGACACAGGATCGTGGCCGGGTTTCCTCTGGCACAGCTAGGGGCGCTCTCTGAATTCATTGCCCTGGGCTGCCCCTTTCCTTTCCCAGGTTAGAGCAGGTGATTTTTTTCAGCCTGTCTACCCCTCACAGCCTACTCCTGCCTGTGAAAGTTGTGTGAGTTTCTGGTTACTTCTCTTTAACCTGGTTGAAGGAGCAAGGCATGTGCTCTGCAGGCTGGTTATTTCCCTTAACTACTGCATGCATATGTTTTATGTTTCCTTCCCCCTCCCCCTTTGTAGCAAAAAGGAATTTATTCATAGCAGTTTAAGAAGTGGGTGGGAGTCGAGGCAGGTGAGAAGGCAGTGTGACAGGAGTAGATTCTTGATGCTTTGTAGTTTAATCTGTGTCTCAAAAAATGAACCTGGTCTGGAAGCCGTGGCCCATGCTTGTAATCCCAGCACTTTGGGAGGCTGAGGCAGGAGGATGGCTTGAGTTCAGGAGTTTGAGACCATACTGGACAACATAGCAAGACCTCATCATTATTAAAAATTCCAAAAAATGAGCTGAGCATGTTGGCATGCTCCTGTCGTCTCGGCTGCTTGGGGAGGGGAGGTCAGCTGTGGAGGCAGGAGGATTACTTGAGTCTGGGAGGTCAAGGGTGCAGGGAACTCTGATCATGCCACTGCACTCCAGCCTGGGTGACAGAGCAAGACCCTGTTTTTAAAAAATCTGGTTTGTGTTCTTTTCTAGGTACATTACATCTTTAGGTGCATTAGTAGGGTATGTTTTTTTTGTGTGTGTATGAGAATCTATCCCCTTCATTGAGTGGAACAGAAAAAAGAAATGTGAAATAATTAAGTTTTCAGAAGCCATCCAACACTTAGTACCACTTGTCCCGTCTTCTACCTAAGTCCAGACAAAATATATTAACGCAGGGAGTAAAAACAGAGGAGCTTTAATGGAGGCCCCTAGGCAGAGCGTTGGAGAGGAGAGGAAGAGGTCTGGGTGCATCTTGTTTGGTGTTGGATTAGTGGGGAGAAGGCAGTAAGGCAGCCAGTGTGACATTGATAGTGTTCTCCGGGGTCATTGGCACTCTCAGCAGTGCACCAACAAAGTCCCCTTTCTTCCGGAATTCCAGAGTACAGTGTGCCCATGGGAAGCCTCATCCGGGGGCAGTTTCTACTTGTCAAGGAACTGCAAGCCTGACCTTAACCACTACCTCATTTCATGCCCGAGAGCTTGGAAGCCTAGACCCCCACTAACAAGGAGCAAGGCCATTGGAAACATAGCACTGTAATGAGCATTTTATTGAATTCTTTAGAAACTGTGTAACTACAGAACGTCCAGCAAGGCAATTTTGGGAGAAGGATTGTGAGGCTGGAAGATAATCAGCTCAGCCTCCCCCACTCTGAGTTCCATTGGGTTTGAGTAAGGATGTACTCTCCACTCTTTCATTCTGCTACTTACCTCTGAAATGGAAGCTGTCATTTGGAAGTGATTTGAAATACTTGGATGAGATAATAATATGTAGCATTTATTAATGGAGTGCTTTTTTATTCAGGGGCTCAGAGACTTTCTGGGCCTTTTAATGTGTTAATCTTCATCTTCCCACTGGATGGCTTTACTTATTTTTAAAAACTTCTATGATTAAAATAGGCAAATCGACCAAACAAAACTGTTGAACAATCTCCCTATTCACCGGGTAGGTCATCTAGTGATGTTTAAAAGTAAAGTACCTTCATGGAGTGGATTCTGTTGTGATGCTTTTGTTACTGATAAGTGTTTTTCAGATGTAGTTAAAAATGATTCATAAGAATAAGCTTAGTTTTTCTTTGATCTGCATTCAATAAAATCTGTCTCATAGACCGAGAAATTTTCTTTCCTCCCAGCAAAGCCCACCAGTTCTAGAGGAAAACTATTGTCAATCACAAAGAGGATTTATGTTTCTTTTTTTCCCTAAAGGGTAACTGTTCTTGGTTGTGGATTGAAGAGGATTCTAAATGCTTGTCTGTGCTATGAAGGCAGTCTCTCTTTTCAGATAGGCAACGTGGCCTATGTCATAGAGGTTAGAGATGAAAAATGATTGAAATCATGTGAATGTGTCTTCCTGTGCTATGTCTGTCCTACAGGCAAAGCGCCCCAAGTTCATGTTGGATACGCCAAAACTCAGTGTGTTTCCACAGGCAATTTGAGAACGAATCAATACCTCAGACAGTGACACATCTTAGAAAGAGATTTCTCATATAAAGCAGTAGAAGTTGTATCTTTTGAATTTGGCTGACTTGTAGTAATAAATGTTTGGTGGAGAGACCTATTCTCTGACAGTGCAGCCTGTGTGCATGGCCTGGTTTTTGTAAGGAAAACAGGCCACATATTTGACGGATAACTCAGAGTACCTTTTAAAATCTACTTAACAGCTTGTTTCCCGTCTCTGGTTTTGGCTTTCAAGGAGACCACTTTGATATTTGCACCTTGACATATACGTGGAATAGTACAGCAGAACTTTATCCACAGTCCATGTCTATGCAGACCCCGAGCTGCTGCTCTTGAATTTGCTCCATTTTACTGGGTGCAAATGTCTTTCAAGAAAATCCTGTTTTGTAGGCTTTGGCATATTCTTCATCTCAGGCTTGGGAATAGCGAGTGTTTTCATTTCTTTAAGATGTATCTCAGGGTGTAGAAAGCACCATCGAGATTGTATTCCACTAGGGACACATGAATAATTTGAGGTGATGGGTTATGCAACATGGGAAAGGGACTCAGAAGCTGCAGGAGTTAGAGAAAGATGAGGACATGGTGACATTCCTAGTGACATATACGTAGGTACACATATGCACAGTACACACGTGTGTGTCACCTCATTGCACACGCACATTCACATGAGAGGGTCTAGCACTGTTGGTCAGGCTCAGAGTGGTACATCAACTTTCCAACTGGTAATGAAAGTGAAGGGCCGAAAGTGTGCTGTGTCTATTGCTTTTTTATTTCTATGTTTTCTGATAGCAAAGGAAGAAGTAGATGTGGTGGATAGTGAAAGATGTCTTTATGTTCCTTTAGGAGAAGAAATTCAAGTGGCAGTAAAATGTAGACAACGATGTTTATGGGAGAAGCAATGGTAATAATCTATTTTAATGCAAGCATCTGTGAGACGAGAAGTTTGGGCAACACAAATGATTTATAGAAAAAGGTATGGCAAATGCAAGCTAATTTATGAAGGGAGCTATCTTTGAAACTGAATCATAATGAGTAAATGCAATGCATTTCCACACGTATAGCGCATATCTGAAGACTGTGTCTTGACTCCAGAAACACTTTGCCTTACTACCTGTGTTTGGAAAACCAACAAACAGGGAAACACAATTTTCAATGACTCCATAAATCAATATCTTCTTATTTTAAAATTCAGATGGTTGCATTCTAACCTGGAGGTCATAGTGATTCTTGCCAAAATAATATATAAGCACTTTGTTGTTTTTTATGTTTTGGAAAGGAAAATCAAGATTATGGTTTATTTACTGTTAAATTGGCCTTTTTAGGTGTTTTAAATTCACTGAGGATAGCATCATCAGCATCATCATTGCTATTAATATAATTATCACCACTAGATGGTGCATAGGGAATTGGGGGAACCGAATGATAGAGGATGCATTCTCCCCTATGCTATCACTAATTGGTTGTTAAGGGAATATAGAAACATATTAGAGGGTGGAGGAAAGGGGATGATAAAATATGATGGACTTTTCTCACTAATTAAAACTGTGCCCAGAGATAGGGTGGTGGAAATAGGTCTGGCTGGAGAGAAGGTCTTCGATGTTTGCCCCGTTAAATATACATGGGATAGTCAAGTAGAATTTTATAAATGCCCTGTATCTCAAGCAAGTATTTCTTAAACTGGAGAAGGCCTCTGGTGTTCTGGTGGGGCAAGGTTCTTGACAATCCCTTATTAAATATGACAGCCTGTCTTGACCTGGGTTCCCAGCAGGTATGCATGTGTGGAGTTGCCCGAGTTGGGGTCCTGGCTGGTCTCCTCTGTGCAGCTAGCCTAGGAACATAAGAAACAAAAGCAAGGTTCTTGATTTGACAGGTGTCATTTTTGAGGACCGTCACTTCTTGATTCTTTTTCTTTCTTCTGCTCGTTTTGATAGACTTTAGGGAGTTTTGTGCTCTCAGAAAATGTTCTGGCTTCTGGCTTCATGTATGATGTTTTGTGTCTAGCTTCCTGTAGACTAAAAATATCAGCAAAAGGAATTATAGATGGTTCAATTAAAGTAGTAATTGGGCAAAAGAAGCTCATAACAAATCCAATTCTGGGAAATCTTCTGTGCTTTGATTATTATGCTCCTCTCTATTTCTCCCTTGGCTTAATTTTTAAAAGTTTGATATAATAGCTCATTTAAGGGCTTCCTAGTTCTCATTTGTCTCTCTAATTTTAATACCTAGCAAAGGGTCTGGTACTCAGCACATACTGAGAGTAAAAACAACCAGTGAAATGAGTGATGATCAAAAATACTTTAAGAAATGTTTTGAACATGGAAATGATTTCTCAATATCCACAAACATAATAGGTCAATAGGATTTATGTAAAATGCCAGTACAAAAAAAATGCGAGGGAGCGTTAATGAATGAAACTTTTATAATGGTAAATACGTAATATATCAAAGAAAACTTGACAGTTCTAGATGCTGTGTGATATCTTTATAACACCAAATATGGATTTGTCACAAGCCACTTAGTGACTCTTTAAAAGTTGCCAGTGTTCTTACTTACACTTTCATTGAGTCATAAATCAAAAGAGGATTTGAAGTTAAGACCCATGGTTGGAATTTCAGTGCAGTCAAATACCTGTTGTTTGTATGAGGTTTAGCGAGTGGATGCTGATGGTGAACTTGAGAAAGAGAGCGTACTTATTAAGTGATTGTCGAGTTGCAGTGGGTTGGCCACAACCCTTGGGTTTTTTGACTTGAGAAATTGAAATGTATCCTAAGGTATTCAACTTCACAAAGATGTTTATACTCTGAAAAGATCAATACCTCTTTTTCAACACCCACTACAGAA
The DNA here is from genome assembly GCF_009761245.1 of Sapajus apella. Lineage (NCBI taxonomy): Eukaryota > Metazoa > Chordata > Mammalia > Primates > Cebidae > Sapajus > Sapajus apella. The sequence continues at coordinate 704,559 of NW_022437040.1, read as the reverse complement.
AATGAGATAATTTATCATAAGATTTTGAGTTCTGATCAGCAAAAACATACAACTAAAACATCACGGTTACCTTTTATTTTTTAAAGGTTATCAGTTCAGTAGATAGTTGATTTTCTACATGTAATTCTGTTCCTTTAGTATCCCCACTGGGTTCCCAACATGTACTGTATACCTTCTGGCACATAGTAGGGCCTTAATGAACATTTTTGCATGGATGAATTCATACTGAATTTGAAGAATAAAAACTGGAAGAATAGCATGGGCTCCACATAAATGTGTGAGGATCAACTTGTCACAAATTGTCCAGGAGCAGATTAATATGCAGTATCCACATGAATATCTCCAGGTCAGCAAGGTACAGTAGTGAGATGTACACATCTACACAAATTGATTTTTTCAGCTTCATTTTGATTGGTAACATTGCTTCAAATGTAGTCATAAGCCTCATACTAATGTCTTTTTTAAGAGACGAAAAGGGATATGTGTTTTCACCAGCTTTTTATATCCGGTCCAGCAGCTGCAAAGATCCTGATGCTACAGGCATATCACATGCTTTCCCTGGATTGTTGAAAAGGGGAAAGGAAGAACAGGGGTTATTAAGAATTCTTGCCCTTTCTTGTGGGGAAAAGAAAGGGCTTGCTTGTAGTAGGGGAGAGTTGTATTTGTGAGTCACAGGGATCCATTATCCGTATCTGCTGAAGGGCTGTCAGATATGAAGTAAATTTAGAGACCTACTTGTCCCTTTAGCTATTCATCACTGTTGATTGGCGCCAGTGGCAGGCAGCAGTATTTTTAGAGAAGTGAATGATACGGAATTTCTTCATGTACAGAACATTGGCTGATCATATTACTCAGAGCTACTCAAAAAGTCACAGCTGAAACTTGACAGAGCTGCAGAGAAAAAACAATAGACCTAAAAAGCAAAATACTGAAATTTATGATGAAAACATAGGGAGATTCAAGTTACTTATCACCACTGCTAATCCAGTTTGGTGCTGCTGGTTGTCAGTGGTGTTAAAAATACAATTTTCACAGGAATTGATTTTATGCATGTCTCTTTGCTGTATGATAGAGTGAAAAATAGGCTGATTTTTCACATCTTGTACCACCTTCCTTTGAAATATATCTGACATTTATGCTTTGACAATTGGTATGTGAAGAGGAAACATGAAGGACCTTTTCCCTTGTAACAGCCAGCATGGTGCTGTATCTTGGTTTCCAAATGATAAGTGCAGGAAAATAGCAGTTTTAAAAATGACCTTAACCCTGTGGGACGGTCCATATTAATGGTTAGAATTGCTTCTCTGCAAGAATGGTAGACTGCAGAAATATACAAGCCGTCCTTCCGAAGAGGAAAAGACTAAGCCATCTGCAGTTTTAGCTGTCGGCCAGTGGCCAGGACTTACTCAAAGTAGAGCCTTTTCAGCACTCTTTTCTTAGACTTAATTTTTGAAACCCAGTCACCAGTGACGCTTGAGTCTGCTGACATTCTTCAACAAGAAATCTGCGCATGTTCAAAAACTTACATGTAGTGAGAAGTCTATGTGTGTTCAGTAACTTAAATGAATGAGAAGTCGGTGTGTGTTCATTAACATACATGTGAGGCCCAGAGGCTAACCAGAAACTGACCAGCAGGGCTTGAGGTCTCAGGTCTAAAGTGCTAGTGCCACAGCTCGGTGTGCTGATTCTTTGGCAAAATCAGTTGGTGGTTTTCCAAGCTTTGGAGAGAAGAGTGCCTGTTGAGTTCAGCACAGTAGGTTGGCTGTCCAGTGGTGGTCCCTTCACTTGTTAAATTCAATGAAGAAAGAGATCCTGTGCTCCTTTTGATCATGTGGCTGAGAAAACTATCCAGAATGTGTCAAAAGAAACTTGGAACAAAGGTATTAGTGAGGTGGCATCTATTAAAAATTCATCTGTAAGTTGTTTATGTCAGTTGGATAAGTACACTGAACATCATAGTAGGATAGTGTATTCATTAGCCAACACTTACACAACACTTAAACTATGGCAGATACTATTTTGAATGACTTACAGATATTATATGTAATCCACATGACAGTCATATGATTTAAGTGGTATGATCACCCCCTTTTTAGAGATAAGGAAACTTGGGCACAGTTAAGTCATGTGCCCAGGATCACACAGCTAGTAATGGCAGAACTTGAATGTGAACCTGAAAGGTTTGGCTTCAGAATCCACACTCAACCCACTGTTGTGCTGCTTCTGAGTAATACAAGGCAATGATTGGTAAATCACAGTGACGAGCAGTGATAATCTCTTTTATTCCTTTATATCATCCTACTCTACTCACATCTTTTAGGCTCATTAAAAGATTTAGTTGAATGCCAAATGTGTGGACTTAGAGCTGGCTTTAAATTCTGACATTTACTGGATGGGTGGCTCTGGAAGAGTCACCTTTCTGAGATGCCTTCTTCATTCAACGAGTGTAGCAATATAAATCATGCTGATTTCACAAAAGTCAAAATGTTTTGCTCTGTAGAAATTGGTTAGGTATCATACGAAAAAATCCAGTGGTTCTCCCATGATGAGATTGCCCAAAGGGGCCTTGCCGTCTTCCTGTGTTTCCAGCTTTCCTGTTCTCTGCAGCAGTTCTGGAGGCCACTCCTTTAGATCTGGGTCCGCCTTGAGGTGATGTTATACAGCCTCTTAGGGGGTTTTTATGTCTAACTGCATAATATTCATGATAAAAACAAAAACCATGTGTGTGATGGTGTCTTGACATTAATATGATCCTTGTTCACATTAAAATGGAACAGTGGTCTCCATTCCAGGTGATGAATAAGAAGATCACGCAAGTATTTTTAAAATGCATGACTCTCCAGAGAGGGTGCCTTTGAGTGGCCCTTCCACTGACCCCAAACCATATGATATGGAACTTCCAAAGCATCAGGCTTAGGTCGAATAGGATTCATCTTAGCTTCTGATTCTGATCTTGTAAAAGCTAACTCGTGCATGCACAACATGATAGGCCATGTCACGCCTCACAGCCTTTTTCCGCGCTGTCCTTTTATACATTTTTTATAAGGCAGAATGTATTCAAAGCATTCTACCTCAAAAGGCATTTTGCACTAATGGCTGTGAGGAAATGTTTGTTCTCTGCTTCTATGTTTTTAAAAAGCAAAAGGGTAATCAGAAGCATTTATTTGTCTTAGATGCTCTACAAATAGTAATTAAAGGCTATTTTTTTTTTAGTTTTGCAGAAGTATAAGCACGTCTGTGAATTAAATAAGGCCCTATGTCAAGCCTGATTTGCACAGTGGAGGTGATATGTTTCAGTAGTGCCAACTGAGGGCTCATTGCCCAGTTGCATGATAAACCCGATTTGAATGGTGTTTATTCTTCACCCCATCCTCTGCAGTCCAAACCCAAGACTTGGTGTACTGTTTTCAACAGGTCACCTCCACTTGCTCTTTGTTTTCCTCTTTAAGTGGCATACTGAAAAACTACATTCATAAGAGCGTGAGAGAGATGGGGACTTTCTGTGTTGCCCAGGCTGGTCATGAACTCCTGGCCTCAAGTGATCCTCATGCCTCAGCCTCCCAAAGTGCTGGGATTACAAGCGAGAGCCCCTGTTCCTGGCCCACAAAGCTTTGAGGACCAATACTCAAAGATACATCACTTCTTTGAAAAGATGAGTTATTCAGTAAGTAGTTCCTAATGTCCCTATTTTGGACAGACGAGGACTGAGGTGCAGTGAGTTCGAATTTTGGTGTAAGGTTGTAACTAGTCAGTAGAAAAGCTGAAGTCACTGGCTTTGGGGTTCTTGACCTTGGATTTTCCCCACCAGTTCAACAGCTTCTCATTTGTATGTTGAAGAGAAATGTTAAAGTGCATAAGTGTCTTAGCTCATCCTGTACAAGGATGAAAAAATCAAAAGCCTGTAGTGTTATTTTACAGCTCAGGAGTCACTTCTCATGTCCTTGAATCATTTGAGCAGGAGACAAGGAGGTCAGCAATCCCCAGTTCTATTTTGGTCTTGACCGATGTCTGCTTGTATGACCTTTTGCAAGTCACTTAACTCCTGTGTCACTCTCTGTGAAATGAGGATGGAGGAGCCCTGCTCCCCTGCCTGTCTCTGATGGTGACTTCATCAGGAAAGGTGAGTGGAGATACTCAGACAGAATATCCAGTTGACCAGATACATGAACAAGGCTGAAACTGGATCAGGACTAATGAGTCTTCAACAAGATGATGCACCAGAAAAGCGGTGCCACCATGTCACCTTCTGTGTCCCTGTAGTATGAAGGCAGGAGGGTCTGAAGGCATAATTGTTTCTCCCTTAAGCTTTAGATTTCTTGCATAAACTTGAGCATATTTAAGAGACCTTGATAAAATAGAGCAATAAATTCGCTTGGTGAAATTCAGTAGATAGGATTCCTAAAAGCCAGATGTTATTTTGGTACAATCCTTTGTCCTAAGGAACATTACATGTCAGCTGTCCACTACCTCTGAAGAAGCTGGGGAGTACTGGATTCAGGATAGCAGACCTAATTTCTTTCATAGCACCTTAAACAAAATTTTAAACAGAAAAATAATGTCTTATAACAATCAAATTTATGGCTTTCTCTAGCATAGGCTTACCCATTAATAACTTATTTTATCAATTCTGTAAGAAATGTGTCATTCAGAAATGTCATGTTTGTATAAATCTTTACTTTTTACCAACAAATTAACTATTTTTTAATATTTAAATTTTCATAAATTGTTTTAAAAAATCGAAAACCGCAGGGAAAAAAATGGGTGAGGGATACGAATGTACAAATAGGCTTTTCACAGGAAAAGAAATACAGGTTGCAAATGTACACATGAAAAAAGCTTTTATCCCCCCCCCATAGTGGGCAAAGGGGCTGGAACACCACAGTGATCAAGAGGATGGGTATATGTGGGTTTACATCTAAGGGCACTGTTTATTTTGTTTTCCTGGCTGGTTGGTTTTTCCCCCTCTTTTTTGTTTATCGAGATATTGTTTGCATGTAATAGAGTTCATTTTAAAGGGATATTTGAATTTTGATAATCGTACATAATTGTACAACTTCCACCACGATCCATTTAGTTACTTATTTATACTTCCATTTCCCAGCAGTTAATTTTGCTGACGTAAGTGGAATTTGGTCAAATCAGTGCTAATTCTCCAGGTGAAAGGAGAGGTTCATTTCAGTCAGCAAGCATCCTTTGAGCATGCTGTGTGTGTCAAGCATCTTTGCCAGGTGTGGGGGGATACTCTCCTCAGAGTTTATTTACCAGAAGGATAGTCATTTGCTTACAGATGTATGCATATTTATCTCTTAATTTACACATCAGTGCAGAAAAGGATACCCTACCTAATAGTCCCAAGGAGCAAATATTCCCCAAATAGTTGATAGCATATAGCAAAACTGTTGCCATTCCCTGTGCTCTCTCCTACTAAAAGCAAAAAGAAAAGCTTTGCTGGGTTTTGCTCCTAAGTTTTTAATGTTCGAACAGGGTTTCATTTCAGCTGTTTATGACATTGTTGAATAACAGAAAATGAACCAAGAGAGCATCAGATTTCAAGCTTACTTATTGTTATTTAGAGACATGTTAACGACCCACACCATCCATGCAATTGAAATTTCTGCATCTCCAAAGACCCTTTCCCTTCCCCACCACAGGTACTGGCACTCAAGGAGCACTCTTGTTCTTCAGAAATCCCATCTAGGACAGCTGCATTCAGCTGTGAAACCCTGGAACAGCCTTTGCTCTCACCTTTGCTGCATCTAGGGAGTGCTTAATTTCTCCTCTAGCTTCTCCACCCCTCTCCAACCTTTGCAGCCCATCCATGCTGTGGCTGGTTTGGGCCCTTGATTTCCTAGATTACTACCTGAAAACAGAAAAGGGCCATAGTGAGACTTACAGCAGCACTACAGAAAGCGCTGAGGCTCTTACAAATACTTTGTGAGTGCTCCTGCCTGAAGCTTGGAGTCCTTGAAGTGCAGAATTATTGCAGGTGCAGCTCAAACAGTGCACGGATTGGCCACCCCGTGCATCTCAAATCAACAGCTTTTAAGTGCGTCCATTTGCAGACGTGCCAAGAGCTTGCAAGTAGGTGTATAGCCTGTAAATGAGCTCAGTGTCTACAGTTGCTATTATTTAGACCCCAAGGCATGTTCCTGTCGGGGACAGAAATCACCACCTTAGGCACCCGTATCTTGCCTAAGAAGTTTATAAGTCTACACAATTGGACTTTTCAACTACATACTATTTTGCAAATTCAGAAATAATAAAATTCCCACCAATTTCCAGGCATAGAATACCAATTTCTCCCTTGATGGGTCCAATTACATGGTTGATATAAAATTTTAAGACCTATCTTAGGGTTTTCAGAGGCTAGCCAGTCTCTGTGGGCTTGTGAATAAATCGAACACATAAGATGCTGGAATCTGTGCAGGTCTGGACTGTTTGCATGAAAGAAATTAGCCAAATTCTTCTGATGCCATTAAGCAGTGTTTTCTGCTTTGTAGTACCCTTTGCTTTTGCCTTCGTTCCTCTCTTCCCCTGTCGTTGCTGCCCCACCGTTCTCTCCTTTCTTCTTTTGTTTCTTCTCATCCTCCCTTAAATATTTGAGGCCCTACTATGTGGTTGGTACAATGTTGTACTGGGGATACAGTGATGAAGAGAAACAAATGGTTCATGCCCTTCAGGAGCTCCTGGTCAAATAGAGGTGCATACAAACACAAAAATAAATATAAGTTAACTTTCTTGTTAGTGCAGTGAAGTAAGCTTGCCTGGTGCTGAGAGGCTAGTATGTTTTCGTACTGTCATTGACTTTTATTTGTGGGGAAAAAAATGGTTTTGCTGTGTCTGTTTCTTAAGGATGCCCCATAGTGCTTCTTTCAGAAACTATCTTTCAGGAGATCTTATTCTCAATACATGGAGCCCCGCATGCACAAAGAAATGCTCTGGTGACAGAGTAGAGACAGGCAAGGGTAGAGATTATGTATATTTAACTGAGGAAATATGCTCCTCAAGGAAGAGCTTAATGCAGACTGACCGGGGGCTTTATTTTGTCCATGTTTGCCAGATAACCGTATCACCTAGAATGATGGCAGATGAGGAGTTCATCGTGTAGAATCTGGAACGTTCCACCCCCAGGTCAGGTACACTAGATAATTAAGGCATCTCTGGCAAATCTTGGTTTCTGTCCTGACTTCCATTGTGTTTTCAAGAAGCTGTTGAATGGATCATTCCTTTTTATAATGCATAGCACTATTCATTATTTGGAACAAGTATTTTTTGAAAATGGATCTCTGCAGCAAGGCCTTGGCACTATCCCTGGATCCTTTCTTAATATGACAGCCTGTCATCCCCCAAACTATACAGAACAGCCTTGCTTTGCAACCTCACTCATGCACTTTTTAAAAAATTTGCGGTAATGATGGCAACCATTAAAATGATATAAACCATTTACTAATCAGTTTAGTAACCAAGGACATCTGCTTTACATAATACAGAGCCATACTAAAAAGGCTTTTATGATGTTCAAAAATTGTCAAAGTTAAAAAACCTAATGGTAAAATCAATTGATTCTTTGTGCTGATTTTTAAACAGCTTTACCCTTCAAACAGTGACTATAGAGAGCCTCCTATTTGTGTTGTTTCAAAATGTCTTCAGAAAGTAAGCCCTTCATAGAGAGTATTCCAGAAGCCTTCCTGATTTGATAAATTGTGGCTAGGGTTTGAGTTTCCTCCCCGCTCTTTTTAGATTTGTTCCTTTAACACCAGGAGAAACAAGTCTCTTAAAAAAAAATTCTCATGCATGACTTTAAAGTTTTATTTATGCATATCAAGTATTTATTACAGTCAAGCTCAGTTTTTCTCATAGGGAAAATTATCGTCTTGGACAGAAACATAGGGAATTATTTTCAAGTTTGCAATTGATGTTGTGGAGATCAACAGAGTATCTGTGGATGTATGTGTCAGGCACCTGGTCTACCATAGGGTGAGGCCAGGGCTTGAGGGAAGCTCCCTGGAGGAGGAGGAGGGAGAGCATCTGTCTGAAGAGCTAGTAATGCAGTTAGTTATAGTATCTGGGAGTACAATTTACAGTTTTGAATATCAGTCCTGTAGCAGAAGAAAGAAAAATAAGGGCAAATACATTGTACACCCAGAGTTTTCCACTTCTTCTCGATTGGTCCCTTCTAGCTCTCTAGTTGAGTATCTGTGGAGTAAAATCTTAGGTGTGTAGGGAGGAGGCATTTTTCAAAACCATGAAGATTTGTAATCTCTAAAGTCCTTGTTCACAAGGTCACTGTTTGGGGATCCCAATTCTGAGGCAGCGTTTGTTTTTTGTTTGCTTTATTTTTTATTTTTATTTTTTAGAAACAGAGTCTTGCTCTGTTGCCCTGGCTACAGTACCATGGTGCAATCATAGCTCACTGTAGCCTCAAACTTCTGGACTCAAGGGATCCTCCTGCCTCAGCCTTCTGAGTTGCTGAGACTACAGCCACATGCCACCAGCCCTGGCTATTTTTTGTAGAGACAAGATCAGGCTATGTTGCCCAGGCTGGTCTCAAACTCCTGGACTCAAGAGACCCTCCCACCTCAGCCTCCCCAAGTGCTGGGACTATAGGTGTGAGCCACCACGTCCAGCTGAGGCAAGGTTTTGATAGGCGGTGAAGGTCAACAGTTGTGTGAGAATCCTCTGTAATGTTGGTAAGGTCTCCAGGGCTGAACACCATGTTAGGACAATTCCTTAGCATGAGACATTTGCTCTTGGCAGAAAAGAATCTGCTATCTCGATCCTGCTGCACAGTGGCCGTGACTTCTCCAATGATGAGCACATCCATAGAGCACAATCCGGTGAATTCCTTCTGACTAAGATGAAGACAAGGAAAAAATTATTAGGCTAATACGTACAGAGACATGAAGACTTGTACTTCTCATTTTTCTTTCTCTTCTTTATGTCCCTTTCTTCTTTCTACTGTCTCTTCTTTCTTACATCCCTGTCTGTTCATATTAGCTCTCACATTGCTAATAAAGACATGCCCAAGACTGGGTAATTTATAAAGAAAAAGAGGTTTAATGGACTCACAGTTCCACATTGCTGGGTATGCCTCACAATCATGGCTGAAAATGAATGAAGAGCAAAGTCATGTCTTACATGGCAGCAGGCAAGAGAACATGTTCAGGGGAATTCCCATTTATAAAAGCATCAGATCTCGTGAGACTTACTCACTGTGATACTTACTCACTGTCATGAGAACAGTATGGAGGAACTGCCCCATGATTCAAGTATTTCCACCTGTCACCACCGTTGACACATGGGGATTATTACAATTCAAGGTGAGATTTGGGTGGGGACACAGCCAGCCATATCACTTTCCCTCTGTCTCTCTTGATACTGAAAGATTAGAGATGTGTGTGTACATATATACCTATACACTCTATACACTCAGTGTAGTCACCCTTATTATTCTTGATGACTTTCCTGTGAAATGAGATTGGTTCCACCTGTTAATGTGCCTTTTTGAGAAAAGGACAGTATCACTTAGCTTCTTAATTCCTAACAAAGATGGAAATGGGACGGGATAAAGGTTGCTCCATTGAAAATAAACTACAGTACAAAGATGTATATAATAAACTGCACAGTTTTTAGATGTAAAACAAATTGATTCAGCATTTTAAAATGTAAATGAAATGGCAATGCTTAAAATTTTCCAAAAATTGGAGATCATGTGTGTCAGGTGACTGGGAAGTTCAGTAAGACATTATTCTGTTATTCATCTGTCCCACACGTATCTGTTGAGTACTGGCTGTTTGCCAGGCACTGTGGTTTTAAGTGTACATTGGTGTACACAGCATTCACGGTCCCTGATCTCATGGAGCTTACAGTCTGTCATCATATGGGAAATTTCAAAAGATGCTGAAAAGATTGAAAATTATTGTCACACATATTCATAAAATTCTTTTAATGCTTTCTATGGCTTATAGACAGCATTTTTCACTTTGATTCACATATGCTTATTTATGTTTTTTATCAAGTGTGAGATTTTTTCTTAAAGACCAGGATGGGGGAGAAAAAGTGCAGACTGAGATTTTCTTTCCTGGAACAACAGGTAGATGAAAAATAGGCATAAAGCACAATTTACCCTCATATTGTGTGACATTGTTTTACTCATTACTTCAATCTACATGACTTCCTTTCTAATGGGAACCACTTAGCTGAACCATTAAGTATGATGGCTTCAGGTTCAACAGGCTCTCTTTTGAAATTGACCCTGATCAGTGGTGGAAATGGCCAAGAACTTACACAGATGTAGTGTGAGGACCTCTGGGCCCAGCTGAGTGCAGTTCATTAAACAGCAGGGGCCATACAAACCAAACTGGAGTACACTCAGGGCTCAGGGAGTGAAAGAATAGTCACTTCTCTTGTTGGCTGTTAATTTGGATGTAAATCTAAACTTATGTGGACTAGGAATTGGGATTATTCAGTGACCTTTGTTCTTTGTAATGTGGCCATAGGGTGAAAACCCTTGGGTGTGCTCTATTGATGAATAGAGCCCGGTTTAGGATGGTAATTGGATAAAAAAAAAAAAAAAAAATAGGAGTTTCACACAAGCAACCAAGTGGCTCAGAGAGCTCAGCCATAACAACTAAATTTTGAAAATACTTCTCCCTGGAGGGGATTAAGTATCTCAATTCACTGCCTTTGTTTCAGTAAACCAATGATCTATTATCTAATAACATGCTTTCTTCATTTTAAGTCACTCCAAAATGGCGCAGTGGTCCAGAGTTTATGCTGTTAGAGTGGTGATGGTAACGTTTTGTCACACTGCTGTCACCTCTCAGTTTGGCTACCCTGCCCGCTTACTTTGTCACTACAGCCTTAAATCCCAGCTGCCCCCATTAAAGTGTCTGCTTGTCTCCTAAGACTCATTTATACTGTTTGTTTTTGATGTCTTCCTTGGCACCTTAATTTATATGTCTGCTATTTTTCAAACAGAGTAATACTCTGTGCTTACTCTAAATTTCATGTTTTTAAAATCAGAGCGTTTGGGTTTGTGTGGCTTCTACCAATGTAAACCATTCATCTCATTTTTCTGTCAACACACGCTTATAATTTTCAGTGTATTTCCTCAAATTTTCTTCCCATCGCTCAGAATAAGTTCTTTCTGTCCACTTGACATAAAATACGACATCCTGCAACTATGGTGACTTGAGCTACTTTACACGTCCTTTGAGTAGCCAAGATGTGCTGTCTGGAAAACAGTCACCAAGTAAGGACAGCTCATTTACAATGATTAATGTTTTCCTAAGTTTCCAGTTCTCTGTGTTTTTATTTTTAATTCTCCATCTTTCAGAGGATTTTCAACAATAACCAAGGAACCCTGAATTTTTTCAGAACGATTTTCGCTTCTGTATCTGCTAACCATTTCTTGTCGTTTCTCTCTCATATGTCTACTCTTACATTTCATGGTGTCAAAAATGGACCAGTATACCTGCAAAAATAAAAACACAACCCTTACAGGGTGGTTTATACTATTAAGCAAACTAGAAATAAGAGATGAGTTTGACAAATATCTAGATGTTTTCAAGATGGCATTCATCATACATACAAGTATACATACACATATGTGTGTGTGTGTATTTACAGTTAGACTACAGGGATTATATTTTCAATAATTCTCTAAAAATGCAGACATTGTTGATGTATGTAAAAATTGCGTTTCCCATGGTTAACTCTGGTTGCAGCTAATTAATATACAGAGCTGCGTCCAAATCAATGCTGTCAGTATATAAAACACAGTGTATTTGAGAATATAGAATAAAACAGTCATACCTGTGGATACAGAGTAAGTCGTTGACGTTTCACAGATTTCATAACATAGACACTCCTGGTAGTTAGCATTTTGTATTTCCTACTCCCTTGTTTTAGTCGGAGCATTTGCCTTCATGGTTTGTTACATGCCCCTGGGGATATAATTGCTCTTCAGCTATTTGTATCATTCATACTTCATACCATTCATTCAGTAGGCCTTTACTTTGTGCCAGCATTGTTAGAGCTCACCATTTTCCTGATTCTAAACCCTTAGAGCTCCAAAACTGTCTCACAAGCTCCCTGAGCAGGCAGGGCCTGGCATCCACCAGGTCTTCACATGTTGCCCCTCCTTGCACCTCAGGGTGGAAGTTTCGTTTTCTCACAGGGATGCCCCATAGCCCTTCATTTTTGTAAGGCATTTATCACTCTCTTCTTTGCACTAAAAGTACTTGGTTGAGATCTGAAGAGCATATGTGATAAGTATATGTAATACATATTTGTATTAATGGCTTTGAGTTTATATTCATATATTTTACATAGCCAGTAATGCTGCTGGGAATTAAAAAATACACTTAAAAATGTGTACTTTAAAAATAATCTATGCTAAGCCAGTAATTGTTGGGTAAATGAATATTGTTGAAACCTAGTCTGTTACTAGCCCACTAAATGTGAGAATTCCTTTCTCTGCTCCACTTTTCATTACTTGTTTATACACAACAGATGTGAGAACTTTTCATTTCTAGTTTATAATACAGCCAGATGAAGAGAATGCCAGTGCCTCCAAAGTTAGAGATGGGAGAATCCCCTGGAAGTAGATTTTAGTGCATTTGCATATTAAAAAAGAAATACTCATCAAAACATCCAAAATGAATCTAACATCCAACCATTGTTACATACATTGTAGTTGTTAACCACAAAATCAAATAACTTGCGTTTCATTGCAGTTCCACTGAAAATACTTTATGGTAATACACTTCAAAGTTTGAATGTTTGTTTGATTTCTTCAGAACTCTTGGCAAGACAGTAACTGAGTTGGGGGTGGTATCGGTGCCTTGAAAGCCTAACAAGAAGGCAGTTTCCAACATAACAGTGCCCTTAAGACCGTCATGCAGGAAACCCGCTGTCATGTGCTTACCTTCAGGGAGAGGGTGCTGGAGCAAGAAGCACGAGGACTCTTGGGACTCATTATGTACTTAGTCACTAGAGGAAAGGTGCCATGACATTTTTGTAGGCCTTCTGCTGCCCAGTTGTAAGATCTGGCTTTCATCATCCTAACTGAATAAAGAGTCATGTTAGCTATTAGGGTTATCCTGGACTTGATCAACTTTTTCTGAAAGCTGACTTTGACCTCAGTCTTCATAACTGGTTTGTTAGGTCCAAAGTCACTAAACAGCCAGCACACGTTTTGTGGGCTAAAGATCTTTTACATCTATCAATCATGGGCCACCTCCCCTCACTTATTTATGTGCTCCGTTAGCATGAATCCATGGAGGAAGATGTGGTGCTCCCAGCTATATTGTGGCAGTAGCCATGGGCTGCTGTTGGGAAGACTGGGAAGTATAAACTGCTCTCCGTAGGACATACTTTGCAGCTAGTTGCAGTTCAGTATGTAAGTTGGCTTTAGTGACATTTTTTGAGAGGCAAAAAGAGGGTTCAGTGGTGAAAGAAACAACATTAAAAAGTTGACCTAGGGATCTGGTATTGCAGCTGGTTAGACATAAAAGCCAGCACTCCTGAATTATAATACTTAATGAAAGAGTTGAGTTTCTGTTAATTCATAGAGAAAACTCAGACTTCGAGTGGTATGTTGAGTGAATATTGAGTTTTAAGTCCTGCATTCATCAATAAAACTCTTCATTTTGTAAAAATGGAAGACTTGTAAATATTCAAACATTTTTTAATAAAAGGTATAGTATATATATCTGTGCACTTGTGTGCCCAATTTAACTATATCCTCAGGTTATCCACTTGCATCACTCAGGTCCCTTACTTCCTTCCCTTATAGGTTGTTGTTAAGAATTTTGTGCCAGTTAAACATATTTACCAGTGTGTAGTCAAGAGCAAAGAAGATAAAGATCATTAGTGTTCATTTTTGCAAAATACTTTTTGCTAAAGATCTAATACTTAAAATAAGTTTCTAGGTGGGTTTTAATTGTTGTTGTTTATCTATTTGTCCCAGTTTTTACAAGGTAGGTTGTCATTTTAGGGCAAAAGCCTAGCATATAAGAGACTAGACTATCAAGGGAAGGAAACATGGACATATTTTCATAACAGCAAAGTCTAAGTTAGCTCAAGAGCACAACCAAGGGATGAAAATAAAGAACCTTCATAATTCAGCAAATGTGGGCAACAAAGGTAGAATCCTAGAAATCAGCGTGGTCCTGAATACTCAAGGGATTGTGTATTAGACAATGACAGGGCCCAATGAAATTGTCTTTGTGTTAAAAATTTTTAGTTGCAGAAAGTTACAGCTCATTCAAGACCTAATATCCATAATGCAGTCTGACAGCAGCAAAATCACTCCACTGGCAAAAGACTTAAATGGAAAGCAATGCTAAATGCCTGCCTAGGAGAAAAAGTAACACAGTGTTATATAATCACATGTCCAGAGGGTGTCGTAGAAAGCAAAACAGGGCCACCAAATGGATCCTTAGGCCTTTGCTCATGATGCATCCAAAGCATTAGTCATTCGTGCCGTGAAATTGCTTTGTTTTAGGCATCAGTAGAGTTTCTTGACCTCAAAACAGGATAAATAAGGATTCAGAATAATATAAGAGGTGATGGTGGTAGTGATCTGTATCGGAAGCTACACTGATATGAACAGGGATGGCAGAAATGTTTGGTTAAATTGAGTCATGAAAATTCCGTTGATTAAATACTGCTGTTAATGTTGAAACATATAAAACTATAAAGAGCTTAAAGAAGACAGCTGTACTACATGTGTCCACTACTTTAGAATGCCAGCATCATTCCATCATAAAGGGGAAAGCAGGAGAAATAGAAGATTAGGAAAGAAGGTAAACATGTCTAATTTCTCCCAAAGAGATCTTTGAATCTACAAGGAGCCATTAAAGAAGAAGACAGCCAGGTAAAATAACAGATTGTGAGAGCCTTGAGTTGCAGATGTCAAGAACCTACATTTCTTACTTTAGAATGGAATTCTTGAAACAATTAGAATCCTGAAACTGGAGCCATTCAAATATTGCTCTCTCTCCCATCGAAATACTGATCTTTTTGATGTAACAGTGTATGCTCTGGGAACCAGAAGAAGAAGAAACATTCAAGGTGGTTCTTTAGTTTTCACAGTTTAGAGGTCTGTGCAATGCTCCTGCAATTAATGGTGGTAATAACTGTGATCACCGTGAAGGGAAATTTGTACATACATACACAAGATAGGGAATGTGTTACTAACGTCTGAACAAAATCACAAACCTCAATACTTAAAGGGGAAATAATATACATTAAGCTTAATCTGATACGTATCATCTCATTTAATCCTCACTGCAATCCAGTATCACTCTGTTTTGTAGAGGAAATCTGAATCTGAAAAGGGCTGAGTACCTTCCTGCGGAGGCTTTTGCCAACCTTGCACACCTATCACCTTGGCCTGACATAGGGATCTTTGCTCACCCAGACTCTCTTCCCTGGAGATGTAGTGAAGGGCCCAGCTTCTTAAAGAAGAAGTAATTCCTTTGGATGGAACCTGCCAAGGACTTTGAACTCTTTATTTAAAGACTGCCCCCTCCCCAGCTTAGCAGGTGTTAAGCAGATGCTGAAACACTAGACACTTAGCAAATTTTGGTTGTCTTTCCTCTGACACAAATAATTTCTCTTTGTATTTTGGGCTGGAATTCTATATTATTCTATAGTTTATGTAGATTGTAAATGATTAGCGTAGAGACATTTGTAAATATTTTACCAAGAATATCGTTATACTCATCTAAAGAGACGAATATCACCATCATCCCCTTCCTTGTGCCTGAATGAATTCCCAGCAAAGAGGCCTATTGCAGCAAGGCTTAGGGATTGGAGGAGATAAATAACACAGTGGCAGTATCTGCCTGAAGGTTCAAAGGTGCACCCTGCAGGAGGAACATTGACCTCTCCTACTTTTTTGTGACTCTAACTTTTCTGCTTCAGGAGTTGAGTTTGGATCCTGTAGATGCACATCTTCATGGTAAAAAGTTGTGGATTCGCTAAGGACAGATGAGTGTGGCCTCAGAAGACCCACCCCACAGGGAAGGCTTGAATAGAACTAGGTCTTGCCTGATGCAAGCCTTGGAGCTGCTGGGTGACTGGACTTGGCTGCTGTGTTCTCCTTAGGTGTCCTGTGCTTGTCCTTCCAGTGCTGGTTGTTCTCAGAGGTGCCCAGAGGTGACTCTGTCTTCCATACCAGGGCTGTTCTGTTGAAGCCACAGACTGTGCCTTTGCATTACCATTGTCTCCAGAACCTTGAGGGATGTGTCTGCTGCTTACAGATGTTCGATAAGTTCCTGCTGTGTGAATGAACTCACGCTTGTTTGTAAGCATTAGTGCTTCTGTTGGCAGTGGGATTTAAAAAGCAGGGCACAAGAAGAGAGCCAGGAACACCCGGGAACCTGCCCTCCCTCAGCCTTCACCCTTTCAGAGTTCCTTCTAGTAGGAGGTGGTAGGGAAACACAGTGAACCTAAGAGGGGCATGTGCCTATAATTCTAATTGAAACCTTTTTCTTTTGTATCATTGAAATAGCTGTGGCCACTGGCTTAAGAAAGTACTCCCTACCTTGCAGTGCCTAGCATCAATGCTGCTTGAAATGTTAGGTTTTCGCGTGGTCTTCAGATACCAGTGTCTGCACCTATACAAAATCCTTGAAGATTAGTCTTGCAGATGAGTGTTTACGTTGACTGATGCTCTGAGAGGCTGAGCGACACCCTAAGGAAAAAGATGCTGCTTTGGTCCCGACTCCCTGCGTTTTTTCCTCCTGGGAAGTTTGTGGTGCTGACCAGCTCTGGCATCATGTGCTGATACTGTTTTATGCTCTCTCTTAACTTAAAATACTGCCGTAGGGTTCTCCAGCAGTGCCGTTGATGTCTCAGTACTTATTTTAAAATAATTTATGTGCAGCCTCTATATTAACCCGCACACCTCCTTTTAGCAGTATCTCCCTTCCCTGACAAGTCTTTTTTCATACATGATGTGAAATAGTGGAGGTCAGAGGCTCAGGCCAAGTGCGTGGCTCATGTATTACATTTCTTTCAGTTTGTTGAAAAAATCATTGAATGTCTATGAAACATGCATTTCCTCCAACTTAACTCCACTATAGTTCAACACTGAGCAAACAGATTTTCTAAAAATTAAAATAATCTTATCAATGCCTATGGAATATGCTATAAGAAAGACCCTTGTCTTTCTGTGAAATACTGTGTTCTAAATAGCCACAGTCATTTGTGCCATCTGCTCAAGAGAGGGATATCAGTTTTGAGTCAGAGCAAGGGGTACTCTGAGTTGCACTTAGTGCTTTTCTCCTTCATCTTCCCTTTATGAAAGCCATCATTACTACTCCCCCACATTTTGGTCAGATTGCATGGGCAGCCCTGACCATTGAACTTTTTTTTTTCCTGGAGTCCTGGAGGCAAATGGATAGGGCTAGCACTTGTCAAAATATGCTCTGAGGTCTGTAAGTATCTGTATTGCTAGGGTGGTGACCGGGGAGAGTAGAGACTCTAGCATCTCTCTCTAGACCTATTAAATCAGGCTCTCTGGAGTGGAGCCTCAGATTGGCACTTCGACCAAGCTCCTGAGTAACTCATGGCCCCTTGAGAACAGTTACGTCCATTCAGCAAATATTTACTGATGGACTATAATATATGGTTGCTTGGCTAGATGGCGGGAATAGAGGAGTGTACAAAAACAGATGTGGAACCTGAATATGCTGCTTTATACTTGTTTAGAAATGCAACTCAGCCTTGGATCGTAGGGTTGAGAAAGATGACTGAAAACCCAGGGCTCACATTTTCAATCAACCAGCCAAATAGCAAATATTTATTCAATTCCTAGGAGAAAGGTACTCTGCTGAGTACTTGAGATGGCAGAGAATATAACATGGTTCCTGGGCTCTGAGGATCTTACATTCTGGCTGGGAAAACAGCATATGAAAAGTTAAAGTGACGGGCCCAGTGGCTCACTCCTGTAATCCCAGCATTTTGGGAGATGGAGGCAGGTGGACCACCTGAAGTCCGGAGTTTGAGACCAGCCTGGCCACTATGGCGAAACTCCATCTTAACTAAAAATCAAATTTACAAGGCATGGTGGCAGGTGCCTGTAATTCCAGCTGCTAGGGAGTCTGAGGCAGGAGAGTTGGTTGAACCTGGGAGGCGGAGGTTGCGGTGAGCGGAGATGGCTCCACTGCACTCCAGCCTGGGCAACAAGAGAGAAACTCCATCTCCAAAAAAAAAAAAGTTAAACAATAGCAAACAGATCATATAATTCAGTATAATAACACAAAAGAAGTCACAATTGAATGCATGGTTAATTACTAAGTGAATAAGACTAACATTAACTGTCAGTGTTCTGGGTGTTACTAGCTCTTTACTGAACATCTCCTTCCATGTGAATTTTCCTGCATCACGATCCCATCCTACTTCCAGTATTTTGTTATTTTAATGTTTATAATCTAAACATCACTGTTGGGATGTTCCAATTTGGTACCATAAGGTATTTGGAATTTTTGAAACACAGGCCACCTCTGCTTCAGATAGCATATCATTCTGCTGACTTAATGTTATCCAACCTTAAAGCAAAGGTGAATTATCTAATTACAAAGAAATATATTCAGTTAAAATAAGCTTTTTTCTTTCTCAAAATGCTATCTAATTTGAATACGTACATGTGTGTACGTGCCTATATGGCATATGTGTATGAGTATGTATATACCTATGTATGTACACACATGCACATGTGAAAAGTGTATGGCTTGGAAAATACAACGTGAAAGCAGAATAAGAGTTTTCATGTATGAGGTTTTTGGATCATTTGAGATGTTAGAGATTGCTGTAGGTTGACTTTTTGAAGTAGATCAGAATATCCTTGCTTGGGAATTCTAGAGTCAATAGAGTTGAATTAGAAGTATTCTGCTTAATACTTTCCAGTAGCCCATCTGGAGTTAGTCTTCTATGACTTAAATACTTGGATTTTAAGGCATATTCTTTGGAGTTGATGCGTATAAATTTTGGAGAAGGGAGGCCGCGTTAGTACAATGCTGTGGGTAAGAGCTGTGGTTTTAGAGTCGGATAGTTTTGTGTTCATGTCTGCACTCTGACTGTGTTGTGTGGCACAGGACTTAAATTTGTTAGACTCAGTTTTCTCTTCCTAAAATGGCTTGAATAATAGTACTTATCTGAGAGGGATATAGAAAATATTAAATAAGTTAATAGATGTTAAGCACTTACCCAAAGCCTGGTATACAATAAGCACTCAAATACTGACTCTTGTTACATCATCATTACTTACTCAGTTAAAAGAGACTACTGTGTGTAAATTAATATGCCATTCCCTAAAAAGTAAGAGAAATTCAACTACACAAAATAACTTTTCTTTTTACTGTGTGTATCTTAGCTGTTGTGTAAACTTTAAAAACAGAATTATCCGTACTCTTTCAGTGATTCGAAACTTTAGAATTTGGAGCAAAGCTTCAGTGTTCCCTTGTAATATATACCCAAAGGGGAGACTGTGACTGTACATTGTTTAGTATTTCATAGCATGCATACCAACCAGTGTTTGTTCAATTTAGGATGGTAAAAATAATTTGAATAATTTGTTAATTGTGCCCCAATAAAAGTGGGGGGGAAAACAGACTTAGACGATAGATGAATTTTGGCTTGGAATGTAAATGTAATTAATTATATTTTTAGACACAAATTTAAAGTTATTTCTAGTACATTAAAATAATAAAATTAGCACAATGCGAAACTGTATGGAAACAGAATGTAGCAATTTCCATAAGAGACTTTGAAATACAGTAATGATTATGGAATTTTCATTTCCCAGCAGCTGCTCTTTCTTGGAGATGTTTACATATTAAATATTAGATCATTTTAAAAAAATAAACTGAGACACGTAAATGGAATGATTTTTTATCCTGAGGCTTAGACTAAAGTCCCAGAGTATGACATTTTGTGGGTGTTTTCTCTGTAGCTCTCAACTGTCGAGGCCTTCAGTTGCAGCACAGGGGGCTTTTGAGAGGCCGTTGCTATTCAAGATGGCACAGCTCTTCCATGCTTGTCCTGGGTCTCTTCCTTGACAGACTTATTTTATTAATTCAGTGTTTATACACCAATAGCTATGACACACACAGGATCCAGATACTCTACTGGGTGCTGTAGTGCAAACTCTCAAAGAATTTATCATCGAACAGTAAAGACTAGCCTGAAGACATACTGCCAAATTTTTATTTTTAGAAGATGGGGGCAGGTGTCATGAACTGGCTTTGTTTATTGTATTTCAAACCTTATTTTCTTTAAAGAAGCCAAGATGCTAAAATGAATGGCATGTGTTCAGTGGGAAATCATCTCTTGACTGTGTTCAACAGAGCAATGTTCTCTCTTCTAAACAATTTCTAATGATGTAAGATGGAACCTTGGGTGCTATGACTGAAAACGGCCATCAGTTATCAAGTGTTAAGTGCGAAAGTTGGTTCTTACCATTTAACTTGAGCCTGGAACCTACTGAAGGCATTGAGTGCAGTGGCCTGTGACTGAACTGATGGGAATTAATATGTAATTACTGTTTTTTACAGTATAGTTATATTTAGTCTATTTTTTTTGGAAAGTACATATAATTAATAGCTGCAAAGATAGGCTCAATTACTTAAGTCGTGAAAATGAAGTAGCATAATCATATTGAGAATTTTTCAGCCGCCCTGTATAAAGAGTATCTGTAGAAACAGTAATGCTCTGGAGAACGTTGCTTGTAAGGAAACTGAAATAAATAAATGCGGAGTTTATGCTGAAATGGGTAGTTTTAAACAAGAAAACTGTCAGCATTTTATAGCTTGCTACTATCTTCAAATGCTTTCATATATTGTATGAATCATCACACTTTCATTGTAAATTTAAAATTTTAAATGAAATTTGAAGAAACTTTGTAAAACACAGTTTTAAATAAAGAGTAAGAAAGGAAATTTGTTAAAATCAGGATTATTTCTGAACCCTTGATTGACGTTCAAGAAATTTTAAACTGACCAGAAAACTTTGCATTAATATTTATGCTATTATGTGCCAAATAAAAGGGGCCATATTAATGTTTTCTTATAAATATTTTAGTTACTTTTGGGGTTGAAACTTCCATATAGGTTACATAATTTTTATGTAAAAAGGTAACCTACAGGGAAGAAGTAACCACTCAAGCCTGTGAGTTGAGTGCAATAAATATATACATTTTTTTCATTATTCTAGTAGCCCCTTTACGTAAAACCTGTAAAGTCTTTAACTCCTCCTCCTTACGCCCTACTATCTGATGACTTGCCTCATCCTTCTTCTGAACTTCAGTTGCACAAATACCTATTCTTTACCTTCCCTGTTTCCTTTCCCAGTACTCTAAAATAGACCTCATCATTCATTTTTTTTTAATTCAGCAAACACCCGCTCAAGTCATCTCGATATACCCTTCAATTCTTGCCACTGTTAATATGGTAGAATAAGCCATCTTTGATTTCTCACCTGCATTATTTTCCAGGAGGTTCAAATCAGAAACAGTTTCATGGGATTTCATTTAAAGTAAAATAGACGTTTTTAGTTTTTGAGAGATGGTGAGCCAACTTTATCTTTTGGAAAACTGCCTCTGCTTAAATCAGTTAGAAATACCTAACAGTAACTAAATTTGCCCTAAAATATATCTGCTTGGTATGTTTTTACTCTTCCCCAATTTTAGGTACCCAAAAGCGCAAGAATTGTGTTAGATTTCGTCTTTTGATGTTAGTTTTTGTTTTTATTTTGTTTAAGAGCCGAGCTTTCATTCTGTTGCCCAGGTTGGGTGCAGTGGTGCAATCATAGCTCACTGCAGCCTTGAACTCTTGGGCTCTGGTGATCCTTCAGTCTCACTCTGGGATTATGGGAGTAGCTGGGATTACAGGAGTGAGCCACTGCACCCAACTCCATCTTTAGACATTTAAGTACCCCATTTCAACAATCTTATATGCTTCTCTGTGAAATACTGTAGGTGTGCAATAGCCTCTTGTCCATCCACCTTTAGCTTCATGTATCTCTTCTGTGTTTGAATTTATTTAGACAAGGCTTTCTGCTTTTTATGAGCATGTAAATTTTTAATTAAAATATTTTGGCATATTGGAAAAAAGTACAAAATACTGTATTTGTTTTGACACTTATAAATTTCACTACTAACGATTTAATAACCTCACATTTGTTAAAATAGAATAATTTTTAGGATAATGCCAATCACTTATTTGTATTAAAAATCAGGGCCAGGCGCAGTGACTCACGCCTATAATCCTAGCACTTTGGGAGGCCAAGTGGGAGAATTGCTTGAGCCCAAGATTTCAAGACCCAGCCTGGGCAACACAGCAAGAACCCATCTCTACAAAAAATTTTAAAATTAGCCAGGCATGATGGAGTGTGCCTGTAGCCCAGCTACTATCCGGAGGCTGACGTGGGAAGGTCGCTTGAGCCCGGGAGGTTCAGGCTGCAGTGAGCCGTGATCACGCCACTGCCCTCCAGCCTGGGTGACAGAGGGAGACCCTATCTTTAAAAAAAAATAAAAGATGGTTGATAAATTTTCTTCATTTATTCTTAGAGTCATACATTGAGTACAATTTTTTGAACACTCAACACATGCTGAGCACTGCTAAGGTCTGGGAATGAAACTCTGAATGCTGGACTCCTTTGTTGGGAAGCTCTTGTCTAAGTCATTAAGTAGAGCTAAGATGCCAGCACAGTGCCTCCTAACCCATGCTGGGGTTACTGAATGGAGCAGAATAGTTCCCAGAGAAATGTTGTGAAGTTAAATAGAATTTGGCTAAATGAATAAAGGCAAGGGACAGTCCCATGTTGGAGGACATTGGAAGGGTGAGTTCAGTACATTCGAGGACCAGAGAGCAGACCAGTCAGGAGCAGAGATTTGGTAGGGGTAGCGTAGGAAGAGTGAGGCTATAGAGTAAGCCACAAGACAGCTCCTAAAAAGCCTTCTTTACTCTGAAAAGTTTGAAGAGTACCTATAGGAGCTTTACACGATTTTAAGGAGCTGATGCAACAGAAATAGATTGACATTCTTCGAAGATGTCCCTGGGAGTCAAGTGGAAAATGCATTTGTGTGGTCTAGACTGGACAACCTGGGGTGAGGAGGAATACAAAAGCAACAGTCCTCAGTTCCTCAGGCCCTTCACTGTTGACTTTGAAGTGCAGACTAATCAATCATTGCATATTTATTTAGTTCCTGTTTCACGGTGATATGCCTTGATAGATAAGGTTGAAAATTCAGAGAACCCTTAGACCTGGTTCCTGCCCTCAAGACATTTAGTCTAGCTGGGAAGAAAGATAACATAATATATCGTGTATAGTGTTTCAATGGCATGCAGAGTAGTTTCACATATAGTGTATATTTTAATCCTTGAAACAACTGTGATTTATCCCGTTATCACAGCTGACATGTTATTAATGAGCGACTATAGCTTAGACGAAACTATGTCCTGTAGGCTTCTTTATAAGTAATGAAGATACAACTCCAAACAAGGTCTTTGGACTTGTCAGCAAGCGGTCTTGCCACTACATCATACTTTCCCGCTTGTTAAATAATAATACTGTAACTAGTAGCTGCATAAGATGAAAACGTGAGATTGTGTAAAGTGTGACTGCCCATCAGGTGGCTTACATAGACAACTATGTGGTAAGTTTGGAGAAGATTTGATCGCTGTATCTTGAATGATAATTTGTTTCTTGATGGGAGCAAATTCTGATTTGGAAACTAATTCTAGGGTAGAAAAATGAATGAAGTGTCCAGAGGTAGACAACAGGGTGTAAGAGTTTGTACCCTAGGGTTCTTGTGGGGGATAAAGGGTAAGAACTGCAACTATCAGTGGATCCAATAGTGAAGAGCTTTACAGTGATGATTAAAAATGGATGGACTGTTGTAAAGAGATGAGTGACTACAGGATCCAAGAAATAGACACCTGTAGTTAGAAAAAAAGAACTCAGCAGTGGTGGGTGGAATGCATGGGAAGGTAAGATGTGAGGCCAGGTCGTTAGGCAGAGATATTGCTGGAGCTAAGGTGTGTCCTCCCTTCACTGGAGGGACTAGCTCCCCTAGTGCTTCTCCTGCCTCCCTCCACTGTGGGGACTTGCTGCCTTAGTGCTTCTGCTTCCCTCCCTCCTCTGGGGGAACTTGCTCCCCAATTGCTTCTCCTGTCCTCCCTCCACTGGGGGGACTCGCTCCCCTAGTGCTTCTGCTGTCCTCCCTCCGCTGGAGGGACTTGCTGCCTTAGTGCTTCTGCTTCCCTCCCTCCGCTGGGGGGGACTCACTCTGTTAATGCTTCTTCCTCCCTTCCTCTTGTCCTCGCTTTCATTTGTGTGCCTGTAATGGCCACTTTTCCATCCCACATCTCTTCTGTATTTGAGATGGTAAAAATGTTCTGGTTTAGCCCACCAATTTTGAACAGGCTTCTGTCACCTTTTCATAGCTCTAATATCCAGTTTAATGAAATATTTTATTGTTCTTTAATCATCATGATTCTGGTTTGTTGGATATCAACAACCCCTTGAAATGCTAGAGACTTGTAGAAAAACAAATTCACTTTCTTTCAGGCCCTAGGGACTCGACCATTGCAGCTTAAGATTGCCATACTTGAGCTTCCTTTCACTTCAAGCTCCAGTTTTGTCTAACTGACGCCTCATGGCCAGACAGTTCTTGCCATTTCTGCCTTCCTGACTTCATCTGCATTTGGAATGATTTTCGCCCCAGAAGAATTAGTTAGATGTTGTCTACTATGCATGCCTCTTCCCTTATTTGTAGTTTCTTGTATGTCTCACATTGAGAACTTCAGGCCCCCACACAGTTTAACATCCCCTGCGATACGTTATGCTCATTTTGCTATTTCAAAATCCCTACCAAAAAGGCACCAGTTTGAGTATAGGCCTTGCATTAACCTTTTCAATGCTCTGCTGATCATTTACATTAGAAAGTGTCCAGACATACATTTGCCTTTATTCTCATCCTTTATTAAAACACATTTCAAAGTTTAGACCTGACTTACATTTTTTTCAGAGTGGTAAATGTCTTGTCTTTATTCTTCAAAAAGGAAACAATTAAATGCAGACACTTGGAGGAGACAGCTCCTTAAATATTGTATATTCCCAACACTGCTGTGGATCAGTGCTGGCACTCACTTGGCTGAGAAAGCTGCTTGGCATTTCTGCAGTTAATGCTTTGCTAGTAGCACATTTTTATTTCATTTTTGGGTTCACTCTCTAGGCTTCTGGTTGGTGTGCTTAATATGGACATTATCTAGTGAAAATGCCACATTTCATTATGTTAACAAAGTTTCACCGTACTTGCCTTTGAAAGACATTTGCAGCTCTGCATTTACAACTTCCTATCTCGCTAATGCATGGCAAGGTCAGAAAAGCAGGAGGCTTGTAAGAAAGAAAAAAAACTGTCCCACTTGCTCATAATGATTTATGTAGTTGGGCAATTCGGCAAAATACACAAATAGTAGTTAGATATTGTATTAATTTAGCCATGGGATATAAAGTCATAAGGAATGTCATCTGCTGGGAACAGAACACAGTGCTTTGTGCAGAATGTGTACTATTGGGTTCTACACATCAGACTGTAGTTTCCAGCAGAATTATAGTGCGTATTTAACTTGGCTCTCCCATACTCCTGTATTGACTTGATGTTGAGACAGCAGATTACAAATTGTTAAACGAATGAAGGAAACTTAAGGAACAAACTTCCAAAAACATAGACCGTATTAATAAAAGAAAAAAAAAACCACCACTAGGGACAGGCGCAGTGGCTCATACCTGTAATCTCACACTTTGGGAGGCCTAGGCAGGAGGATCACTTGAGCGCAGGAGTTCAAGACCACTCTGGGCAACATGACAAGACCCCATCTCAAGTCAGCCAGGTGTGGTGGTGCACGCCTATAGTATCAGCTACCCAGAAGGCTAAAGTGGGAGAATTGCTAGAGCCCAGGAGGTTGAGGCTGTAGTGAGCCATGATTGTGTCACTGCACTCCAGCCTGGGCAACAAAGGGAGACCCTGTCTCAGGAAAAAAACAAAAAGGCACCCCTCAAAGCCCTGATTGTGAAGTGGGGAGTTGAAAATACATGAAGCACTGACTTTCTTGTTTATTTCCATGTTGAAGGCAAGACAGCTTAATAGAATTTGAATGTAACTAAATTCATCCACTTTGCGTTAACTGTCTGCCTCCCTATAATGCAGTAGCCAAAGGTAATCTGCTTGTTATGCACTTGCCTTTATAATCCCAGCAAGTCCCACATTCTGGAAGCAAATGTTATATTTACCATAATCCATGAAAGGAAAAGGCCCAGGCTAAAAATACAGAACAGAACAAATGTAAAACACTGCGGCTGCTCAGGGTTTGTAATTGCTCTATAAGTGAGTCTGAGGCATCTGTGTGGCAGAGATACTTTTATGTGTTTTTGAAAGAGCCGGCTGAGCTTCACATGGGTTTGCAGGAGCGTCAGGATTCAGGAGCATCTCTGAATGTGTTTTGTGCTGACCAAGCAAATAATAGTAGGTTGTATGCAAGACTCCTACGCTTGAAAACATGACTGCCTGGTGAGTGATTGCCTTTAATATGAGAATCAGGTAAAATTGTCCTCACAGAACCAATTGGTGGGGTAGAGATATTAAAGGATAGAATTGTTCTGGGAAATCTGTATTCTCAAATCAGCTACTGAAAGAGGGTGGGGTCGCTGAAGGCAGGAAGTGGCAAGCGGAAGTGAGCTGTGGGTGACTGCAGAGAGACATTAACACTACGTGCAGGGCTCCCTTCAACCTGAATATGGAACAACTACACATAAACAGGGTTGAGAAAATCCAGCCAGGCCTCTGTGGCAGATAAGAAGTTGCTTCATTTATTTTTCTTTTTTTAGCATGGTTACCAGTATTGGTTGCACTATTGTAGCATGCTGGGTGCTGGGGATCAGGTTAGGCCACATAGCTTCTGTTTAAAATGTATATTTTATATACATTGTTTACATTGTATGAGAAACAATTATTCCTTATTCTTTTTTTTTTTTTTTTTCCATTTTCTAACTACTTAAAATCCAAGAACATTGTGAGAATACCTACCTGTATTCTCCCCTGGTGCTTTTAGGCCTGTAAAACATTTCACTGAATCTTTACAACAGCACAGAGAGGTGGGCCTCCTTGTGCTCATTCTGTTGCCAGAGGATCTGGTGTTCTGATCCTAGCCCAGGATTGCAGAGCAAGGAAGCTTTGAGAGCTGGGATTTGAACTTGGGTCTGAAGCCTCAAAACCCTTCCTCTTCTATTTATTACACTTCTTACAAATATTATGTGGTATTTTACAGAGAGTCACTTGAATGAATGAATGAATGAATGATTCAAATAATGACACCTTATTAGCAGTATTTTCCATACATTCATGTGAGGTTTTTCCAAAAGGACCCAAAGTGTAATTAATAGAGCTTTCTACCAGGGTGTCTTCTTTAATGTATGAAATATATCCGTATCTCTACACATATCCTAAAGAAATGGATAAAATAATGTGTAAGCATAGCCGTGTGTCAGGTCTGAACAATCCAACTTTCATAATAAAGGAAAATATACTTTTGTTATAATCTAAACAAGCAACTATGTTTTCCCTTTTCATTTTATGACTCCTTGTGTGGCCTGTGTTCATGCTTAACTGGTGGAAGGGAATTACACACAGAGTGGATTGGAGAAGAATATCAGGGGGTCACTAAGCCACATTCCATCATTCCCCAATGGCCACATGTTCATGTGTTCTGTTGGTGATTTGTTACTATATACCATGGCTAAATAATGGAATTGTTCTCTTAATCCAAGAAGACTTTTCAGGATTCTTTCCATGTGAGGCCAGAGGCACCTTGACTCTCCCAGTCATCAGATAAGTTCATCTTGCATTTGCAACCCATAGTCACACCCCCAAGTGTGTTTATCCACATAGGGTTATCTTTGCCTGGACGTCCTCATAGCGCTTAGGTTAAAAGTAAGGCAGCTCAGCGGCCAGCCTGTAGCCGTGGCATGTGACATCAGAAAGGATGTGTTCGTTTGAAAGAAAAGGATGGAGCTGATTTGGTCAATGTAGTTATCTAAATAGACATTCAGATTCCATGATGCCTTAATAAAAATTACTGGAAATCATTAGAATTAGATCAGTGCCTGGATTAACAGACACATTACCATATCCTGTTTGTTTATCTGATCAGTCTCTCATCCACCCACCCACGCACTCCCTCGTACATGCCAGGCTTTCTGCTTGGGTGCCAGGATACACAGAGAAGGTGACTATAAGAATGAAAAAGGGATGATGGATTCAAGAGAAACTACTACTTGGTATTAGCAGATGTTTGTTTTTGTGAAGGATGTTGTTTTGGGAAAAGGAATCATAGCTTTTCATTTGCTCTGGCTTGTACTCTCAGTGAGAAATTACAGTGCCAGCAGTAGTACTGACACAAAATCAGTGTCTGGACAAGTCATATGGGTCACATTTTAGTTTGTTTCTAAATATTTAAAGAACACTAATTTTAAGATTGTTCGATTTAGAGGTAGAAGTATTTAAAAACCAATGCTACTTCCCTCTTTTTTTGTTTCTGTTAACGTGATGAGCCCCAGGAGCTTCTGTAGTCCTTAAAAAATAAAATGCTTGTGCAAAACTTGTCCCCATAAGCTTTTTGGAGTATGGGTTCTATGCATATAAACCAGGATACCTTTGTTAACTAGGGTGAGTCTTTTAAAGTGATTTGGTTCAGTGTTTCGTAATCACA
The DNA here is from genome assembly GCF_009761245.1 of Sapajus apella. Taxonomy (NCBI): domain Eukaryota; kingdom Metazoa; phylum Chordata; class Mammalia; order Primates; family Cebidae; genus Sapajus; species Sapajus apella. The sequence goes on along the minus strand of NW_022437040.1, from coordinate 675,775 downwards.
TGGCAATTTGTGCAAGGCAAGTGGATTTCTCTTGTATTTAATGCAGAATGTAAGTTACAGAAACAAACATAATCATGGTTTGCCAATTTTGTTAGGAGGAAATTGTCCTGATTATAATTATCTCCACGGCATAGAGTTGAGATTTCATATTACCGTATCACTTGCAAAATCATTTTTGTGAACACCTGACCACAGGTCTGTAAAACTGCCAAGCAGAGCCTTGCCTGGGCTCACACACAAGGCAAGACTTCCTTCCTCGCCGCAGGAGGCATGGCACGGCGGCAGCAAAGAGGCTTTCCTGTCCCTTAGAGAGCCACAGGGCAGAATGAGGAAGGTGTGGGTGAAATAGTATACATATGTAAAGATAGATTTTATATTAAAAGAGTAAGAAAGCGCTGCTTGTTTATTTGCATAAATGAACAGCAACAGAAGTGACACTAATATGGCAAGAAGAATGTGGCTTGATAACGAGGAGACTTCTCTGTTTTTCTAAGTGTATGCATTAATGTCCCTTGCATTACAATCGAGAGAGTCAAAGGTATTTCAGCCATACGGAAAATACTGGTATTTTGGGTGACAGGGAGAACACGAAGCTGTGGGCATTGCTCATTGTTGAGATTTTGCCAGTGGAAGCCTGTGCCTGCCTTCACACAGTACAGAATGGAGGGCATTGCTTTTGCTGACTGGTCTGGAATAGGCCAAGTGTAAATATTAGTAGTGAGTTTTGCCCAATATGCTTCTTTGTCTGATCTTTAACCAACAGAAATACAGACCTGTAAATAATTGAAGCTGAGCCTCATCCAGTGTTAGAGCCGTAAATGAATTTTAATCATAGTCAAGGGCAGTTTGATACTCTTGCTGTCTGCTGGCAAAGCGATCCACCTTTTATAACTTGGGTCACAATAACATTGTGTTATTTCTGATTCTTGAGATGCTTGGCTTCCTAAAATGACCATCTTTATTTAGATTAAGGACCTATTTAAAGTAGTTTTAATAATGTATGGTTTCATACATAAGCGGTTCCATAATTTATTTCACCATTATTCTTCTCTGTCAGGGTTCTGGAATGTTTTTCTTAATTAAGGGGGGAAAGAGCAGTATCTCCCTCCAGCCAGCCAGGCTAGTTGCCCTTGTTGTTATCGATTATTGTTTTAAAAACCAAAAAACCCTGAAAACAAGCCCAGTAGCCTGTCAATAAAGGCCAGTTCGTGTATTAAAAATTGCCTCAATAAACCTCATCACTCTGGTATCACTAGGGAACTGGGTCTGAGCTGGAACCCATTTATCCTGAGTTTTAACCCATTTAGGAGAGTACTCTCCTGGTGAATGCTCTGCATTCCCTGCCACCATACTGGCATTATTGACAGGTGTTGTTTTTTGTTTTTTGTTTTTGTTTTTTTTTTTTTCTTGAGATGGAGTGTCCTTCTGTACCCAGGCTGGAGTGCAGTGGTGCAATCTCAGATCACTGCTACCTCCACCTCCTGTGTTCAAGCAATTCTCACGCCTCTCAAGTAGCCGGGACTACAGGTGTGTGCCACCACACCCAGCTAATTTTTGTATCTTTACTGGAGACAGATTTTTGCCATGTTGGCCAGGCTTGTCTTGAATCCCTAACCTCAGGTGATTCCCCCCTTAACTTCAGCCTCCCAAAGTGCTGGTATTACGGGCATAAGCCCCCGCGCCTGGCCTATTGAGTCGTATATTAAGGAGATTTCCCCTACCCTCACCAACTGATGCAGTTTTATTTCCCATACAGTTGAATCCCCAGATCTCTAGGTTTCATGTCATCTAGGTGAAAATTCCTGAAGAACAAATCTTTTCTATAAAGTAAATGTGAGCCCCGTGGCCAAGGGAAGTGGGATTTCTAGAAGCAGTGTGTGAAATAAACCCGAGGCTTTGCGCTTTGTGAGGGTGGCTTCGGGATACGTTTGGTGTTCCTTTTACTGCTGCATCTCTTGTGCTGTGCTCTCAGTGACTTGCTTTGGCTTCTCATGTTCCTGTGTGCTGAGGGAGAATGTTTCCAAGCTGTCCACAGAGATGGTGATTCTTTGGGTTGCTAATGGAACCTCTAAATGGAAGCCTCAAAAACAAGCTGATTGCAAAGTGTGTGTGTCATTATAAGCACATAATTAGGAAGTTACCTCATCTTACATCTCCCCCAGTGGAAATATACCATGTTCAGGTATTCAGTGCTAGTCAGCTGATCTCCAAAACCCCTAGTGCCTTTCCCCTGTTAAATATATTCCTGATACTATGGACACAGAAAAGTTCACGCAGTTAAATTTCCCAAGGGAAAGATGATTTCCAAAATTGATTCCATATGACCCTGGGAGGGGAATTAAAATTGTTTTTATAGTAATATGAGTTGTTTTTAATATTTCTGTATCATCCTGTCCTTGGTGAGTTTTTAGTTTTCAACATCAGTGATGTCTGTTTCATTGTTGTTTTTACTAACATAAGACACACATCTTTCCAAGGAGTTCGTTTTCCCTGAGTCACTAATCTAGGAAAGACACACACACACACACACACACACACACACACACACACACACACACACACACACACATATTGTGATTTTCAAAGAAAATGTAGAGCTGAAGGCCAGAGCACAGGTATCACACTTTTTGTGGTTTATAATCTTTATTTTGACCTGGTTACTTTGTGATGCTCTTCCCAGCATAGTAAGTGTGTGCATTGCTCTCTAAACATGAATACTGCATGCCGTATCTTAGAGACACTTGCAATCTTCCTTGTTTTGGAAAGACTTCCTTCATAGTCATACTTGAATGACTTCATTGATGTGGGAATTCCCATTCACTGTCTTTAGTTTGATTGACCTTATAAAATGGTCTGCAAGAATAAACATACAAACCTAAAATCTAAAAGATACTTTTGACACCATTCAAAGCGGAAATGATGGTTGAGCCAACAGTGGTTACACTGAGCTGCGTCTTTCAGATCTGCAGTTGAGTTGCCTCTGTGTACCCAAACCTCTCCATGTCAACCGGCGGGAAGAAAACACAACACTTAGGCAGCCATTTGTTTTCAGCTTTCACTTTTGCATTCACTTTTGATGCTGTGCTGTGCCATGCCACACTTAAATTATAATCTGTTTCTCTCACATGTGTAACGCCCTTCTCTCCAAGGAGTCTATGTAGCAAATATTATCAATTCAGAGAAATTATGATTAATTTTGGGGCCCCACTCTAGACCTTTCATTTTAACACTGAAGAACGACAGTGTGATGCTTTGTGTGGTTATTAAAAATAACAGTAATTATTTCAGTAGTGTAAAAATACCAACAATAATGATTATAGGTGACTTTTTGGCTTTAGATACTCAACTCCCCTTTCAAGAATGTTGTGAGATCATAAAAAGTCCAGGAGCAAAAGAAAGTAAAGAACATTGGTTAAAAGAATGAGGCTATTTAATTGGTGAAACTTGTTGGTAAGAAAGGCATGCTGTTTGTAATCTGTTGCCATGACCACAGCTGTTTCCCCACCCAGTTTTTAGTAGCATAATATTAAGCTTTAATTTACAGCTGAAAGTTTTCCACCTCTGGTCCGATAGTCCAAATCAAGTTATTAAATATAAACCTTATGGCTTTTCCTGTATATTCCCTGGATTCAGATTACCACTTTGGCCCTTGTTAAAGAATCATATTGCTAGTGTCCTGGGCTTCATGTGTGCTTGAGTTATTTTTTCTTCTCTATGTTTTCCATGGATGAGATAACCCGGAAAGAGAGAGCATAAGAGTCAGTCATGATATTGTAGGATTTTGCTGTTGTTGACAGTTGATGGATTGATTGTTTTGTGTTGTTTTTGTTTTGTCTTCTGGTAAGGTGGATAGAGTTTTGAACTCTGGGCTCCTCCATCACCTTATTCCTAGAGATGTCTCAGTATCTATACATAGGGCACCCCATGTATGGCCATGAGCCTTGCTATAGAACCTATGATACTAGAGGGCCACCTGGCCATAAGAGAGCAAAAGATCTTTTTAGCCTGGAACTAAAAGGAGGAATGAGGCTATTTTTTCTGGACCAAACCCTAACTTGAGTCCCTGGATCTTTACGTCTCATGGTGAATTGAGTCAAAGGAAAAAAAGTGTAGTTAAGTGTTTTTAGGAAAAATAGAATATTCTTTCTCCTAAAAACAAGGGTGTCTGGTTAACCATTCATTCTTTTCCCACTCCACCCTGAATCTTACTCTGGTCATGCTAGATCTTGCAACATGAGCGAAGTACCCCATCCTCTGAGTAGAAGACGGGCCTGGGATAGTCTACATAAGCCTTACAGAGTTACAAGAGAGCTTTGTAAAGAGAAAAAGAAATGCCTTGCAGGGAACAAAAATTTCTGTAGTTTCTTCAAAAGCTACACTGAAAGTCCTGACCCTAGTACCATGGCTCAGTTATATCCTAGTCCTTGGGTTTGACTCCTGTTATTTTTCTTCTTGAAGAATGGGCTTGGGAAGAAGGAGTCAAGTAGGAAGGAGTGGATAGGAGAGAACATGGACGGTTCCAGATGCACATGTGTAGCCAGAGAGTTGCTGTGGCCCACAAAAACATATGGAGTCACTTCTGAATGGACCAAACTTTAGACAAAAAGAATAGAACTTTGGGACACCTCATTCAAGACTTTGAACATTAGGTTGTACAAGCTACTAAACAATGAAGAATGTAAGAGCAGTGACAATGTGTTGTTGATCATTATATTCTGAACACAGAGCCTGACACCAAGTAGGTTCTCAGGAAGCAGTTGTTAAATAAATGAGAAAAAATACGGTGGAAAGAATTAAATGATGGGACTATGGCAAGGTGTCAAATAGCATTAACTATGCAGGAAAAGCTCCCATGTACAGGTCTGTGTTGTCTTTCTGGAGAGACTGTGACTTACAAAATTGTCATCCTTTTAACTTCCCACCCTTTTAACTTGTCACCTTTTAACTCAGAATCCTAAAGGATGTTCTTGAACAAAACATAAAAAATCTGCTTTATTCCTTAGTTATTCCTCCCAAAAAAGGAAATTTTTCCTTCAGTTACTTTTTGTAGCATCTCCCCTTGAACTGTGCCATAGTTCACAATTCCAGAGTCTCAACTTGTGTCTTCAGGATGTATCAAACTTACATAATTCTTGTCACAGTTGTCGGTTTATCTGACCTGCTAAAATTTCAGTAGCACCTGTTTGGTTGTGGAACAGGCAGGGATGGCCGTGGATTCTGGCAATCCAATTAGAGTTATCTAGCCACCTAGCACCAAGGGAGGAGGTGGACTCCATCAGTCCAGGTGCCATGAGTTTGGCTGTGGCATTGATTTCTCTAAAGCTCATAATCTTCCACAGTCAGACTTAGTGAGTAGAGCTCTTAGCTTCCAGAAACAAAAACAGATTACCTGGACCACATTATAAGAAAAAATTTTATGACCCAGTGAAGTCAGGTATTTCTGAATGTCAGCTAAAGCTTCATTTAGAGCCGTGGCTCATTCCTAATTTTCCCAAGAAACTGGCAGTTTAATTTTTTTGTTGTTGTTGTTCAGGTTGACCCACCACATTTAAGCCATTCTAGAGAGGCCTTTCACCCGTCTCCTCTTAAATATAGATAGATATTTTTGAATATCTTCTTCCAGGTATTTTTTGACAGGTTATACATATGCTAATAGAAAATAGGCTTATTACTTGAAGCACAGAGCTGCTTGTCACCGAAGCTTCATTAACACCGTTATCACCGTCTGACATTTATCTTATAATTTTCTAGAGCTGACTGTTGTGTCTCCATGGAAACCCAAATTGCAATTGAAACAAGTAGGATAATAAAGGCATCCACCAAGATTGACAGCATGCAAAGCCTGGCTACATTTGTTTATAGTTCCTTCAGTAGCTGAAGCTAGAGACAGAGAACATGCACTTTGTGTATTTAGTATTAACTCTCTTGTGTCACAGGTTGTACCTGACTCTGCTTATGTGGCAACTTTACTGTAACACCCTTGGTGCTGTTGTTACTAATGGAGATGCTAATTTTCACTGGAATTATCTCATCTAAAGGCATTATGAATATTTGATGTACAATTAACCGTGATCTTATTTGGATCCAAGAGGAAAAATTCTACCTGGGTGATTTTGACACTGAAACTGGCATCTTGTGGTACCTGAATTGATTTCTTTTTGGGTAGGGGGAGCAATGACAGAATTGTACAGTTTTTTCCCCTTGATATCGAGGAACCTGTGCTCTTTCAAGTTGATGACTTCACATCAATTTGGTTGGTGCCTCAAAGCAAAGAGTCATGTAACTGGAGTGCGTCCAGAGTGAATTAATCTGAAATTAATTTGATTCTGAAAGACTCCATCTGGCTGTGTTTGGGAAAGGCAGTTAGACAGATATATAAACACATGATCATCTGTATTCATTGTGCCAGATGTAGTGTCAAAAAATGAAGAAATGGCTTTAAAAAAATCAACTACGGGGAATTTTGATATAATAATATTCAGCTTCTTAGTGTGACAGCCATTCTAATTTAGCACATAATTCTACTTTTACTCCTGTTTGTTTCGGGGGTTATGTCTGATGGCGTGTGTTTTAAGAAATAAGCAAATTAAATGTCAAAGCCTATTTTAATTGGTGATTTAAGATGCTAAATGGAATTTATGACTTACTGAGAGAGACAGAAGAAAAGAGAGAGGACCTATAGCTTTCCAAATCAAAATGTAGTATTTGATACTGATTTCATCTTAAGATACAATTTAGGCATTTAAAAACTAGTGAAGTAGAATTGCATCTGGACTTTGCCTTTGAGATGTGGTTTTGTAGCATGACAGACCATCATATTTGCATGGAAGGGGAACATGCAGGATGAGGTGGCCTGCAGAGAATGCTAGAAGTCGCCTTGCAAATTTCTTTAGACTGTAAGAGGCGCATGTTTTGAACCGCTGTCTAGGAATTCAGCGCAGTCACTGTAGTGCATCTGATGGCCTTTTGTTATGTCCGGACAGGAAAATTGTAGAAAATGTGTGCTTGCCCCTTTAGTGCTATCACAGTTATCTCTTTGGAGCCTTTTATTTCCAATTTTTAAACCTCACCAATCATCTTTTGTGATGTGCTGAAGAGAAAGAATTAAAGTTTATTTCTGGATTTGTGATACATTATTGACTGAAAAACAAACTCCCCAAAGGGAACAGCTCATTCCTCCCTTGTACTCTACCCATCACCCTTAATTCTCCTAGACAAAACAACAAAAACAATCACAGGTAGGGAAAAACCGAGCAGAATACTTAGTCAACATTAACCCAAACAAAGCCGAATGGTTTAGGCAGTCAGTTGCTGCATTTAGTGACAGCAAATTAGATGGTACACAGATCTCAACATTTGATACGCTGCTGTGTGAAAATGAGAGTAACATCTCCACTCATCCCTGAGGAATGACTCAGTCTGATTAGCTAAGTTTGCAGTACAGTTGAAAGCTTCTCCTTTAAGGCACCAATTCTCTTTGTTGTCTCTTTTTGAAGGAATGCTTCTTAAAATAAATTATATATTTCCCAGCCTCCTTAAGCAGAATTTGTTGAGCTTAATGTGGCCTCTTAGATGAGACAAGCTTGTCATTATACAAATTAATAATTCTGCTGGGCCACTGTCCTTGGGAATGGCTAGGGAACACATCTCAGTCCCTGCTATGGGTGGGCTTTCACCACGAGGCTATTTCAGATGCTGGTGTCCGTCGCCACCAGGACATGGGCCTGCTTGTTGCAGAGCCTCCCTTTGCTTTGCCACTTGTCTTCCCCTGTGGGTTTGAAATGCAGCTGACGAGGCTGTGTAAAAACCAGCATGAGAAATCTTTGAGGAGTGGGTTCAAGAGTTCACCAAAGAGCTCAAAGGGCATGAACATCCAGATGGGAACTTTGTGATGAATACGTTTCTGGCTGCTCTAAGATCATTTTTTTCTTTATGCTAGCCATTTACAAATATTGGAGTTTGAAGGCTTTTGGGAAAATGACAATATATTTGAATGTAATAAATACATACCTCTCTTCACAAGTGGATTCTATTTTCTCTCTAAACTGCTGTTATTAATATGACGTAATTAGTTCCCATGGACTGTCAACTTTTGATTTTCCAGATCAGTGGAAGGAGACAGTAGTGTCCATAATGTCCAGTGCATTCACATCAGACCTCATGCTGCTGACTGCCTTCCTTAGCCTGGCATTTCATTTCAGTTGTATTCCTTGATTACACATCATTTACAACCGAGAAAGGTAGGCCAAAAGCAGTCTGGGAGAGACCAGCCTGAGATTAAATTCTGCCATTGATAGATGATAAAATGAATAATAAATGGACAGATAATCAAGATTTGACAGAAAAGTAGGCAGAGTTCTGAATGCCAGGCAAGCACAAAGGTCAGCGACGCGGCGCCTTTGTCCTTTAGTCCAAAGTAGGAAAGCCCACCAAGTGGTTTTACATTAATGTGGTGAGAACGAGAGGATGACCAGAATCAGAATGGTGGCTGTGCAGGGACAAGTGAATCCAGTGGGCATTTAGAGAAAAATAGGCATGACTCAGTCACAGACTGGTAATAGGTGTATTGCCTCTCGAATTTAATAGGACAGCACTGGACGTGATAACATGGTTCTGCAGAATAGTGGTGACGGATCACATGACATGTGATTTAATTTTACAACTTTGAAGACTTGTCACTCCCTGTATTAAATCCATTCATTTAGTAAATGTGTGTTGAGGATGTGCTGGGACTAACCTCACCTTCCAGATGAGCTCTTCCCTGACCACCTTATGTAATACTGCAGCCCCCTTATTTAATACCCAGCAACCTCCTCCCTTGCATGCTTCATTTTTCTCTGTCGAAATGGTCTTTTTAATCTATGATAAAATTTACTTATTTGCCTATTTCATGCCCACTCTAGGGTATAACTCCATAAAGGCTGTTTTACCCCACTTTAGTAATTACGGTATCCACAGCACCTTGAATTTGTCAGAGTCTCTTCATAAATATTGATTAAATGATTGATTGAAGAAGACATCCCTGTCTCCAGGATTTCACACTTCCACTGTGCTCTTGATGGGGATTCAGTGAATCAAGGTTTCTGAGGTTCTGTGATCAGAGAAGAGAAAGGCCAGAGCAAGCAGTCAGTCTGCATTACATGCATGTTCTGTGTGCTGCAGCACTGTTCCTGGTCATAGATCGTTGGTTCGGGAGGGAGTTTCAGCCAGTAAGAAAGGCAGGAAAGTTGAGCCTAAAACCTCATTGGAGGAAAGGAAGACAGGAAGAGATGAACTTCAGGTGTGCTGATTTGAGGTGGTGCCAGAACGTGCTGTGGGATTAGAGTTTAATGGTCAAGATGAGGGCAGTATTACTTTCAAATACTTGAGAATGGGTGAGCTCTCCATAGGATTAGCACAGCTTGTGAGAGTGAAGGGTGGAAATGGAAGGGCCTTTGTGGGGCAGGCTCCTGGGGGTGGCATTTCAAGTGCAGGTAGGGGAATGAAGCTGTGTCCTTGGTGCAAGGTTGGCGGTGCACGTGACTGCGATTGAAACCGGGGTCTGTGCTGGTGCTTCTGTGTCTGTTACACATGCATGGTTGCAAAGGACCTGTGCTCTGGGGCTGCGTTTCCTGCCTTCCCAACTCCCTTCCTTGTTAGGGCCACCTTTTTCTCCCCAGCTTTTTGTTTCATTTCAGTCCCATTGCCAACTAAGTGAAATGGTATAAGCCTGTCATCTTTTGGCTTCGATATCTGCCCCCACCTCCCACCCCAGATGTTATTTAAACATTGGCCACAGGGATGCGGCATGATTTAGAATGCCCCATGCCCAATCCCGTGGCTTAATGAGTCACTTGTTTCTGCCTTACTCCAGGCCTTTATTTATTGCTCTATTACAGGCCTTAGCACGCTGGATTTTGGTTTCATGTTGTGTCCATGTCTGTCTCTTCTAATTGGCCATGAGCAGCAGCAGGACATAGCCTGTTCTTCACCTCCCTCACCTTCAAACCTAGCACTGTGCCTGACATAAAGCAAATGTTCAGTAACTGAGAATGACAAGGAAATAAAAGGACTCAGAGTAAACCTCAATTGTGTTTGAGATTCTGCAAAGGGGAATAATTCGCTTTCACCATCCATATTTCTAAAGTGTGTGAAAAGGGTTGTGAATCTGCTCTGACCGTATTCTCTTGCATAAATAAGTCCAGGCAAAGTATCTTCACCAGTAGTGAAAGCAGAAGTTACCTGCCTTGAGAAGCACAGTCGCCACAACCTTGTGTACAGGGAATCAGATGTCGTGTGTCAGTGGCTTGCTCCTCCTGGTGTGGGTCCTGTACTTTCATCATTTATTGCTGGACTGTGGATGCAGCAGGGACACTTGTGTTAAAAATCATTCTTCATCTTGGGAAGTGCAGGCTCCTGTTGAGTGTCCCCCTACATTTGTCTTCATCTTATCATTTTATAAGGATTCTTTTTATAGTTAATGGATGGCCAAACCAGTCTCTTGTCAATCATCCAGAGAGCCATTTTCAATTAGTTGTCCATAGCAAACAGGTGACTTCAGCAGCATCCAGCCTTTGTCAGGTAAGTTCAGGATGGAAGGATACCCTAGATCTGTAGAAGCAGGGGCTCCTGGAGGAATTTCCTATCTGTAAAGTGAGGGGCAGTCACAGTGATCTCAACCGCAGGGGAGAGGATTCATTGGTGTGTACCCCTAAAGCACTTTGGGAATGTGAAGCCCTCAATACATCTTCCTTGTGATGATTATTTCCCTGTTGCTGTTTCTAAAAGTTCATCTAAAACACCTACCTCTCCCTGTGTGAATGCCTCCTGCTTGGCCCTGAAGTCCACTGAACTATTTCTGATAAATCACGGAAGGAAATGAGTTGCCTGGGTGAGGGCTGTCTTTCACCACTGCCTTGCTCCCTTCCCAGGGAGAGTTACTGTCTGTTCAGCCCTCAGGCACCCCCTAGATGTCTCCAAATTTACTTCTTTGTGGGGGTTTTCCAGCTTTGCGCCTTTTACTAGCAGTCAAGGTGAGATAAGGTAATAAGGTTTCCCTTTTACTTGGTGAGTCCAAGTGCCTATGTTCTGTGACTTTTTCTGCAGGAATAGTTCTCTATGAGTCTTGGATGCATTTTACCCTGGCAAGCATTGGAGACCTCCGACCGAACACAGTTCAGCAGTACCTTTGGTAATTCAGCAGAATGCCTGTCCCCAAGAACACAGATGTGTTCTCAGTTGTCTGGGAATAACAATGATGTCCTGTACCATCTTAAGAAACTATTTTTTTTTTTAGCTTTGCCAAAGTCCAGGATTGAGCTTATGGTAATGTATGTATGTATACATATAGGAAATCTGAACCTTTTCTTCAGAGAAGCTCAAGCTATTTAATGACAATTTGACCATTTGGAGAAGGGCTTTGACTTTGTCCTGTTTAGGGTATTTGCTCTGGTTAATTTTCTGTGTGGATTCACTAGCTGATGTGTGGCCATCTCAGAGATTTGGGGTCTCATTCCATAATTTATGTGGTTGTGACTCAAAAGGTTTCGCCACACATGATAAATGGTAACAATATCTTCCACCTAAATAGGGGATAGCGGAGTGTCATTATTTTCACACCATTTTGGTGGTGTAACTGATAACCAAAACATTTTGTTCAATTTATCCAAAGTTTTCAGCAACCCAGGATGCCACTGCAGTTAAGACAGCTGTGTCAGAATGGTGGCAAACTCTGCCTGGCTGAAAGGCAGTCACGGAAGACAGAGGCTTTCTTCTTGATAACCGTGCAGCAATGTATTTGCAAAGGAACTTGCAGTTCCGAGAGCTCCAGGTTGGATGGCCACTGACTCCTCTTCCTAAATGGAAAGGCTGCGGCACTAAGTTTAGCAGACAGGGAGCCTCCCAAGGGTGGGGCCTGAGTTTCTAATGTGTTCTTCATTGTGCAGGGTGGGAAGGAACTGATGGTTGGACCTCAGCTGCCCCACTGCCAGTCTGTCGGGAAGGGATTTCTCTTCTTAAGCAACACCAAAATGGACATAATGAATTTCATGTTCATCCTGTTGCCCGCCGGAGGCACCAGGCCCATCGCCAGGTTTTTTCTGCTTTTGCCTTAAGCAGCTGAGTCTTGGACAGTTTCCTGTAATCGCCAAACAAAGCCTGTTTCTTCATGTGCTATTACTTAAGTACAAGTGATATCAAAAAACGATTCCTGAGCCCTTTGAACGAGTGGCTTATTAGCTACAGAGATGATGGGAGTATGGTTAGGACATTAGGAAGAACACTGGCATACATGGAAAGAGATGGGGCTGCAGCAGCACCCCCATTCACCAGCCACTCAGCAGCCTGTCTGAGCCTCCAGGCTGCTCTCCACAGTGCCGATGACACCTTGTCAGCTCTCTGGCCTGCAGCCTGTGTCCCCTGTGAGCTGGGGGGACTGAATGGGACACAGGCAACGAATCACAACAAAATTTCAGGAAGCTCATTATATTATCTCAATTATCTTTTCCATGAACCTCTGAGTCCAGACCATAGCCACAGGATTATAAAAATTAAGAGCCAGATGGGACCTATCATCTTGCTTTGTTTTATGAGTGAGGAAACCGAGGCACAGAGCGGTTACATGATTAGCTTCAGATCCCACAGTGAAGTTGTTGCTGAGCCAGGATGAGCACTAAGGCCTGCTGGCCCACTGTTCCGCTGACCTGCCGTTGAGAGTCTCAAGCACTGATGGGGCTTTCTGGGCCCCATATTCTTGTGTTTCCAAAGCAAACTTCCCATGCAATGATATATTTAGATCAATCTCAACTCCAATCAGTACAAAACAAGTGAAGGACAAGTGTATTTGCATCTATAGCTATTTAGGTAAACTGAAGTTAAATAAAATTTAAAATCCAGTTCCTTAGTTGCATTAACCAAATTTCAACTAATTCCTAGCTACATGTAGCTAGTGGCTACCACATTGGACTGTGCAGATACAGAACGTTTCCATGATGGCACGGGGTTGGATCGCACTGATATGGATTATCCCAAGGATCCAAAAAAAAAAAAAAGTACTGGAGTAATATGATTATTAATAACTACTAAGCAGATTTTCTATCGTTATACGCAATTTTTCTAAGGCAATCATTCTGTATACTTTTTAATTTAGTGTGCATTCTGAAGATGACATTTTATGTCTTTTAGCATTAATATAATTTATAGCCATTTGGCAATTCTTAAAGCCATTTTGTAAGTTTGTTCTTCTTTTTATATAAATAAAGGAAATGCAACACAGAAAGTTACCCACAGAACAAGATAAAAAAGAATAGACATTTTAATTATTTTGTTTTCATTCTCCCAAAGGAAGCCTGCAAATCACTGGGCCTTACAAAAGTTTGTTGTCCTAAAACTAGTAAAAATAATAATATGTTGAATCAATTATTATAGTTTTTATAATAGTTTACTGCCTAGATGAAACTCAGAAGATTTTGCATATACTCTGTTGATCTAGTTCTTTTTCTTTTAAAATAGGGAAGTAGGTCAGTGCCTGGGCTAAAACTAAAAAGCACTCATTGTTTTTCCAAACGTCATTTCATTTTCATCTTGACTGTGACATGGGTGATACCATTGCCTACTGGCATAGTGCTCGCAGACTTGTGGTCCTACTCCATATGGCATGTGTCTTAGAAGAGCCTTCTAGCTGGCTCCTTGCCAAGGGTTCTAGCAGAATTGGCACCAGGGATCTCATTGCAGTTTGCAGGCAGGGTGCCAGCAGAGATGTGTGCCTCTGTGACCAGGGCCTGCGAGTGGTCACCAGTTGGGAAACGTCAACCTAGAGAAACGTAGCTCATGGAACATGAGGCCGAGATGGCTGACCTTCACCTCCCATTGTATCCACATTCCCTAAGCACCTTTTGTGTGACTTTGGAAAAGTCAGTATATCTCTGCGACTCTCACTGGGTTCCTTTCCAAAACAGATAATGATGCCAATGGGAGCTGTTGAGAGTATTGTATATCGAGTACTTGGCAAAGGTTTCTGGCATAGAGTAGCCCCTCAATAAATATTACTTGAATTTGGATGTAAATTCTTGGACTGTGAGAGGCAGTGTACTCGATGTTCAGAATGTCTAGGGAGTGAAGAGGAGCAAGCTAGTCTAGTTTTCTAAGCCCACGATGAGATCCTTGCAAATAGGACACCTTATCAACGGTCTTGCTGAGATCTGGAGTATCTGTTCCTGTAATTACCTGTCTTTGAAGAGCACATTGGCTCTCCTTGGTTTCGGACAGGTAACTCAAAATGTTCAACTGTTGAACACATAGCATCTGGCTTGCTTAGCAGTGTCAGTGCTACAACCCCATGAGGACAACAGAATTCAGTGAGTCTCCTCTATAAATGAGCATGAGCCAGGGAGAGAGTTGGGAATCCAGAGCAGGATTCGGTTGGGCGGATGAGAAGGGAGTAAACCAAACTGCTGCAGCACTGTCGAGATTCAGGTCATGTGATGTGGTAACGCCAGGAGGGTGATTGGTGGAACAGGACCACCTATTTTGCTTTTGATCAGGAAGGTGTTGGGGGTGGTATTTTAACTTAAACAAGTGGACATAATTGGATTTTCTTAAGGAAGGGATTGTCCTGCCCTTAGAACTTAATGCAAATCTTTGGAAAAGTTGCTTCCAAAAGGGCAGGTAGCATGGCAAGGATGTAGATGCAGATGAGAGGTGCTCATGGGTGACTATGTAGGAACAGAGAAGAAGGGAATCTGTGGAGATGGAGACACATTATGTGACTGAGTAAATGTGGGTTTCAAAGTACCCTAAAGGGGGGATTCAAAAAAATGTAAAGTACATATCACAGTATTTGCTATGTAAGTAATCACTAAAATACACATTATTATTTAGGATAGGAATTGTGTTGTAGTCTTTACTGTAAAAATTTTGAATTGAAAAGTAGATTTTTGATGGTCACTCATTTCACATCCTTCACAGATGCAAAGAAAGAATTAACAGTAGGAATAGCCGACACTGAAAGAGCCCTTACTTTGTGCCATGTCCTGTATTAAGCACATGAGTCTAAGAGAATGGAGTTCACTATCCCCATTTTACAGATGAAGAGTCTGAGCCCAGAGTAGCACAGTTAGGAAGTGGTGGTGCCAGAACTCAGAGCCACTGTGCTACAGTGCCTCAAGATGAGAAGTCTTTATGCATGGGGGTGAAGCATGGCTCATGGGGTTGAATTATACATGGATACCTTGCCACATACAGGCCAGAGGTGTGAGGCATAGGACAGCTCCTCAGCTTTCCTTACTTGATGCATCTTGGTGAGTTTGTATTTTCTGAGAAAGAATAAGTGGCCTCTCACTTGCAGAAGCATGGAAGATAGCTTGCTCTAGAATTCTGAGTTCAGACCCTAGAACTAAGTACACTGCCATTCCATTCTCTATTGTGTTACATTATGTGCTCCGCAGATGAGGGCAATAGCCCCATTTTTTTAACTTGTGTTTTTTGTTAGCTGAGACCTGTGGCAAAGCTTCCTCTTTACATTCTAGCTGGGTGTAAACAGCAGTAACCACAAGTCTTTCCTGTCCCAGAAATAAGTCTTGCCACACGCTCAACCCCTGACAGGGTGTGAACAAGACCTGCTATGCTGCCAGGGACTCCACCACCTCGGCCCCGCTCAGCCCCAAATTCACAGAGTTAAAGTGTTTATGGAATTCTCAAAGAGCGATTTGAAAAGGATAGGTGCATAAGAACAAGATAAACAATCTAGCTCTAATATAAACAAGCATTACATTACAGCGAAATTGTTGAGAGAAGATTTTGTACTCAATATTTTATTCAGCAGAACATTTTTTATAACAATAAGGTTGATTAGCGCAAGCTCTGAAAGTGCTTCAAGTTAGACAGTCTGATTGTTTATCTCAAGGATAAAAAAGTGGTAAAATAGAGGGATACAAAGAAGCAGAAATTGAAGCTGGGACCTAGCGAAGAGTATTTGACATTACTTTACTCTTCAGGTTGAATCTCATTCATGATTTCTCCTTTCCATAGGTTTCTGACTTTTTAACCATGAGTAAATATCTTCTTTTTAGGGACTTAGGACTATCCTAGGACCACAGCAGATTTGAAGTATTCTGATGGTTTGTCTGATGGTTCATTTTAACCAAATAAGTAGCTCTCTGGAAGATCGTTGTCTACCCTCTTGGTAGTACCAGGAGACTACAGTGAAATCACGCCTGGCCCTTGCAGTTTAGTTTTAGTTAATGTGTCCCCTTTCTGACTTCTCTGCTTCTTGGGGTGGGCGTACTGTTGGAGGAGGCTCTATAGGAGCAGCGTCTGCCTGCTTTGTTTCAGCGCCTTCTATTTTCACAGGCCGAGAAGCTGGAGCAAGAGTGCAGTGCTGCAAATGAGTGCTGCCGAGAGACATTCAGCCTTGTCACTTGGCAGAGTAGCTGGGTTCAGGGTATATTTGGAGGTGGAGGGTGGGGGAAGAGGGTATGTGGTTTTGCTCTACTGTTTATTCCTGCTCAAAGGAGGGTGGGGGCAAGTAAAAAAGACATGTGTTCATCATCGGATTACTTGATGGTGACTAGAATCGCAGGCTCTATACAGCATTTTCTTCCAAATGGGGATTTTGGAAACAGCATTGAGGGGGACTGATATGCAAAAGCTTATGGCTGTGCTCTCTGTCAGCCCCAAATATTTACTAAAGCTGGGAGAAGAAAAGGCAGACTTTCTTTTTTTCTCTCCCAAACGTGTGATTGTTTAGAACTCAAGTGCAACATCTGGAAGTCAGATATACAGAGAACAATTTATGGAGTGTGAAAGATTTGAAATATTCAGTGTCCTTTAGTGGGAACTCAACTTTCTGGGGCTTCTTTTTTTATTATTTTTTTTAACCCAGCACAAAGCAGGCAATTCTGAGATCTCCTTTTGCCTCTCTGAATTAAACCCTTTGTGCCTGGGTCCCATAAACAATGTGCTTTTTAAAGGGGAGCCCCCTCCCAGCTCCGGCCTTTTTCTCCAGCGTGGGCAGCCAATCAGCTGCGCAGAGCTGCATAGCTGGACCGCTTTCCATTCTGAGTAGCAACAACGTACTAATTTGATGCACACATGGATGCCTCGCGCACTCTGCAAATTCATCACCCGCATCTTGCATTAGTCATCTGACGGACTGCCAAGTGTTTCATTTTCTTTCCATGTGACTTTATTATTACCACCTCTCTCCTCTCTTCCAAAAACCTCCCAAAAAGGGTGGTGGGGCGGGGGGGGCGGGGCAGGGAGAGGGAGAGAAATCCAGCAGGCATCTAGCTCTGCCTTTCTTTCCCAGCCACAGCCAGGGTAGGGCTGATAACGCGCTGATGCGTTGATGGCAGCCTTGCAGAGCTAGACCTGCACTTAACTTGCAGCTGCCTCCCGAGCCTCCAAGATGTCCACGCCCTGGATGACAGGCGGCGGGGCGCTGCCCTGTGCTCCCGCAGCTCTGCTCGACAGCAGCACGCAGTGAGAGCCTCGCCGCCGCCGAGGAGCAACTCATGGTGCCTCTGCTTTGTTTTAGTTCATCAAATTTCTACGACTCATTAGGCGCTTTGCCCGTGCTCTTCTTCCTCCTCCTTCCGCCTGCCCGCCCCCGCACCCCCGCTTTTTTTTCTTCCTGTCCCTCATTGTGCCGCCCTAACTCTGGCTCCCGGTTCCGTTTTTGACAGTAACGGCACAGCCAACAAGATGAACGGAGCTTTGGATCACTCAGACCAACCAGACCCAGATGCCATTAAGATGTTTGTCGGACAGATCCCCCGGTCGTGGTCGGAAAAGGAGCTGAAAGAACTTTTTGAGCCTTATGGAGCCGTCTACCAGATCAACGTCCTGCGGGACCGGAGTCAGAACCCTCCGCAGAGTAAAGGTACAGAGCGCGGGGCGGGGGTGGCCAGGCGTCCAGGTGGGCGTCGCGGGGGCGCTGGGGCTGCCTGAGCCCCCAGCCTGCGGGAGGGAGGGACGGAGGCAGGGCGGGAGCGCAGAGGCTCGTCCAGGCGCGTGATCGCTCCCGGGAGGTCACTTTCTAGGCAGCATAGCCTCTGCTTGGGCGGGGTGGCTGCCTCTCCGAGGAATCGCGTTTCTGTGCCTTGTATTTCAGGACCTAACTCTTCCCACCGCTATGTTCCCATGATTGCCCATGTAATTACAATTGCATTTCACTTTTCCATAGCCGGTGGGGACCTCAAAGTACCTTTGTAAACGGTGTGATGCCACTGGTGCGAGGGAGAAAAGGCTCCCTTGAAGGAGGGACACGCATTCCTGGGGGCCAGGTGGGGATCATGAGGTGAATCTGCCTTTTGGAGCTGGGAGCAGCACCCTAGTGGCCTGACATACTTAGCACACTTTCACAGACGCTTGAGGGTTCCGCCCTTATCAGTGTTGAGATGAAGGTATAGGATCCGATAGTTGTTCCTGCCTCCATTTTAAAATGACAGCGATGGGGGGCAGTGGGAGCAGTTAATGAAATAGAGACCAGGACCCATTGTGAGGACTGATGCTTCTGTGCACTGGCGTCTTACTTTGGAAGCTCTCCACAGACTGAATTTAAATACCTACTCTGCTGCTACCACTTGATCTCTGTTGCTATTTTAACCTTCTTGCTTTAGCAATTTTTTTTTCATCCCCTGTTCTTGATCTCTCAGTCTCTCTGCACAGGAGTCCTCTGTTGTTTTGTGGGTCTCTCAGTTTCTTTTGCTCTGTGCCTTTGTGTTTCTGTCTGGCATGTTGTTTTATTTCTGTGTTGCTTCTCCTAAGGCCCCTGAAAGCATCACTTGGCTTGTTTATACACTTCAGTTGGGCACATGAACATTGGCACATACTTTTCTCTAAGCCTTTTCCTTAATGGCAAGGTGAAAGGATAGAACTAGGAAATCTTTAAGACTAACATTCTGTGACTATGAGAAATGTTGGACTGCCTCTTGTTCCTTGTAGTTGCCAAGGTCTGTAGGGCTTTTGGAAGCCTCTTAAGGAATTGAGCCCCTGGCCAGTACTCATTTTAGAAAGGTGAACAGGTGTGTCTTCAGAGTATGTTCATAACACTTGAGTTTTCCAAACCTTAAGCAAGTTTGTTTTAAAAAGTACATAGAATATTGTCACCACAAACTTGATTGCCACATTGTTTGAAATATAGAAAAATCATTTAACTGAAAATCTGTGGGTTTCTAAACTTCACAAATGAGAGCAGTAGTAAATACCTTTATTGAACATATTCTGATATTA
The DNA here is from genome assembly GCF_009761245.1 of Sapajus apella. Classification (NCBI taxonomy): domain Eukaryota; kingdom Metazoa; phylum Chordata; class Mammalia; order Primates; family Cebidae; genus Sapajus; species Sapajus apella. The sequence goes on along the minus strand of NW_022437040.1, from coordinate 656,566 downwards.
GTTACCTACATGTTTTCCAAATGGAGAAGACTAGAGTTTGTTTTAATACTTTCATGGTATGCTGTTGAGCAAAATCAGTAGACTAGAGCTAAAAAAATTTAATAAATAATCACCAAATAAGGGCTCTCTCAACAGCCATAATGTCACTCAGGGAAAACTAGACCAGAGGCAGTAGACCAGGCTTAAGAGAAATAACCACAGTTCATCCTTGACAAGAAAAATGTGACTCCAAATGTTGGTTTATCAGATTTTTTTAAAATTACCTTTGACAAAATGATCAGAGCTCACTTATTGTTAGGATACCTGGTTTCATGACTTTCAGCCTTGAAATACATGTATCTTAACTTGGCTGAAAAGGCCCTTTTCCCAGTCAAATAAGTACCTGAGCGTGACCTAGTTATTCTCCCATTGTCTCTCTTGCCCCAGATGTTCCTCTCAGCAGCATTTTTTTACCAGCCTATATTAAGACTATGCATTTTGTTAACTTGTATTCACTATGTCTTACTACTAATTTGGTGGAAATAGTTTTCAGAAGCCCATGGTCTGCAGAAGCAGAAATTTTTTTGAGCACATACTACGTGTATCAGACCCTGTGTCAGGCATTTTACATCTGTTCTCATTTCGTCCTCACCTAAAACCAGAAGGTAGGTGGTATTAGTCATGTTTTACAGATGAGGAAACTGAGGATCATAGAAAGTTAAGAAACATAGTCCAGTTTGCCCAGCTGGTAACTGACAGATCAGAGATTTGGACATGGTCCATCTCTCTTCATGGACTACACCATTCTGCGTCTCCATGAGATGAGATTGCAGACTAGCCCTGGTGTGATATGTTTCAGGGTCTGGGTCAAGGGCAGTCTCCTTTACTGAAGTGTTCCCCAAGTGAAAGGAGGAAATTTTATTCTTTAAGAATGAGTTGATTTCATTTCGGTCTCTGTGTTTAGTTTTTATACTCAGGTTTAGATTGTACATCAGTCCTACCTCGTGATATCATGGAGTAGGAGTTAGAGATGAAATCATTCAAATCTTACCTTTGGAAATACAGGTCAATTCCCATTACTGTGAACTCCAAGTCTCACATCAAATATTGCTTAAAGTGTGTGGGCTGTCAGCCAAAGCTTGAAAGAGCTTTTGTTATACAGACATCTCTGTTGTGAAGGTATTTGTTGTGATGGGATTTGAGCTATATAATGACATTGCTCTCGGAGGATTACAGCCCTTAGCCGCTTACCTAGAGAGAGCCACAGCCCCCACTTTCTTCATGTTGATACCTATGCATCCCGTCATTATTTTGCCTGTGTACACTTAAAATAAGACCTCTTTGATTCAGACTTTGTCAGCAGAGTACAATTATCATATTTTCACAGGGCTTATGTCAGAGCCTCAGAAACTAGAATTACTGGAGGTGGTTTAGGTTATGTGAGTAAGGCTTTTGGAGGGGCTTGATTCATTGCCTTACCCATGTTGATGGTCCCAAGCAAAGAAACCGTCAGGCTATTACCTAATCCTGGTGAATTAGATTTTCTCCTCACTTTCCATTTTATGTTCTGTTTAGTCTTGAGGCATAAAAACTTGGTCATACTTGTGAAATCATCTTTTCCGGGTTTGAATCTGAGCTGCCTATCCTCTCCCTATAAGGGCATGTATTGACCAAGCAGGCTGAGGAACCTGGGGAGTCTGGCTCAGTAAACATGCTCCCCCATGGGATTTTGGAAAAGTGTGTTTTATTCAGGGGTCATCTGTTTCATTTGTAGATGGTGAGCAATACCATAGAGAATTGAGAGCATGGCTTTTGAAGTTGGAGAACCCTAAATTTAATTTCTTGCTCTACTGCTTCCTTAGTACGGGCCTTGGGCATGTTGCTTAATCACATCTGAAAGTGGTGGCAGTGCTTGTAGTGTTGCTGTGTGGTGAGGTTATGTGGTTTCCACAGAGCTGGGATACGGTAGGAGCTGGTTATGGCAATCGTGATGATCATACTTGTTGTTACCTTCATCAGTGCCTCCAAGAACATAAACTCTGATAGGAACAAGAAGGCAAGTTCACAGGCAACTCTCACACAAAAGAACATGAGCTAAGAGTAAATGAGTAAGAAAGAGATGAGCTTATTGGAACCATGGAAGTTGAGCAAAGAAATGAATAATTCACAGCTTTTGGGAGATGAAAAAGATGGCATCTTTACCAAATCTTGAAAACAATAATAGGATTTCAGCAAGTAATGATAATGAACATTACAAATGGTTGGAATGGCCTGCTTCAGGCATGCAGGTGAGGAAGTGCAGAGCAAGTTCTGAGAACTGAATTCTCCCACAGTTCAGGGGAAAGGTGAAATACATGACATTAAATAGAGGAAGAGAAGATCACAAAGCCTAGAGCTAGAGGCTAGAGCAGCTCTTAGCAGGCCTTCGTTCTCAGGCTGAAGTATTTAAAATGCCTTTGTTAGACTCTCAAGACTCTAGGAATAGAGTGTTTTAGCAGCAAGAGGCTTAGAGGCTGGTGCAGTGTGTTGACTTGTGTTGAGGTCAGGGTGTTGTCTGTCATGGGAATGGAAGGGGAGGCTGAGGGACAGGCATGACAGTGGAAGGAACAGGACTTAATAACTAATTTGGGGCAGTGATGACCAGGAGTTTTTGGCTTAACTGGGAGAATTGGGAGTGCAGTCAGCTGTGGTGGGAATGGAGAAGAGGAGTATTAAGTTCAGTTTTGATTGAGTTGAGTCTGAAGTGTCTCAGTAAAGTTAAGGATGCAGGCCAAGAAAAGTCATAGGATTTGGTGACTGGGAAGACCCAAGAGCACTTCAGAAGAAGCATGGGGTTGTGGGCAAAGGAAATGCATTGACATATGTGTGAGGCTGTCAGTGTAGACTCGCCTTCCTCGTAGTCTGGCATGAAGGGAGCAGAAACTTACGCATGCAGTTTGTTTGTTCAGCAAATTATAAGTTGTATGGCAAAGAAGATTGTGAAAGTGTGAGGCAGACATGACACTATCTCAGGCCTGTGAAAGGGTGGAAAGATACTTCATTTGAGACAGAGGGGCGTTCAGGAGGAAGTAACAACACAAAGTTTCAGAAGCAGGAGACAGTTCATACAGGTTCCTGCCCCCAGTCTTCTCAGTAAATAGGAAATTTCTGAGAAGTCTTACTGAATTGAAGACTTGAATGGAAAAGGTTTAAAATGACTCCTTTGGGAAATTTGATGGAGGGAGTAGAACTGTTGAAGATCAGGGAGTGGCCGGTCATATTTAGATCATGTTCATCTGGAGTGGGCCCTGATGGTTGTGGTTCTAGGACTGTCTGTCACTGGGTGAGCAGAGAAACGGAGTTATAGGGAACCCAAAGTTGTAGGTGATCAAGGCAGACATTGTAGAAGATCAGGAAGGGTAGTAGCTGTGTTAGAATATTCTCTCGGAGGTCTAAAGTAGGGAAGCCGGTAATGCTGAAAGACAGCTCCTAGTCTGGAAGGTGGAGGAGGAGTTGAAGGGTTAGCAGTTGAAGTTCAGTGGGAGAAGTTGGCAGATAGGAAAATTGTGTTCAAGCGAGACTATACTTGGAACCTAGAAACAGTGGATAAATTACCTTGGGTCATCACTCTCTTAATGTGTTAGATAATCAAAGTTACAATCCCAGATCACAGCACCCTGAGAAAGTGTGTTCTATAGTGAACATTGTTTAAATTATTCCAAACTTAAATGCTTAGGTACTGTTATTCTGATTTTATGGGAATGAAAACTGAGTGATAGATTAAAATCACTTAGCATTGGAGATGAGAAGGTAGCAACAGCGCCTCAGTCCTAACCAAATGTCTTGTTGATCACATTTTACTTGTCTCTCTTTTGGCAACTTCTCAGCTAAAAGAGAAATAGAAAAGGGAAGTGGCTGTGTTGACTATCACTACGTACCAAAGGAGAAAACTTCCTTTTTTCTTACAGTGAGTTGGGAGGTCATGGCATAACTGCCGTGCAACTGCAGCCCAGCAGTGCTGCGAGCCAGAGCTTTCTGGATGGAACAGAAATCGCGCTCAGGACTCCTTTGGGAAGGATTATTACCTTCAAGTTTCACAAGAGCAGCTTTTGTGGGGTTATGATGCTGCTGCTGTTTCGTCCTCGTCTTGGTCAGGCTATAGTCCGGGTTACACTGGGGCTGATCTTAGAACAGGACGATGAGTTGTTTCTTTCCCTCTTAAAGGCTTCGCTTCAATTTTCAAGAAGTCATTAGTAAAATTTTTGTCTCAATCTCTCTCTATTTGAGTACAGTGGAAAGGTTTTTTGAGAATCAAACTAGAATACTGGGGAATGACCAGGAAGAAGGAAAAAGGGAGAGGAGAAGTATAAAGACACCAAAGACTGACTTCACTTACTTCAGAATTGGGTAGAGGGTAGCCCTGAATCCAGAAGGTTTTTCTGTGCGATGGTAGAATGAGGGTAGGCCCTGGAGAAGGGGACTTGGTACTGGTACTTATTCTGACCAGGTTGTACAGAGAATGAGGCTTACTTTCTTTATCCATGTAATAGAGATAATACCCACTTCCCAAGTTGCTTTACATATTCAGTAAGTCAACAAATGTGTGAGTGCTGCTGGCATGGTCTAAAGAGGGTTGATCATCGTACACTGTATTTGTTTCCTGCTTAAAATGTTAAAGGTTTTTTGTAAGGAACACCCTTGGCCGCCTTATGAAAGGACTGATGCTGGAGGACTAGAGTGGGGAGGTTCATTTTCACATTTCATGTCTCTCCTTTCTTCCTAAAAACGTGTCTGAAACTTCACTTAAGTGTAATAGAAGTGGACTTGGAAGCCCATTTGTTTAAGCAATGTTATCTTGAAATCAGGAATTGAGAAAGAATTCAGACTGCAGGAAGATGAACCCACACCACATTTTAATGCATACAAGTAGGGAATAGGGTTTTTGTCCTACATTTCTTGAAAACCAGGGTCACTGCCCTAGATTTTCTGGGACAGCCCCAGTTTTGGTGCTGCCTCAGTGGCCCACAGGAAGGCATCTCATCCTGAATTAATGTTCTGTTAACAGAAGATTCTGTGTTACTTACTGTGGCATCCTTTCATTGTTGGCTGAGTGACGACCTATAGGACAAACAGAAAATGCAGTCAGAATTTTTATACTGATGCAAATGGAGGATCTTTATCGCATCCTTGTGAAAGGTGGCTTCACTAGTTAAATCATATAGCTATATTAAAAGAGAACAATTCATTCTGTGAAATGCAGTTTTAAAATATTTAGACTGATACTGTAGTCATTGTGCTGACTGAGATAAAGCAGGGACAAATGTTAAATAAGCCTCCTTTAAGGTACAGGAAGAAGGAATCCCTTTAAATGCCCCATACTCTGGTGGTGCCGAGACTGTGCCTCAGTAACAGTGCTGAATTTCTGTTAACATCCATCAAAAGGCAGCATCTACCCTGGCAGATAATACCTATCATGGGTACATTTTGATCCTTACATCTCTGGAGAGAATAGGAGGAAGAAGGGAAAGGAGGGAGACAAAAAAATCAGACAGAGTGAGCTAATATCAAAGAAGAAAAGAAATTACTCATGGCTGCTTTTAACCATTTTGTTTTCTTCTCTTCTGTCTGGGACATTAAGACATCAGCTAGCGCCCAGTAGTCTTTTTCCCAGTAGCTTTGCATTTCTGGAGTTAAAGCAGCAGAATAAAGAAAACAGGTGCTGGATGAAAGGAGAACAGACTTCTTTGGTAGAAATGTGACATGAAAGGAAAACCCAGAGTTTTGCAGCTTCTGTTTCAGTCCCTCCAGCAAGTATTGCAGGTTGATTGGAAAAGTGAAGTCTAGGTGATCTCACAATTTGCATTTGCCACTGAGTGCTTGTCTGGGTTGCCTGTCTAGAAGCCTCACTTGCCTTTTTATTGGCACCCAGCAAGAAAGAGATAGCTCCCCGCTAGAGATGCCTTACCATCAGTTACGTGATTATACCACTCTGGGTTACCATACTGTGGGGCATTAGGAAGCCAGTGCTTTGGAGAGGAGAAGTCCAGTTTCCTGGCCAGCAGGAGAGGTGCTCTCAGCAGGGTGATGCTGTTAGTTACTCTGAGATGTGCACACATTCCTCAGCGCTGCCCTAGCACAACCTACCTGCTGCCCTTTCGCTCCAGATACCCACTCACTTTCGCTCCAGATACCCCAGATAATCAGGCATTTGGGTTGACAGGTTTATTTGCAGCCTCCTTCAATCTCGACTTCTCACGAAAGTTTAAAATTAACCATAGTTAAGTTACATTTTAGAAGTGTTCAGAATTCTAGCATTAATTAAAAAATCATGACATACCTTTTGAAGAAGTGTATTATCTTGAATAATTCCAATCATGGTAGAATGTAAAACACCACTAGTATAATTAGTACTGCTTTTTGTATCTTAAGTTAGTAGATTCTTAAAAGACTGAATTTTCATCCTTGGACATATCGCCCCAGATGGTAACCTCATCATAATTTCACTGATTCTGAGCCCATCTAGTCTCCTGCTTCACTATCTAATACTGGGTGGGCCAAACCTTTTACAGTAACATCTCACAGGCTACCAGGGTGTACGGCCATGAATAAGGACAGAAAAATTGTTATGATCTTCAAAACCATCAGAACATAAGAAAGGATGAAAAGATAATTGATCAAAAGAAAAAAAGTGGAAACTAAGATAAAATTACATGATTTAGTGACAGATTGATATGGGTTTATATATATTCTGAACACAGAAATGATGACGATAATGCATCAGGTTCTGGGACAGGAGAATTGAAGATGTTTTGATCCATACTGAGAAATTCCCGTGGGAAATCAGTTAGTCATAAGGTTAACTGAGTGATGTATATTAGGTATAACACTGAGGAAATTAGTAGTGAACTAGACCTATTACATACAATAAAGAATCAAGGTCTTCAAATATCTTCAAATACATTCACATTTGCCTTGATGAGTCCTTGTTCCAGAGAAAGGAACACAAAAAAAGGCATGTGTGATCTGGTGGATTATGCTGTATGTGAATATCTCAAAGCCTGATTCACATAGACAAACACACATAAGTGGCAAGCAAAGAAGTGAGTTATGCTGTAAATGGAAAAAGGGGCTAGTTAGCTAAACAGGGGAATGCTGTAATGGTAAAGCTAATGGAGCAGAGAGTAGGGATGGCCTTTGAAACACTGCAGAAATTTGTATTTAGGATCAGTATTTTTGTCGTTCTCTGCGTAAATGACAGACATGTTCCTAATCTGGTATCCCCATTCTGGTATTCACATTGGAGAAACCCATAAGATACACTCTGGACGATGATTGGTTTGAAGAATAAAGGAATGTAATTCCTCTGTTTCTACTGGAGGATCAGAAATCGGAATTAGGGAGAAGAATTAAAGGGCTGAAAGAGAATATTGACTCACCACACTGTTGAACTGACCCAGCGTCTGATCATTATAAAATATGTTGGGCTATGTCGGGCCTTATTGCTTATGTAGGACAAATTCTGCAACTTCACCTGCCTGTAGATCAAGACCTGTCTCTTTATAGTAGTCCTCCAGCATCGTCGGCATTTACTAAGTTCACAAATTGCTGCTATTTTGTTGCCTTTTTAGCTTTAGGTGAAAAAAAAAAATGCTTCCCAAACGACTACAGTTTAATGGGAACTGCATCCTAGTCATGTAAAGAAATACACAAACATCAGGGAGGGGGAGGAATACAGGAAAAAAGGCCTTCAACAAGCTAATTGTCAGAACTGCCCCCCAAATGCTAAATGTTCTCCATGACGCACCAGACACCAAGTGTTATGGAACAAGTAATCGGCCACTTTTCACACAAAAAAAAAAAAAAAAAAAAAAAAAAGGCCTTTTAGCTCCTAACTAGGCCACTGTGCCTGATACTGGGAAATGTTATTGAAGGATATCAAGGAGATGGAGGAGTTCCAAAGGAGAGCAGCATGAATCACAAGGGTCCAGGAAGGTGAGCCCACATGGAAAGGTCTAGGAGGTTAACTTAAAAGGCCTGAGAGCATTGAGTCATGAGAATGAAAAGGGGGAAAGGCTGTAGCAAGACATGAAAAGGAGGGATTGTGTTCTCAAAAAAAGACAGAGAATATGATTGAAGTTTTGAATACGCTAAAGTGCAGAGTGAAGCTATATATAGATAAGCTCTTTCAATTAATGCTAAACCCTGGGATTCTGCTGCTGATGTTTAAAATGTTGGAACAGCAGGCAACATGTAGAGTTTGAGCCAAACTTTTACACAGAAGAGGTGGTGAACTTAGAGCACGTTATGAAAGTTAAGGAGATGGTAGGGCAGCTCACTTAGCAGTCCCTAGGAGTGGGCCTCTGGCCATATCTTGCATAGGCTTAATGCAGAGCTTTTTCTGTAGCAGTGAGATGAGGTTAGGGTAGCCTTCAAAGCCCTGGGTCCCTTTTAATGTTGAACTTAATATAGAATAGGAAAGATGAAAATAGGGTGCAGGGAGCTGACAAAGTGTTTACCAAAGTACCATTCATGTGGCAGTAGACACTTCTGGTTGCCCTCTGTGCACAAGGCATTGTTGTCAGTGCTGAGAACATACAGATGAGCGGGCCATGTTCTTTGCCCCAGAAGGAGAGAAAGAATTGTCTGTAGTAAAGAAAGGGCAGCCATAATTAGCTTGCAGTGTAAAACCAGCTTCAGGCCAGCCATGTCCATGGCACACGTACGTGTGTGTGTGTGTGTGTGCGCACGCGCACGTGCATGTGTGCACACATGTGTTTTCTGTTTAGCAGAGAATGCACTTGAGAGCGTGATCATCCTGTGCTGTTGATATAATAAAGATGAAGTGAGAGAACATTAGAGGAACCAAGGCCATGTGATAGTAGGCGTCTAACATTTTTCCTTTCAATAGCATGCCCGTATCTCCTCTTTCCCCGTTTTCATTTTTAGTTTTCTTTTTCCTTTCCCCTCCCTATAGGGAGTTTAGGACAAGAAGAGGCTTAAGTTTCACTAATGACGCTTTCCAAGGGTTCTTCACTAAATCCAAGGATATAAAGAGTGCAGTCCTCTCATTAGTTTAATGAAGGCAGCAGGCTGGTCCTCATACCCTTTTTCATGTCATGGTGTTTGGTGCAGGGTCCTGAGGGAGAGCTGCCAGCCCCTACCTGATGGATCACATCCCCTTGGCACCAAAGAGTGACTGATAGTGTTAACCTTCATAGGAGGCATGTATGTGTGTGTGTAGAACTCACACGTGTGTTTTAAACTTTGCGGTAGCCCAAAGTTAATTTGTTTCTTTGCCATTTTTTTTTCAAATGAGTGTGGCATTGCTTAGAAAATGTTGAAGGTAGTTGCCTAGGATGGTATCTCGCATACGGTGGAAATTGAATAAAGGCTACTCGGTAGTGTAAAGTAGATGCGCTAGAAACAGTACAGATACAGATGCTTTCAGATTTTCCTGTTGGCACAGAGTGAACTTTCTGTGTGCTTTGTTCAAAGTTGAAAATGTGACTGAACTACCATCAACAAGGCATTACTTTTGGGTGATTTTTGAACATTTATCCCACTTTCTTCATCCCTTTTTCATAGCCTATTACTGCCAGCTCCCTTCAGTTTTAAAGATGGTGGGTTGGCGTTAGAGCAGTGTTCTGTGGCCAGTGGTGGAGGAAGCTTGGTCACTTTAATGTAGGATCTCTAAGCATCCCATGCCAGCCATCGGCAGGAAGGTCAATTCAGCAACATGCTGGTTTTTTCCCAGCCTTGCAGCCTACCCAGAATCACCACTGGCTGCAGAAACCTATATAGGGTAGCTCATTTGGACGAAGTGTTGTTAAGATGGTTATTAGAGGACTTGCAACTTAGAAAAGGAGATAAACGTGTTGACATTAGCTTTCATACATACCCTTCTCTAAAAAACACCCCATTGTCAAAAATTTGTATTACTAAGTCATCCCCTACATAGAATGTTCAGTAGGGAAGTATTAAAATTGACAGCAGTTCTGAGTAAGTTTCTCCTCCACGTTACATAGTTAATGCAGCGTAATGAAAGAAATAAAAGTCTGTTTTTTTACTTCCTGTATTGCTGCTTAAATATTGTTTTTCAAGTAAAGTTAGCTTACCTTGGGTGTTTGTATTTTGTTGACTTATGTTTGTATGTGTGAATTTTTTGAAAAAAAAATTAGGTTATTAGAATGAGGATATGAACCAAAATGTTGGCATGAATTAAGAAAAATCAGTGAAGAAATATTGCTTAATTTATATACTCCCCTGCAGTGCTGGAAGTGTACTTTTCCCTTGCACATCCATGAGGCAGGGAGAAAACAGACCAGCCTGGTTTCACTGTCCAGATGGAATGAAGTCCCTCAACAGCAAAGAAGGAAATAGAGCCTGAGTTTTTTAATCCTCTGTAAGTTAGTCATGGGTTGTCCAGTAGATAGTTACTTGTGGTAATAAGGAACCACCTTGCCCTTCTGTTTAGGATTCAACAATTGCTTGTTGATTTGGGGTGAAGATACCATGAACTCTGAAATGACTGAGGAGGGCCTTTCTTTGCCTGTCATGCCTAAAGCATCCTCCCTAACCCCATAATGGAGGCTGCGGAGAGTCCTGTATGCAGCTGCAGTGCCCATCACTCTCTGGGTGAAGCCAGTATGTCCTGGTGGTGGCCTTAGAAGATAGCCACTGTGAGGCTCAATAAGCCGCAACCTAGATTCGAAAAATGTGACTGCCTGGTAGGATAAAGGACATGACATCTGAAACGAGGATTTAAGGTGTTTGCAAAGGGGTTGGAGCTGCTGCCATGCTACCCGCCATGCACCCTGGCCTGCGTCAGTGTGACGGAGCAGGAAACCTGGTTAGGCGCAAAGAGGAAATGCACGTTCCGTGCCCAGTCCTTGCTCCCCATTGCCAACCGGGCTGCTGAGTGTGATGCTCCCTTTGTGAAGTGGACATCTGTCTAATGGGAACTGGATGGTGACCACCAGTCCGTTCTACACAGGCCACCATACAGCTGCCAGGTGGCGCTGGCTCTTAGCTATTCTGCAAGTCCAGCACGGGGTGTATTCAGCTCTAGAGGTGGCAAACATGGGACCCTTCCACCAGGCTCACTCCCTGCAAAGGAAGTGCTTCTGAGAGCCAAGGCTTTGCTCTAATCTCTGTGAAGAAAGAAAAAGACTTAAGGAAAGGTAATGAATAAATTAAAGACACACTTTTGTAGTTGTGTATTTTAGGCTTTCCACTCTACCTAATTGCACGCTAATCTGTACTTAGGAGTACAGTTTTTTAAGTGGGACATGTCAGGCTTTCATGCCACAGATTAAACTCCAAGGCAAATAAATGTGTGACAGCTTAAGAGGCGAAAAGAAGAATCTTCGTCAAATAGCAGAGTTTGATTGTTTAACCTAGACTAATCAGTCTTTGGAGGGCCTGCCACATGTCTTCCAGACAGCTAGAATGCTCCGGAGATAAGAGTAGGCCTGTTGCCCTGTGACTTTCTCCCCTCGCATTAGCCAGAGAGTGCGTGAGTCTTTGAGAAACTATTGGTCGGGCTGCCCTAGCAACACAGAATGCTGTGTTGACACATCTTCTATCACATGTTTGCAGTGAAAATGCTGTATTTTTAGAACACTTCAAAGTCAGGAAACCGTTAAACCACACTGCATCCTCCCTTGCCCTCTGGCCACTTCCTTCACACCCCCAGGAACATTGCCCCATTTCACAGAAAAGGAACCTGAGACAAAGATTAAGTGATATATTAAGCAAAGCTGATAATCCCAGGGAAAATTGCTGATTGAGTCTTGAAATCCAACACATCCTTCGGAGTAATTTTTAATGCTTTCGCTTCTTTTACCTAAGCCATGTGTGTTCCATATGACCTTAAATCTAAGCCCTAATACTGTATGTGGAGTTCAGAAGACTACTTAGTTTCCCATTTTCTTTCCTGGCATTCGTTCAAATAAAAATAGGCACGTAATACTGTACTGTTAAAAAAAAAAATCAAAGCTTCACCCACACTTTGAAAATCTTTTAGAATTTATAACACTTAATTTCTTAAGTATCTTTATGCAGCTAGCTTACATCTCTTGCTGAAGGACTGTATCTTTTCTATCTCTGAAATTCGTGTGCCTAGCTCGGTGCCTAGCATGGAATAGTCATTGAAAATTAGCTGCAGATTGAAAGAATGAAGTAAATGCTACCTCTCTCTGATCCACCACCAACTTACCCATTTTTATAGAGTTACTCTTCTTTGGAACAGAGACTTGCTTTTATTCATTCTTAGGACATGTTTGGAGAGCACCATGTGCCAGGCAATGTGCAGCATCCCAGGGATACAAAGATGTCTACTGGGGCATGATGGAGTGGAGTGGGGAGCATGAGGGGATGTGTGTGCCTGTGTTGGGGAGAGAGCCTGTGACATTCTTCTTACTCCTCCCCGCCCCAAAAGCTTTGTGGTCCTATAAAGGTTAAGAACAACTGCATTGTACAAATAAGGGCAAGGAGGGTCAGAGTTGGCCAGCTCATACAGGATGTTGCCAGGTGCATGCTGAAAATCAGGTCTTAAAGTAGTAGAGCTTATGTGGTGTCATGTGGCTACACTCACTCCTAGTTCTCAAAAACAGTTCTAAACCAAAAAATGTTTACTTAGTGTCCCAGCTGCCTAGTCTTCTTTGTCAGCAGCCCCGTTGGGCTAACAGAACCTCACATTAGAAACACCTCACATTAGGCTGAGGTGTTTCTAATGTGAGATTCTGTTAGCCCATTGATGCTCCTCAGTCACTTGGGGCCAAAGAGTAAAAAAAAATTATAACAAGAATGAGTTTTATAAATTGTAAAAATCCATACCCATGTGAGATGTGATGTGTGGTTGTATGTGTTTCCTGGTTTCGGTGATTCTTCATGTCGTGGTTAGCTTTGGTCTACCCTTTGGCTACCAGATCAAATGCCGCTTTCTGGGAAGTGGAAGGTGGTGACCCTAAAAGGCAGCGTGCACTGGTGGTTGAGAACAGAGCTACTGAACCCTCCTCTACCCCCGCTTCTGTGACCTAGACTAAGGACTGGACTTCCCCACACCACTGCCTCCTGATCTGCAGAATGAACAGGGCTATTGAGCAGATTAAGTGAGGTCCTGGAGGCAGAGCAGGGACAACAATGTCTGGACTCGGTGAACAGACACCATACTCAGTCTCCTCCTGATGAGGAAACCCAAGTTCAGAGATGTGCAAGTGTTAGCCTGGAAGGGCTCCCATCTCTCAGTGACAACTCTGGGTATAGCCTGCCTTCCAAAGAAATTAGCCTATCAGTGACAGCAAGATCACTTCTCAGTAGTATTGACAGTAGTAACAACAATAACTGGTATTTCTCTGGAGTACTTGCCATGCGCTAAGTCCTATACCGAGGGCTGACTATACATTATCTTATCACAACATATCTTCAGAATAATCCTATGACATTAATATTACTTATGGTGCGCATTTTACAGAGAAGAAAACTGAAACTTAGCAAAGTAACACATCTAAGTACGTGGCAGACATGGAATAAATGAATGAATGAATAAATTTGTTTTGAGATGAAGTCTTGCTCTGCCGCCCAGGCTGGAGTGCAATGGCACAATCTCAGCTCACTGCAAATTGTGCCTACCAGGTTCAAGTGGTTCTACTGCCTCAGCACCTCTAATAACTGGGACTACAGCTATGCACCGCCATGTCCCCCCCACCCCCGCCCCCCCCCCCCCACACACAGTTTCATTGTATTTTTAATAGAGACAGGGTTTCGCCATGTTGGCCAGGCTGATCTCTAACTCCTGACCTCAGGTAATCAGACTGCCTTGACCTCTCAAAGCGCTGGGATTACAGGTGTGAGCCACTATGCATGGACCACACATGGAATTTAAACCTAAGTATTTTGTTTGTGGTGTCCCACTTCTAACCATGACATTGTCCTGGTTCCAGAGTTTCTGTAGCATGGAGCTGGGCATATCTCTCTGCCTGCTGTGCTTGTCAAACTGACATTACCTCTCTTATTTTGAAATAAATACTCTTCTCGACTGTCAGTGGTCATTGATATCTCTCTATTTATTCCAGTTAGCACAGTGTGTGGTAACCAATAGGTGTTTAATGTTTGTTGAATTACATTGAGTTATTCCTTCAACACTTCTTGGGTTTCTTGCTCCCATGCCTGAGTCTTGCCATTTACTCTACATAGAGGTATCATTTCTTCTTCCCAATTTGGATGGTTTTTATCCTGGCCTTTTGGCATCCAGTGCATACGCCATTGCATCCATCATGGCTCTTCCTCCTGGACACCCCAGCAGAATCGTGTCCTGCTGTTCTGAAATTCCTGTGACACTGCATACCCTTCTCACTGTGCCCAGTACTTGCTGTGCCATTCTGCAGATGCATTTGCATTTGTCATCTTGAACTCCTTGAATTTGGGGTTAGTCCATTGGTATACCTTGTAGGGTCTCATCGAACAGTGCCTTAAAACAGCAAAGAACATTGCTGATTGAGAGAATGCAAAGCATTCAAGAGAAAGGTACATGATTTTCTCACCAGCCTGTATTCTGCCTTGTTCTTTTTTTCCTTTTCATGTCATGTTGACATAGAGTACCCCATTGCATTCCTGGTTTTGAATCAGCTGGTGGGCACTCCATGAAACATGAAAAAATATTGTTTCAGCTGAAGCAGTGGAAGTAACAGAATCATTTTAGGGTGTAACTGTGGTGTGAAAAGCTTTGACATTTAAAATAAAATAAGGAAGGAGAATAACAGTTCACTCTGTCATTGGCGTCTCTTGCCAGCAAGGGCTCCGAGCCCTTGGAGCAGCGTGCTCACCTGAAGCTCTGCCAGACTTACAGATGTTTCCTTTGGCTCCAGTGTGAAGAACCACACTGCAGTTCTCAGGAACAATTCCATTCTGGCAGGGACTGATGTAACCGGGCAGCGGGGCAGCAAACAGAAATGACTTCATAGGTCCTATCCCTTTCTACTTGCCTCAGTCCCGTGGTGCACACTGCCCTTTTCCTTTGAGTTTTCATCCATCACTATATTCACTTAGTGCCAAGATATACAACCCTTTTATGAGGTTATGAAAACTCCACTTAGCTGACGGCGTGTTTGGAACTCTAAGACAATTATATGCTTTGCCCCTAGTTGTGATCCTAGAGCTTCACTGAAGGTCATGTGTAGGTGAAAGGAACTCTTCCAGACTTGGATTTTCTTTCTTTGAGGACTTGAATTATAACATGGAGGAAAATTTATTTTTAGGGATTGGAAAAGAATTAGAGTCAAGGAGACTGAGGAAGAGGTGTGAAGAGAAAAGGAGAGTGGAGGTTTAGTGTTTCTCACCTCTCCCGTCCCACCTCACATTTTAAGCTGCCCCATGGAATGAGACATTCTGCCAGCTTACAGCTTGGCCAAAACCAAATGCATTATCCGCTCTTGGGTTGGCCCTGTTGCTGTTAGTGGAGCTTTCTTCCTTCATGTCGCCTGATCTCAGAATCTCAGCATTATCCCTGACTCCTGCCTTTCCTTTCCTTCACATACAAATCTTGTGAACTTGAGTTTTTAAATATTCCTACCACCATTTTCCCCATCCCTATTTTCATCACCATTGGTGCCACTTAGAATATTGCAGAGATCATTCAAAGGGTCTTTTTAACAGCTGTGTGGAGACATAATTGATATGCAGTAAACTTCACATACTTAAAGTATAAAATTTGATGCCTCTTAATGTGTGTATACACCCGTGAAACAATATCATCACAATCAAAATAACAAACACATGTATCACCCCTGAAAGCTTCCTCGCATGTCTTGGCAATCCCTTCCATTCTGGCTACCCCATGCCCCAGTTACTGACCTACTTCCGGTTGTATGGGGTTTCCATTTCCTAGAAGGTTGTATAACTGCAGTCATATAGCGTGTGCTTTCTTGGGTCTGGCTTCCTTCACTCAGCTTGATTCATCCATGTCAGTCGTTCTTTTGATTGCTGAGTAGCATTCCACAGAATGGAGGTACCACAGCTCATCACCTCTCCTCTTGATGGGCATTTGGGTTGTTGTCGATTTATGAATATTTTAAACAAAGAATTGCTGTGAACATTGATGTACAAGTATTTGTAAAGACAAGTGCTTTTGTTGCTCAGCCATGCACCTTAAGAGTGGAATGGCTGTATCTTATAGTAGATTTATATTGAACTTTTTAAGAAATTGCCTGTTTTCTAAGTGGATTATACCATTTTGCATTCCTATTAGCAATATTTGAGAGTTTCTTACCTCCACACTCCCGCCAACACTTGATATAATCAGTATTCCTAATGTTACCCCCTCTAAACTATGTGTTAGTGGTATGTCATTGTGGTCTTAATTTTAATTTGCCTGATGGCTGATAATGCAACTCATCTTTTGATATGTTTGATTCCTGTAGATCTGTCTTCAGTTCAGATCTTTTCTCATTTTTTACTTGGGTTGTTGCCTTTTCGTTGAGTTTTGAGAGTTCTGGACATGTTCTGTATGAAAATATTTGACTAGATACACATTTTGCAAATACTTCCTGCTAGTTTGTGCCTTGTTTTCTCTTAATATTTTTTAAAAAACTGTTTTTAATTTTGACGAAGCTTTATTTATAAATTCCTTATTTTACTGATTGTGCTTTTGGTTGACACCAAAGAAAACCTAACCCAAGGTCATAAAGTTTTTTTTCTGTATTTTTTTTTACTAGAAATGTTAGAGTTTTAGGCTTTATGTTTTGTTGTTTGATGTATTTTGAGTTAATTTTTATATTGAGCATGAATTATTTATTGAAGTTCATCTTTTTGACTGTGGATATTCAGTTCCACCACTATTTCTCCTTTCTCCGCTGATTGTTTTTGTACTTTCATCAAAATCAGTTGTCTGTATATGGGTCAGTTTATTTAAAGACAGTCTGACCAGTCCAGTGATCTTATTTGTTTGTTTTTGCATCAGTATTATATTAGTAACTGCAACTTTATCATGAGTCTTGAAGTTAGATACTGGTAGTCTTCCAACTTTGTTCTTCTTTTTCAAAGTTTTTGCTATTCTAGGTTCTTTGTATCGCTCTATAAATTTTAGAATTAGTTGGACAGTTTTTACAATAAAAGCCTTCCATGGTTTTGCTTGGAAATGCATTGGATCTAGTCATCAATTTGGAGAAAATTGTCGTCTTAGCAATACTGAGTCTTCAAAACCTTGAAGTGGTGTATTTCTCCACTTTTTTAGGTCTTCTTTGATTTCTCTCACAAATGTTTTGTGGTTTGCTGTTTGAACAGGACTTTGTATATCCTGTGTCAGATCTATCCCTGGATATTGTATATTTTCAGTGGTCTTCTAAATAATTTTGTTCCATTTGTTATTTCCAATTGTTTGTTGCTAGCATATAGAAATATAATTGATTTTTGTGTATTGATTATGTATCCTGCAACCTTGCTAAACTCACTTATTCTAGTAGCTTTTTAAAAGAGACTGTTGGATTTTCTACATAGATGGTCGTGTCATTTGCACATAAAGACAGTTCTGCTTCTTTTCCAATGTAGGTGTCATCTAGGTATCATCTTTTCTTGCCTGCTTGCACTGGCCAAAACTTCTAGTGTGGAGGTGAATAGAAATAGTGAGAGCAGACATTATTATCATGTTTTTGACCTTAGGGGAAAACTTTTCTTATATTGAAAAATATGATGTAATGTGCAGGTTTTTCATAGATGCCCTTTATTGAGGACATTGCCTTGTCTTCCTGTTTTGCTGAAAGTTATTATCGAGGGAGGGGAGCATCACACACTGAGGTTGTGGGGGTGTTAGGGGAGGGACAGTGGCGGGTGGGGAGGTTGGGGATAGATAACATGGAGAGAAATGACAGATATAGGTGACGGGAGGATGGAGGCAGCAAACCACCTTGCTGTGTGTGTACCTATACAACAATCCTGCGTGATCTGCACATGTACCCCAGAATCTAAAGTACAATTTAAAAAATTTTTAAATTAAAAAATATTATAATCCTGAATGGATATTATTTAATGTTTTTTTTGAATCTATTGAGATGATCATAGGGGTTTTTTTGTCTGCTTGTAAATACAGTATATCACATTGTTTTTTGTTGTTTTAAGACAAGGACTTGCTCTATTGCCCAAGCTGGAGTGAAATGGCTCAATCACAGCTCACTGCAGCCTCAAACTCCTGGGCTCAAGCAGTCCTCCTGCCTCAGCCTCCCAAAGTACTGGGATTATAGGTGCACGTCACCACACCCCGCCGTATTGACTGATTTCAATGTTGAGCCAACCTTGAATTGTTGGGATAAGTCCTCCTTGGTCATGATGATGTTATTGGAGTCTGTTTGCTCAAATTTTGTTTAGAATTTTTACACCTGTGTTCAGAAGAATATTTTTCTGTAGTTGACATATACTTCTTTGGTTAGTTTTTGTATAATGCAGTCCTGATCTCATGGAATAAATTGGGAAGTGTTCTCTTCATTTTCCTGGAAAATTGTGTATAAAGTTGTATTATTTCCTTAGTTTGGTAAAATTCATCACATAAGTCATCTGGGTTCCAAGTTATCTACGTGAGAAGGTTTTTAAATACAAATTGAATTTCTACCTATAGGAATATATAGGTTATCTATTTTTCCTTGAGTCAGTTTCTCTCTTTCAAATAATATGTCCGTTTAAGCTGTCAAATTTATTGGCATAAAACAGTATATGCTCTATTATCCTTTTAATGTCTACAGAATCTACACAAAAAGACATTTCCACTTGTCTCTCCTGATACTCCTGATGTTGATCATTTGTGCCTTCTTTTTTTTTCTTTTGTCTTAAAGTTCTCAGTTTTGACTAAAGAGCTAGTGTTCGGTTTTGTTACTTTTCTTTATTTTTTTCTATTTCTCTGGCTTTCATTTTAATTTATTGCTTTCATTCTTTCGCTTACTTTGGGTCTAACTTGCTCTTATTTTTCTGATTTTTAAAGTGAAAGCTGAGATTATTGATTTGAAATCTTTTTTACAAATGAAAGTAATGGTATATAATTCCACCTAAGTACTGTTTTACTTACATCCACAAATTTTGATATGCTCTGGTTTCATTTTCATTCAGTTGAACATACTTTCTAATTTCTCTTTTGATTTCTTCTTTGAGCCATGGGTTATTCAGAATATGTCATTTAGTTCCGAATATAGATTGAGCAACCCTAATCCAAAAATCCAAATTTTGAAATGCTCTAAAATCTGAAACTTTTTTCAGTACTGATGTGATGCTCAAAGAAAATGCTCAGTGAAGCATTTTGGATCAGGTTAGGGATGTTCAACCAGTAAGTATAATGCAAATACAAAAAAAAAAACCTGAAAGCAAAAATCCAAAAAATGTATAGGACCAAGCATTTTGGGTAAAGCATCTCAACCTGTATTTGGGAGCTGGGGGTTGGAGTTTTTTCTGTTACTGATCTCTAATTCAGTTTCATTGTGGTCAAGGAATATACCTTGTATGGCTTGATCACTCTTAAATTCTTTGAGACTTAATTTGATGCCCCATAATATGAACTGTCTTGGTAAACAGTCCATGTGCATCTCAAACAAACAGGTATCCTGTTGTTCTTGGACTGAGTGTTCTACAAAAGTGAGTTTGATTGAATAGTGTTCTGCAGATCTTCAGTATCTTTACCAATTTTCTATATATTAATATTTATTCTATCAGTTACTGAGAAAGGCTATTGAAATCTCTCTTGTGGGTTTGTGTATTTCTCCTTTGAGTTCTGTTTTTGCCTTACATATGTTAAAGTTCTGTTTTTTGATGAGTAAATGTTTAGAATTTTTCTGTTCTCTTTGTGAATTTCATCCTTGGTTGTTTTGAAATGGCCTCTTTTATTTCTGGGATTATCCCTTGCTTTGAAATTATGATATTCATATAGCCACTTCAGCTTCCTTTGACTACTGTTAAATAATACATACTTTTACATTCTCTCTCTTCACTTATTTCTGTCTTTATATTTAAAGCGTGTTTATTGTACCCAGCAGGTAGTTGGGTCTTAATTTTTTTGAATCTGCTCGGACAAGCTCTACCTTTTAATTGGTGCGTTTAGATAATTAACACATAATGTAATTGTTGATAAAGTTTGGTTTAGGTCTCTAATCTCACTTTTTTTTTTTCCTCCCCTCTGTTATTTCCTTTTGCCACATCTTATGACTTTAAAGTATTTTTTTTCATTTTATCTCCTTTGTTGGCTTATTATAGCTCTTTTTTTTTTTTTGGAGTATTTGTTACAAATCTTTATCACCATTTACTTCAAGCGATAGTATGCAATTTCACATAAAGTGTGAGAATCTACTTACATTTCTCCCTTCACAGACTTCATGCTGTTGCTGTTACACATTTTACTTTTACATGTTAAAGTACCTCCACAATACCTTGTTACAATTTTAGTTGGCCAAATTTCTTTTATAGAGATTTCAATCACAAGAAAACTATCTCGCCTATTTACCCACATAGTTACCACTTCCTTGCTCCCTTCCTTTTTGTAGATTGATATTTCCTTATTGTATCATTTTCCTTCTGCCTTAAAGACTTCTTTTAATATTTCTTGCACAGCCAGTCATCTGGTGGTAAATTCTCTCACTTTTTGTATGTCTTTCACCTTTTGTATTTTGTCCCTTTTTGATGTTTACTTTTACTAGCTATAGAGTTCTTGGTGGACAGGATTTTTCTTTTCTTTCAGTGTCTTAAAGACATTGCTTCACTGTCTTCTCACTTGTGGTGTTTCTGATGTCATCTTTTCTTTCTCTTTTTTTTTCCCCCTCAGTCTGCTTTTAACATTTTCTCTTTATGTGACTGGGTTTGAGTGATTTGATTATGATGTGTCTTGGTATGGTTTTCTTGTACGTGGGGTTCATTGAGATTTTTGGACATGTGAGCTTATAGTTTTCATCAAATTTGGAAAACTTTCTTTTTTTTATTATATGTTAAGTTCTGGGTACGTGTGCAGATCGTGCAGGTTTGTTACATAGGTATACATGTGCCAGGGTGGTGGTTTGCTGCATCCATCACCCTGTCATCTGCATTAGGTATTTCTCCTAATGCTATCCCTCCCCGATCCCCCATTCCCTGCTATTTTTCTCATAGCCCCGCCTCCCCCCCCCCCCCCCCCCCCCCCAACCAGGCTCTGGTGTGTGATGTTCCCTTTCATTGATATCTTTTATCAACTATTTTTTCTGTCCCCTTTCTGTCTCCTCTCCCTGGAGACTCAAATTACTTGTATAATTGGCCATTTGAAGTTGTCCTACAGATCCCTGTTGTATTCTTCTCCCGTTTTTTTTTGAAGTTCCTGTTTGTCGCTCTGTTCCATTTTGAAACACAGTTCACCAATCTTTTCTTCAATGTCTAATCTGCCATTAATCCCATTCACTGTTTTCTTCATCTCAGACATTGTGGTTTTCAATCTCTAGAAGTCCGTTTCAGATCTTTGTTAAGTCTTCCAAGTCTCTGCTTATCTTGTGGAACATACCAAATACAGGGATAATGACTTTTTTGAGTTCTTGTCTGCTGATTCTAGCATCTATTTGATTATTTTCTACTTCTAAAGTGAGGCCTCTCCTAGTCCTCTACCCAAGACCGTGAATTGTGAGTTTTTTCGGTGGGTCTGCTAAGGACAGGCACTATGCCAAGCCTTTCATCTTTTTAGAGGGCTCTTTAACTGGTAGTTTCTTCAGTCACATGCATTGATCAACACCGAATACTCAAGAGGGACGTCTCCAGATCTCTGGAGTTCTCTCTCTGCAGCCCCTTCCTCTTTGCTGCACTTTCCGGTGAATTCTAATGGCCCCACACTGTCAGCTGAGGGAGTATACTGGGTCCTGCCTGGTGTCCAGCTCCGTGTGCTGTGGCCCAGAAACTTTCAGGCCATGAGCTGCTTTCAGGCAGGAGGGCTGTCCATCTAGACCACAGGCAGAAGTCTACAGCTCTTGATGATATTTCCTATCCCTGATTCTTTTTTCACGGTGCCTTCTATTTATCCAGAGGAATTCCAGCACCAGTGATGGTATGTGAACCTTTAGTGGCACCACATCAACAGAGGCATCAGCTTCAAATGGCTGAAATAAACAGAGCATAAATAAATAAATCTGGGAAATACAGCCCAGATTCATTGGCCATGCTTTCCAGGTCTTCCATAAACCATGCTGTTCTTTTTCCTCTAATTCCCTTCATAATCTTTATTTCTGTTCCTACAGATTTGATAACTGGATACAGAAATTCCTGGTCCTGGGGCTTGAAGAGTAAAGGGGCAGGAGTGGGAGCATGGGAAGGGGCAGTGCTCTGTTTATTTCAGCCATTTGAAGCTGATATGTCTGTCCTGGTGTTGATAAGGGGCTCCATCACACATATACCCTTCCTCTGTCGTTGGGGAAGGTACCCTGGACAAGGAGCTCAGAGGTGTCTCCTGGTGTTGCAGTGGGAGGGAGACCTCTGGACCAGGAACTTCCATATCCTTTTGTCGACAGCTCGTCTTTCTTCAGGTTCTCCATTTCCTGCACATTTTTAAACACATTTATAAGTTGGAAATTATCTCTTCTTTCTGCAAACTCCTGTAAAGATTTATGTGCACCTCTTTTATTCAAGCCTTCACTTTCTACCTTGTATTAACTTATTTATGCACATGTCTCATCTCCAACCACCTATAAATCCCTTGAGGACAGAATTCATGTCTCATTTACATGCTCTTAGAAATTTACATTGTGTCCATAGTAGGGAATTCATACATGCCCATTCAGAATGCATTTACTGGCAATCTTGGGAATGAACACCAAATTAGGTATTGATGAAATTTTGGCCCAGTGATAAAAGTTTCTTAGGCTAAAAGTAATAGGGAAATTAAATTGTTTGCAGGATGTTTCAATATTATTCCCTACTTAGCTAGAGTTATTTCCTCTTTCTTCTCTGTGTCTCAGTTTGCAAACAAGAACTGCCCTTTTCTCTTTGAAAAAAAACTGAACACTAAAAGCAGAGATTTTCATTTTGCTGTCTTTGTTTTCCCGCAACCAAGCATGGTACCTGGTTCAAGAAATGACTGTTTAATCACAGCAGTAATTCCCAGTAGGAAGGATTCTCAACAGACTTGTTCTCTTTGAAAAAAATCACGAAGTAGGCTATACCCTGGAAGTGCTAAGGACAGCTTCTGTCCTCGAAAATCTCCCTGAAAGACTGAAAGCATACAAAAAAGGAGAAAGATCAAAACTAAATTCTCACTCTCAGTCACTGGGCTTTCTATCTCTTTAAAAAAAAAATCAGTTGAAATGATTCCACTTATGAGGTGCCTGGAGCAGTCAAACCCAGAAAGACAGAAAATAGGATGGTGGTTGCCAGAGGCTGGAGCGGGAGGGAATAGGGAGTGAGGGTTTAAGGAGTGTGGAAGTTTAGTTTGGGAAGATGGGAAAGTTCTGGAGATGGACAGTGGTTATAGCTGCAAAGGGCATCAGTGTATTCAGTGCTGCTGATGTCCATGGAGTTCCTGGCCATGTGTACAGAAAGCTTAGAAGTGAATTGGGGTTTAAATTCTAGATGCCTGAGGTCGAGCAAGCTACTGGTTCTCTCTGAATCTGTTTTCTCATCTGTAAATGGGGACTGATATATTGAAAGGCTCCTGGCTCAGTGCCTGTAACACCGGGTACTCATAGACGTTCATCTAGTCCTGTCCCTTTTCCTCTTTAGAGAGAGAGGTTTCCTACTTTGATGGTTCTGTCCAGCTATGGGGCTTGGAGAGTAAAGGGGCAGGAGTGGGAGCATGGGAAGGGGCAGTGCTCTGCTTATTTCAGCCATTTGAAGCTGATGCCTCTGTCCTGGTGTTGATAAGGGGCTCCATCACACATGTACCCTTCCTCTGTCATTGGAGGAGGTACCCTGGACAAGGAGCTCAGAGGTGGCTCCTGGTGTTGCAGTGGGAAGGAGACCTCTGGACCAGGATGTGCTGTGGGGCGTCAACTACCAGCCTTGTGGTCTCAGGAAAGTGACCCATCAAGGGGCACACAATAGGGACACCACCTTGAAATCTGAAGTCACTGAGTAGCAGGGGAAATTGGAGCCTGGGGCGCCCATTGGCCTGCCCTTGGGTTTTATTTAACTGTGGCCTCCCGGGATGTTATACACCCTGGCTTCCTTAGAAGGTGAGGCCTGTACCCAGTAGGCAGACTGGACTTCTTCCTAAGTGAAATATAGTTATGTAATGGTTAGCTCATTGGTGTTTAACTTTCTGACCAAAGTGATGATCCAAAGTTTGAATAGAGAAATAAATCCCCAGTGAAGGAGGAGGGAGGGGCCGTGTGCATGCTCCCACTGTTTCTCCCAAGCCTGTTCTCCACCCTGCCTGCCCTGCCAGGCAAAGCCCCTACCCTTTGTCGACTCTACTTCTTAGGAACCTGACAACACAGGGAATTTTCCTGACAAGTGAGTGTCATTTTATGGGTTATTGCTGTTTTCCCAGAGTAGCCAATTAGTAGTGAGGGAGTGTCACATGCTCTTCTCCACGTTCAGCGCTTTCCTGAGTGTGCTCATCAGGTTTAAGGAGCCAGCTGTCCCACCTGCTTGGCTGTACAGCCCTGCAGGCTGGGATCTTGGCAGATTCACACCCACTGAGGAGCGTGCTTGGGTTCAGTCGTGGTTGAGATGGGGTTCTTCCAGTGCAGCCCCAAAATACTTTAAGAGATGCAGAGGAAGCACAGCATCCTGAGTGAATATCCCCTTGATCCCAGAAAGGCTGGAGGGAAGCAGCGCTGCTATTACTTAGTTGGAGGCACCAAGAGCGTGGCTCCCTTTATTCTAATGGCATTCAAGGGCATCAGCCGTTTTGACCCCCAGAAAGCCATTTTTCCCATGCTGAGTAGTCTCATGGCGTTGTTTGCCACCACAGTGCTGCGTAGCCCTACCATATGGACTGACTGATGGAGGGGTGACCACGGCGTCAGCTGCTAACGTGGAAGGACTTGATTATGCAAGAGCTGGGTTTCCATGGAAGTCAAACACCCTGCTCCTTTACCTCCCCATAACAGCTGTCCCCATGACAGCCTCCTGACCATAACAAGCCAGCCTTGCTATTTTGGAAAGGAGTCAAGGCTGTGGAGGTCCGATCTGGACAGTATTTATCTCCTATGTGACCCGGGTGAGTTGCCCACCCTCACAGAGCTCTTTTCACCAAGTTCACATGAGACTCAAATGGGGTGCAGTGTTTTTAACCCCTTCTGTGCTTTAGAATCACCTAGAAGAATTGAAACAGAGAAATACCAGTGTCCCGATGCCACCCTCAGGAATTTGGATGTAATTCCCCTGCTAGGCCTCAGGTAGCCCCTGAGGTGTTGAGGTGATTCTGATGTGCAGCCAGGGTTGAGAAGGACCGAGGTGGATGTCACAAGAGCGCTCTGGTAAATTTCATTTGGGGTGGCTGTCATTTGATTCTCCACTCACTTTGGCAGTGTCTATTAATTTTAACCTTTTAAAAGTAAAGTTATTTATGACTTTTTGTTTTTCTTAACATTGTTTCCAACAACCACCCCAGGTTATTTAGCAACAATTAGCCATGGTAGTTCACAGTCCTGAACCCAAACACCCCTAGATCTTCAGCATCGCCCAGGGCTTCCAGTGACTTCATGGAATGTCATCATAGTCTGTCCTTTGGAGAGCGGGCTTTTCTGGGGTGCCGTGAGGATCTGGGCTGAGATTCTCCAGGGCGGTCATTGCTTCCTGGTTGGAAAAGCCCTAGGTGCCAGATGCAAGAAGAGAAAGAGTGAAAATAACCACCTTGCCCATCAAAACCGTCTCAAAATCAGAGAACTGGGTGTCTGTAAGAAATCACAGGTTTCTGTGTGGAGAATAACTCAAAAAGTTTCACCGTGACAAGTGCAGAAATTATATTTAAATGAGTACAGGAGAAAATTTTGCACAAACTGTATTAGCTGAAGAAGGTTCTATACAATGGGCTGTAGTTGAATTAAGGGTGAATTCTGTGTTGCTGCCAATGCCCTCCCCACTCTGGGGCTGTTGCTTCTCTTGAGCCCAGCATTCCTGTTCGTTCCACCTGAGGACGGCAGCATGTGGGAAGGTGGGAGAGACTTAAACACACCTAAGGGCAGGTGTATAGCGGAAGGACTTGGACCCTTTGAGGGTCCGAGATAGGTTTTGCAATGAGAACATAATAACGCAGGTTTAACCAAAAGAATGTGATCTTTGAAGACACCGTTTGATTGTAAGCGTGGTTGTGGTATTTTGTAAACAGAATAGCTTTTCTAGGAAACTCTAAAATGTGCCTATATGATGCTTCAGGTTGATAGATTTATGAAGTAGTGGTTCTGAGTATAATCTGGGAAAGAGGCTGAGGAGGTCTAGTCATCTTCATTTTCTGAAGAGACAACTGAGATTTAGTTTAAATAGTGGTCACATAGCTAGGAATTTGGTAGTTCAAGGACAAGACTTGCGGTCTTAAAACTCATTTTGGTACGTTTCATGTTTTATAATTTTTCACAGTATTTTTACTTTTTAAATTGAGTTTTCCTTTTGAAATGAAAAATGAGAAAACTCAAAATTTTGGAGAGAAAAAATTGCTCTTTGCCTAATAATGAAAATGTGTGCACCTTTGCGTTCATGTAGTTCTTTAGAACCAGTAAGGCCTTTCCCTGAAAAAGGCGTCCTGAATATTCAGGGTCCAAACATTGATCACTGAAGGGTAGGAGGGAAGGTAAAGCAAGCTACACAAAGGGAAAACTGCCTGTAGCCTTCAAATGTGCTCTTCCTGGCCCTCCCCGCTTTTGTTAGCAGATATCAGTGACGTGTTAATATTAGGCTGTTTTGCTGTGACTGTAATGGTAAATTTTAATAGAAATTCAGTTAGCAGTTTCTGAATCTGAAAGACAGTGGCATTGGTTGTGAATGCTCACAACAGTGTGTGCTGTTGAAAAGTTCAACTCAATTTTTATTTGCTGTTTCACAGGAAACAATCATCCCTCATATTTTATAGTACTATCTGGGTTACAAAAATACTGATGAGTCTTTGTTGGACAAGCCGTAATCTCAGGAAGGAGGGGAGGTAAGCTTGATCTCAGTGGCTTCTGCTCTGAATTAGAATATTCAGCAGGCAGCCTTTTCCATAGGCGCTGGTCCCATCTCAGTGTAGCAGGGACGGTAATGCCTTTCCCTGCATAGTTGAGGAGCTTTTGAATGCCCTTTTGGAAGCTATAGAAATCTATGATATTCATTGTCGTCTTTCGACCATGAACTTAAACTCCTATCACACCTCTAGGTGTGATAATATTTCTCCTGTTATAGCGGAGTAATGTCACACTTGGCACTCTTACTGTCCTCTTCCGAGAATACCACCCAAGTGCTTTCTGAGAGTGTTAACTGCTGTTTGGCTCATTTTTCTGCGCCAAGGAGAACAGAAACACAGCAGGCACCAAGAGGAGGTTTAGCATGCAGTGGGTTGTTCGCAAAGGCCATGAGTAAATGAGATATTCCCTGACTCCTGCTATTGCTACATGAGGTCGTTGAAGCCAGGCCTAGGTACCATTTCTTTCATCCCTTGCTAGTTCCTAATCGTGGTCACAAACCTTCCACATCCATCCAGGCCAATAGCAGTGCTTGTGGAAAGCAGTGTCACTAAAGAAAACAGGACAGGGCATCAGTTGTGTTCAGAGTTTTGATTGGCATCTGATTGGAATTAGGAGAATTATTTTGCCATAACCTAGGTGTCGTGACCCAGGCTTTTTTGGTGGACCTTGACACCACAACTGTATGCTTGCTGGAAAGGAAAGGAAAGGGAGAGTCACAGTCACTGAGACAGTCAAGGCTGAGGCCCACCTGCTGGTGTTTTATAGGAACTGGCACGGGGAGGCTTGTG
This sequence comes from Sapajus apella, assembly GCF_009761245.1. Lineage (NCBI taxonomy): Eukaryota > Metazoa > Chordata > Mammalia > Primates > Cebidae > Sapajus > Sapajus apella. The sequence continues at coordinate 628,746 of NW_022437040.1, read as the reverse complement.
TGTCCTTTGTTTTCCGAGAGGCCTTGTTCCACATTGCCTCCCACTTGAGGCCAGGAATATTGCAGCAGTGCCAAAGAGTGGGTGGAAAAATGGCCTTATTATTAACCTAAGTTGGAAACATATGGCTTTCTGAGTGTCTTCATTCATAGATGCAGTCACAAAATATTAATACTCTTTCTTGAACATGGCAAAACAAAGTCTTCATTTAACCTCCGTTGTCCACGTCCATGGTGAAACAGCACCTCGTGCTGGGGGAAAAAAAAAACTGGTTCCTTGAGAATTATTTTATCCTTTGCATTTGCATATAGTTTGAATTCATAATTAGGCTATTTTTATTGGCTAGCAGCTGTATTATCATATAAATCCCTGAATGTGTAATTTGGAGTCATTTAGACCAGTCGTCCCACAGTAACCCTGGGAAGCACATGAGCAGTGTCAGCGTCTTTGGAGGAAGAAAAGGAAGACGGGAGTAACTTGCTGCAGGCAGCTTAGCTCCTACTGTAGTGGATTGGGTTTTTACACTAAAGAACATAGATACCTGTTCAATAATAACTTACTTTTGCATGAAATTCATCTATTAACAGGGTGCTTTGAGGCTAGGTGTGGTGGTTCACAACTATAATTGCAGCACTTTGGGAGGCCAAGGATAGAGGATCACTTAAGCCCAGGAATTCAAGACAAGCCTGGGCAATATAGCAAGACCCCCATCTCTACAAAAAAAAAAAATACGCACAAACACACACAATTAGCTACACATACAAACACACAAAATTAGCTACACATGCACACACACACACACTCTCACACTCACAAACAAAATTAGCCAGGCATGATTGTTCATGCCTGTGATCCCAGCTACTCAGGAGGCTGAGGAGGGAAGATGGCTTGGGCCCATGAGTTTGTGATTATACTGTATTCCAGCCTGGGCAACAAAGCAAGACCCTCTCCTTTTTTTTTTTTTTTTTTAAAGAAAAAAAGGAAAGAAAGAAAAGTAAGGCAGGTTTTTATTGTTCTTGCATTCATTGTCTGTGTTTGCTGAGTCAGTAGGCTGGGTAGGGAGGGTAGGGAGGAGCGTCTTGATTTTACACAGAAGAGAAATATGTGGTTGAAGGTGGTCAGTGAGTTGCTCCAGCTGGGAGACTTGGGACTAAAGCCACCCTCTGTGACTGCACTCTGATACCTGGAAAGTGCTGAATCAAGGAGCCTCCCATTGTGATGCTCACTCCTTTGTCTCCTGTCCTTTCATATAGGTAAAAAAGGTTTTGTGGCTTAAGTAGCATCCAGTTTCATCTCAAATTTCAGTTCCCATAAAATAAACAAATACTAGGGTAGCATATGGTACCTCATTAAATATCACAAGGGAAAAAAGAAAACAGAAATCATTTTCTGTACTCTCCAGAAGAGAATTTAGTGTCCCCATTCCCTCATACCTCCAGTGAGAGCAGCAGCACCAGCATTTATGGGTTCTCTCAGTGAGCCACTTTTCTGTTAATCCACCAAGGAAGTAACACAGACTGTCCTTTGGGCTGTCTCACCTGATCCCCTGAATAGAATCTCACTTCTGTGTGACTTGCATGGTCAGTGGCAGAGGGAAGAGGGAGAAACTCTTACATCTTTATTCCCAAATGGGGATCTCATCTTGGGTGCATGTACACAAAATATGTTCCATTTCCTCACACTTAGTGTGCTGGTATGTATTTACTACTGACTTCCATTCATTTCTTCATGAGGACTTTTCTGTAGCATTTTGATGCTGACAATTTTATGAAGGCTATTCTTTGATATTTGTTTATTACTCTTTTAAAAATGTATTTTTATGGCAGCTTCAAGGCAGTTGCAAGATAGTGTATTTTTCAGTAGAGAAGTTGGATGAAAAAGTAACTGTCACCTGGTAACCAGACCCCATATAACTATGTCAGCATTCACCAGTGATTTATTGCTTTAAATTGGAATCAGCTGACTTGTGGTTCCACAGTTTTTTTTTAATGCTGCAGGGTTAATCTGGAACCCCCTGGTACACATGAAATAGTTGCTTTATCTGCTGTTCTGAGACTGATGAAATGTTTAAAAGGATAGCTGCGTAATCAGTCCATTATCTCCTGGTGTTCCAGCTTATTCTGTTCCATGTGGCAGTATACAATCTCAAAAATAATTATTCTGCTGTCGTTAACATGGGAGCCAAATGCAGTGACTGATAAAAACTGCATTCAGCAAGCCCTTTCCCAAACTGGGTAGTTCTATTTTGTTATCTTCTAAAGGGGAAACATGGATTGTGATGGTCAGATCTCCTAGAAGCCGGGGAGCTTAGAGCAAGCCCAGGGAGACAGAACACTTAATCTGCTGCCAACATCTTTACTATTCAGTACTTAAGAATTTTTTGTTTGTAGATAAACTTGATTAGCCTACACTTTCACGTACTCATCTAAACAAAGGTAGACCCCTTAAAAATAAGATTGTTGATGCTTATAGTTTTCTTTTGTTCTGAAAGCAATCAGAACATAGCCACAGTTAAAGAATTTGGGTTTAAAAAAAAACAATCTAGACAAGTGTCCATTTCTTAACATCCTACTTTGACAGCTGTTGAGGGAAACCCAGAAGAACATGGTCAAGTAGTTTGCTTCAGACTTGCATTCTATATAAAGCTCATCTGAAGGAAAAGCACTGTAGATTTTTTTCATAGACTGGGTAGTCTTTAGGGATAATTATTCTTGTTTACAAAGATGTTACTGGCAATCCATAGACTGTTAGTGATGTTTTGAGAAAGACCCAAGACTCAAAATCTTGTATATAAAGGTCTTCCCATTAAATCACTGCCTGTCTTCAAACTGTAAGTAGAACATGAGCTTTCCAGTTAATAGGGGAAAAAAATAACGGATTGTATTGCAGGACAGTCCTCACCTTATATGGAGCAATAGTAGTTTAGTTCTCAGGTAACCACGGATACCTTAGGAGGGGTTGGTAGAACCTGAAAGGAGGATGACATGCAGTTGTATGACTATTCTCTAGTGGTGAGAGATCATCAAGGAAGAAATGAACAGTTTTATTAGAACCAAAGATTATCATCTCTGGAACCAACATCTTTCACTGGAGTCTTGTTACAAGCCTTTCAGTTAAGAAGACAGTCTGAGACGCATCACCTTGTTTCTGTGATGTTTTCTTCTCCCTGATTTGGTTGCTGGTTCTCTTTTGGGCCTGCTATTCCCCCATCTTGAACATGGAGCTGATGACTTTCAGACAAATCCTAAGCCCTCTTAGCAGACACTCTGTTGTTCCTTGAGCTCAGGCCATCCTTGCTATCACTACCCAACCAGAAGTGCTGAAAGTAGCTGTCATGCCTGCAAGCAGAGAAGGCCTGCATGTTGTGTAGAGTCTAGAGCCTGAATGAGAAGGATCTGGGCTGGAAAGGAGGGTGGGCAGAAGTTTCCCTCTACCACCACCCCTTCCCCAAGTGTGCCTTCTCTTGAAAAATGTGGTAAATTCCATGGAATTCATTTCTAGTTACAGTTAAGGGCAGGCCCTTCAGACTCCACTCAGCATGTCTGTTATGAGGAGAAAGCCATTAATATTTTAAAAGCTGCTGACAGGCAAGAAGTTAGCCTTGATAGCTGGAAATTTAGAATTTTTTAAAATTCTCTGCAAAATCTGTCCATTGCTTCTCTAAAGCAGCAGTGCTGAGGGAAAGCTTAGCCTAGAACAGGGATGTGATGAAGACTAATGAGATAAAACCAATCAGAGTCTTTAAGCTAGAGGTAACCTGGAAGTGTCCTAATTGGATGGCCTGAATTTCTCACCTGGGAGTTTTCCAGAGCACCTAACACCCAGATATGTCCTGGCATTGATGTCACAAAACTAGGTCGTGGGAGGGTGCTCTAGAGAATATATTTTAGGGCAGATCTTCCAGGGACAGATGTTTTTTGACACTGGATTTCTAGTTGTGGTCGAGAATGAATGATGTTAAAATTCACCCAGACTTTCCAGAGTTCACCTTCATGGGATGAGAAGATATTTGGGGGAGTGATTAACTCTTTGGGGCCAGTAGAGGAGTTTTACAAATAGTTTTCAAGAACCATTGGCCAACATGATTTTTAGTCTGCCTATGAATTTGTTAGGGCTTACATTTGCATTAATAGGTAGGTATCTCACATTCAGCCTCACCTTTGCCTGCATTCCAACTATTAATTTTTCTTTGTTCCTGTGTCAAAATGCTAAAAGACTAAGAGCATCTCCTTACAGCAAAGATATCAAAATCCCAGCCAAGGGAGAGGAAGAAGTGAATTTGTTAAATGTATTGAATACCAATCCTCTCTCTTTTCGTAGCACATCCCTTTGATATTTCTTATACTCTGCTGAATATGAGCATGTGCTTACTTTCATGAATACTTTGAAAGCATTTAAAATGATAGCAGTGCTACCTGAGTACCAGGAGGACTTAAACACCACATGCTGGCTCATGGCTTACCCAGGAACATGGTTCAGGATCTCCCTCTTTTCCTTGCCCAGTGGGCTCAGATCTCTGCAAGACATTTCTAGGTCAGATTTCTGTGTCCCTCTGCACAGGCCTGCATGTCATTCAATGCTACTGGTAGGTTGGAGAAGCAGTCGCAGGGGGTGGCAATGCAAGCCTCAACAAGTGAGTCACCATTCTGAAACCTGCTGACGAAAGGAAGGGAGAAAAGGTCGAGGGAAAAAAAGAAATTAACTTCTGTGTCGTTGTAGGTGGAATCTCACCATACAAGTTGTTTCCCCTCTGAGCAAATGAAATTTGAGAATTGTTGATCAGTGAGGTTGAAATGTCAGATATTCCTGTCAGAAAGTGTATTGTATTCCCCTCTCAAACTGGTCAGTTTGACCCAGTGGTTTGCTCAAAAAGGTGTTCTCCTCAAGAAAGTGTAAATGTAGGTTTCAGTACTTCACTGGCTTTGTCTACCTGACTTCTCTATAGCAGTTCACCAACTTCTAATTTTCTGAAATGAAATTCTGAAACATACTCACTTTGATCCTCCTGGTACGTTTTTCATGTAGCTATTTTGGATAGTCCCATGAAGTGTGAGACAGAGATAGCACTGCCGTGGGCAGAATTGTCACTGTTCCACTTGTATTTTTGTTATGTAGGGTTTTTTTTTTAATCTCTAGGTGTTACATTAGGATAGGTTAAACTGTCAGTATTTTTATACACCCAAAAACATATTAGGACTTTTAAATACAGAACCCTCATTGGTGGGTGGCTTTCCTCCTTGTGGTGATACAAGGATCCAGGCTTCTGCATCTTGGGGCTCTGCCAGCTCTTTGGTTTTTTTTGTTTGTTTCATTTTATTTTATATTTTTGCCATCTCCATCCATTTAAAAAGGAAAGAAAAGAAAGTATGGAAGACTCACGTATACTCTGTTAAAATCTCTGGGCCTTAAGCAGCGCAGGTGACTTCCACGCACATTCCCTTAGAGTGCCTGTAGTCACGTGGCCAGGGACAAATGTGGTTTCACCATGAGCTCTGCTCCAGTCTTGACCCTGAGGAAGGAGAGGTTGGACTCGGTGGACACTGGTAGTCTTTGCCACAGGTGTCCTTTGGTGTGTTGTTTCCCACGCTTCCTAGAAGGTAAGAATCCCAGGGGAGACTGCCCTATAGATGACCAGGACTTTCCCCTGGAAAACCTGAGCCAAGGGGCATGGCTTGGTTCCAAGAGTCCTGTTTTTACCAATGCCCCAGGCAGTTGTCATCTTCAGGAACATTTGAGAAATGTTATGTTAAGAGGTAATTCGATTGTGGAAAGGTATTTGGTACCCTTGTTGCAGTTTTCTGCTGAGGATCCTGTGTTGTAAGGAATGGTGGTGGGATTAGTGGTAAAACCTAACTACTGGCACCCATGTTTAACTCTCTCCATCTTAGAATTTGGCCTCATTGCGTAGACAAGATCGTGATTCTACCATGTAACACAGACATCTGTTCCTACCTGAATTTTTCTTGGACTAGCAGGTTGTGTCATTTAGTTGACCAAGTTTACCATTCATTTTGACAGATGGTGATTTTATGGTTTATATCAAATGCTAAGAATATATCATCTAATACCAGCTGTTTAACACATAGGTCAGTGTATAAGATTGACTAGTAATAAAATCTTTGGGGTGTTTTTTCACCTCCTGTCATAATATCGAATCTTCGAGAAACATACCACCATGGAAATTAAAGGCTTATAAATATATTGGATGTGCAGTAGTTGAATTATTTATGTGGCAAAAAATTCTTTATCATCCCAAAAAGGAAGGATGGAAAACTTGTCCGCAATGGGCTACAAGAAGATGGACACGATGTGTGGAATATCTGTTGGGTCAGCTTTTCATAGCAAATTTGGATCCTGCACTGCCCTCTCTGAGCTACCCAGGAGTCCATCATGTGTGCCAAGTCCTTTTCCACAGATTGGAATGTGCTCAGGGAATCAAACCGACTTTAGTATTAGCCTGTGACAGTTATATTCAGGGAGTGAAGTCTTCCTCTCACTAACATCAAAAGCATTCCAGCACATATTGGAAAGGTGTTTGGGGTAGCCACTGTTTAGACTTGCTATTGATCTTGTTATCGAATATAATTTAGAACTAGCAGTGAGACCCTTAGTGGTGGGAGAATATTATTATCATTTGTTATCTGCACAATTAGGAAGCAGGAGAGTGCAGCAGAGGCTTTATCGGATAAATGATCTTGTTGCCTATAGCGTTTTAGCTCCTTGCAGGGTGGTCTATGGACCTGCCTTTCTTCCCACCCCATCTGCAGCTCTGTGTGTGTGTGTGTGTGTGTGTGTGTGTGTGTGAGAGAGAGAGAGAGTGTGTGTGTGTGTGTGTGTGTGTGTGTGGCATGCGCAGTGGCCCTAGAGTCCAAAGGGCTAAAAATACTCAGAAATCTGTCTTCATTCAGTCATCGAGGGAAGAAATAGGAGCCTGCAGGATATTTCTTTTCTTTTTTCTAAAGGTTTAATAGAAGAATAAGTGTCATTGGCAATGACTGAGAAAAATGAAAGTTTTTAGATCAAATACTACTACAGCATGCAAGCAGCATGGGGAGGATTTATAGGTGGCGTGCCCTTCCTGAAACAAAACCCAGTGGCTGCTTATCAGTGTGTGGTGTGGAGAGTTTTTTTTTACCGTGAAATGAAGGAAATATTTTACTTTTCCCTCTGAGGTGTTCCAGAGAGAGATTCTTGAGCAAAGAAGATAAATCCTCCTCCTACCTGCTAATGAGGGAGCAGCTAAATTGAAAGCACATCAAGTACAAGGACCATGTGTTTTATTGTTTTAGTATCCATAATCAGGTACACAAATATTTTCTGAAAAAAAGCCACACGCTCTCTGTGGTTAGAGACGTGGGTCAATGAAGAAGCAGAGCAGCTTTTGACAAGTTGAATCCACCTAACTAGAATTAGGCCCAGGCTTTATCAGGAACCAGAGGGGCGACTCTGCCAAGACACCCCCTCTCCATGCCTCTGCGTCTTTAACTGGAAGTGAGAACTTAAACCAGATGGTTGCTAAGATCTTTTTTCTCTCTTCAGTGCAGCATTTAAAGTTGATTGCTGTCAAATCCAGAACTGACCCTTTTCAGAATTACAATGTGACTGAAGTTTGTCACTTTCTCCCCAGCCAACCCCATTTTGGGGGTCCTCCTCCTCCTTTAAGGATATCCCCTCATGCCCCAATGCCCATGTTCTCACTATGTAAACTCTTACCAAAGCCGGTAGCTGTAATATTCATTTATACTGCAGTGTAAATGCTTGGGAAACAGATTGAAGAGTTGTGTCTTTTGAGGCATTTTTATTTTACTATGAATCGGAGCCTCACACTGAAAGGATGAAGCTCAGAAGATGAGCGGAAAGACTGGGGGAGAGGTCAGAAGAGGAGCAGAGTGGAGGGTTTGCCTGCACCAGCCTGGGTTTCTTCTGCTGTCCCAGAAACATTAGCATTTTCCCCTCCACTTTCAAAAGTGTCCTCACTTGGGGAATGAATTATTTGATCACCCTGGATATCAAGAAGCCCTTCATAGTGCCCCTAAAATTATACAGTTAGAAGGAAGAAAAGAAGGCAGCCTTTATTTGGTGTTTTCTTTGTGCCAGATTGTGGGCTTGGCACTGTGCATACTAAATGGATCAAACAAAATTTATATTACCTAGCCATTAAACCATGTCTGTCTTAGGCTGGAAGTAACTATACCAGAGTCATTTCACAGGAAATGGGCTAGATAGTATTGCATGGACTGTTTTTACCCCCAGGAACCTGCATCAGAAAGGCTCATGGAACTCCAAGTCAAAAAGAACACCGTGTTGCTCTAAAGGAAGTAGATGTGCAGGTACCCTGGCGGGAGTCATCTCCTGAGTTTTCAGTAGGAACTTCCCATGCCTGGCACCAGGCCATGCCTTGGGCGGGGGAACCAAGGAAGCCTAAGAGGTAGCAGCCGCCTGCAAAGAGCTGTATTCCTTAGGAGAACAGGGGAGTGTGGCAGCAGAACCATCATCAGACAACAGTGATCTTCTGCACCTGATCCCCGTGTGAGGGGAACCCTCAGAATAAAATCCAGCTGCTGGAAACCCCGTGTCTAAGAGGTGCCCGACACCAATGGTGGCCTATGGCCCAGACCTCTGCCGGACCTTTCCTTCTCCTCATCCTGACCTCATCACAGGCATTTGGGACATCACATCTTCTTGCAAAGCCCAGTGTTGCTGCTTTTGTTTTTTCTTTGCTGCTGAAGTAAAGGGAAGTGACAAATCTGTGGTTGAATTCGTGTAGTAGAAACCTGGGTGCCCTCCTTAGCCGTAGGTTTTATTTTAAATGACAGACAATTTTAGGGATTTTTTTTTGCCTCTTGGGGGCAGATCATAGAGCATACACTTGGGGGAAATTCTGTTTTACCCTGAATAAGAAAGTCATGAAAATGATTCCATTAAAATTGATTGACTATTTAGAGGCCACGTAAATGGATTTTCAACATATTCATAGGCCATGCGAATGGGTGAACTCTGCTAGTTCCAAGTAATTACTTCAGAAAGTAAGACAACACAATCAATTCTAAGCCCTATTAAAGGGCTCATGGTCATCACTTAGAAAAGCAGCTTCCCTACCCTCCCTTCCTCCCAGGGATGCACAGCAGCAGCACAGCCTGCAGCAGGCCTGTTGCAACTGCATTTCTCTACTGCATTTGTTACAAAAGTGCAGTAAAGCTACCTATCCCTTACCTGCCTCAAAGGGAGAGTGTCTGTTAGGGCTCAGGGCTCTGTGGAGAAACATGATAAATTTAAAGTGGACAGTAGCTGCTAACATTTACTAAACTCTCTTATTTACATACCAGCAAGTATGTTAAACATTTTCATGCATTGTTTGGTTTAATATGATACACCTATGATACAGCTGTCACTAACCCCATGTTGTTAAGAACCAGAGGCTTAGGGAGGTGAAGCCATCAGCCTCTGATGCTAATCAGGGATGACTATACTGGCCTGACTGCAAAGATTATGAATGAGCATGAGAAGAATATCCAGCATCACTTTGAAAACTGTCTTGGTCTCTGCCATGAGAATTCAGTGACCACCTTGGCCCCAAAATTGAATTTCTTAAATGATTCCTGCTGTTCCAGGCAATAAGGAAAAACGTCTCATTCTCTGATCTCCATACACATGAAATGCGGCTCAGTTATTGCCAGAGTAGGGTGGAGACAGTTATAACGGCCATAAATATTAGTTCTCCAGCATCATATCCAACAAGAAAAAAAATCTACAGTAAGTACAAATGTTTTCTTCAACTTAGCCTTCGATTTCTATAGCCAAAGGGTTTACCTCTCCATTTCTCTTGGACTGTAAAGACCAGAGTGAGGAAGTAGATAATGACTTCCTCATTCCAGTTCCCGAAAAAATACCTTTGTTCTGCTTCGGATGTCAAATACCCGTTTTGAGAGTTCAGAGGCACCTAGAACAGATGAGTAATAAGTTAGAATACCATGGATAGGAGCTCAGGAACAGAACGGAGCTGTCTTTTCTTCAGGCTGACAATAAGGGGCCTGTATTCTTACTCCAGGGAATTCAGGCTGATGCACATGAAAGCACGGTAGTGAAGTGGGAGCTGGAGAGATGGGCCTGGCGTGGAAGCCCAGTGTGCTGTGAATTGAGAATCATAGGAAAATAGATGTGATTCTAACCTACTCTCATTGCCACTAGCCTCCTAATTATAATGCTATCCTATCCTCTAGAGAATCTGTACTATGAAATAACCTTACATTAGAAACTTCCTTCTAATGAGGTCCCTCAGTAATTTAGAAACTAAATCCTTTTTAATTGGATTCAAGACAGAACTACCTAATACCACGTTTAACCCTGTGATGCCTCCTTGGCGTATGGGAAGTGGTCATGGTTTGGTCAGCCTGAAGGCCTGCCTGCCACTCAGCCACTTGTCTTCCCCTCACCTGGAAGACTCCCAGGAAACCAGCTGGCCAGGGTGTTGGGCCAATTATGCTGCCTTTAAGGAAGTCACACCCTCTAGTTGGCCTCTTGTGTTCAACCTGATGTTTTTCATTCTTCGTTACCTTCCCAGAAAAAATACGGTTCTCCTCACTACTTTGGAATGAGTATTTGAAAAATATAAAGCATCATCAATTCTATGGCTAGTTTATTACCTTTCCTTCCAATAGTCAAGTGACATTTTCTCTGACAAAGGAGACGCCTTGCTTTCTTCATGCCACCCCCTGGGGGCCTTGATGCATGTGTCACCCATGAATTTACCGTGTTGACGCCCAGAGCAGAGTAGGGGAGTTCAGGAGACAGCTGAACACGATGATTGTCCCATCAGGGGGAAAAAAGGATGATGCTGAAATTCTTCAAATACTTTCATAGCTATTAAACAATTGAAATGGTTGAATATAAGTGGCTTGTTTCCAAGAACCAGAGAAGGGGAAAAGCAGATTTCAGCAATTTTGCCCTTGATACCTTTTCTATCTGTGTCGTGCTTTGGTTGGAATTTACGTAATAACGGGTGAGGAAGTGTTACAGTACACACATAGCTGTGCACATTAGGCCGCGTTTGCTTTCCCAAGAGGGTTGAAAATGCAGTCAATTTAATCTAGGTCAAAAAGGAAAAACTCCATTTTCCTCACAGAAATCAGAGGTAGTTTGGCAGTCTTCACAGGCCCATGGAAATAACAGAAGATGGATCCTCCAGGGAAAGTCCCCAGGGCAGCAGAAGGCTGCCAGGGGCCTGGCTCTCATAGCCAGTTGACAGAAATATGGCCATAGCATGTCAGGTAGAGAGCTGGAGGGAAGGTATAGGGTCACCCCTAAGCCCAGTGAGATCATGGTTCCCTCCCGGGCTGAAAAAGGTGGCTCAGATTTGCTGTCTTCAAGGAATCTTGGTGGAAAAGTGAGAAAGGATGTTGGTGGGAGCATTGCACGACTGTCGCAGGTGGCTGGAGAGAAGTGCAGGTCCCGTGCTATCAGTGGAAGTTTCCCTGGGGAACTCCTGGGATGGTGCTTGGTGATCTAGACTGTGGAGTCCACATAACTCACGGATGGAAGGGCCATGGCAGCATCGTTCCTCAGCTTCCTAGGTAGTAGCCAGATGGTAATACTGCTGACATCAGGGTGTTAATTATATCAAACTCCATAAAACCAAGCTAATTGAATATGGTTTCCTTAAAAGTTGATTTCTGCAGGATGAGGCATTTGTGTTTGGGTAGCTGCTACTCTAGCTGTGGAAGGAAGTCCCACTTTTAGGTGGGGAAAAAGGGTTGTCTTAGATGACTGTTGGAGCAGCGTTTCAGATGAGAGGTTTAGGTTAGAAAGAGCCATTTTAGGTGACATGAACAGAATGTGAGGCAGATCTTTCAGAGCGAATTGGACCCTATCAGAGGTGGTTCAGGGACATTTTCCCCATGAGAGGCATAGACTTTGAGGGGTGCTCATCAACCACTGGTTGCTGGGATGCTTTTGGCTTTGCTCTTGGCTCCTGGTGTGACTGGGGAGCAGCCTGCTAACCTGTGACTGGTGTTTTCCCATCTGTAGAGTGGGAAGGTGTAGGGGGTTAGGCTGGTAGTGCTAGTGTAGGGGCCAAGAGAAAATCTCCTGTTGGCCCTCTGAAGGTTCACTGAGAATCCCTGACAAGCGGCAGGTCAACAGGAGAAAAGGCACATAGGTTTGTTAGATCACAGTTTTTGTGACACAGGTGCCTTCGGCATGCAGACCCAAGGATACGGGGAAAATTTTATGTTTAGGTCCAGCAAAGTGTGCGTAGGTTCATTCGCATGCGTAGGTTCCACAAAGTATGCTCAGCCATGTAGTAATGTGATAGGGCAGAAAGGACATGTTGTAACGCTAATAGACTGAGCAGGGACATCCGGCAAGGCCAGCCTGTCTAAGTTCTCCTTGGCCTCTCTGAGCAGCAGAGAAGCAGGGAAGGACCTTCCCTGGAATGGGGGTCTTAGGACCTGCAGTCAACCAAGGTAGGTCAGAGAATTTGTTTCTGGCCAGTTTTATACAGAACAGTGGGAGGGAAAGTTAGAGCAGTGTTTTTCAGTTCTATGGCTAGCTTTGGGGAAAGGGGGCTCTGGCTTCTGTGACCTGCTATGGGGAAGAGGGATTCTACTTTCTGTGGCCGGGCTTAGGGGAGGCTGGGACTGAGAGACAGGAGGGCGGGAGGTCAGAGAGAAACTTTTTCATGTGTGGCCTTTATTTTGGAGTGCTGTTTCCCGACTCCCAACATGAGCCACTTGTAAAATTCCACGATTCTATCTGAAAGGCATGGAAGCCATGAGAAGGCAATGCTACTCTAACTTCTTATTTATTTTATTATTTATTTATTTATTTATTTTTTGAGATGGAGTCTTACCCGGTCGCCAGGCTGCAGTGCAGTGTCACGATCTCGACTCACTGCAACCTCTACCCCCACCTCCCAGGTTCAAGCGATTCTCCTGCCTCAGCCTCCAGTAGCTGGGACTACAGGTGCTCACCACCGCTCCCAGCTAATTTTTGTATTTTTAGTAGAGATGGCATTTCACTATGTTGGCCAGGATGGTCTCAATCTCTTGACCTCGTGATCTGCCCCCCTCAGCCTCCCAAAGTGCTGGGATTACAGGCATGTGCCACTGCACCTGGCCGTAATTTTATTTTTTATAGTGTTGAGTTTAAAGGTGTAAAAGTGTGGAGGAGCAGTACAGCACCGATCTGTCTGATCTTCTTGGTGGTTCTCCCTTTAACTATGTTGTGCTGTGATCGGTACTTTTTTCCATGCATGTGGTTCTTGTGTCTCTCAGTTTATGTCATTACGGCCACCCAAGTTCAGCATCAAGTGCAGGGGAGCCATGATAAAGAAATTACAGGCAGAAATACCTAAGAGAGCTGAGATGCAAGGTGCCTGGGTTTCAGATGTCGCTCGTGAAATTGGTGGCATCACTTGTTCAGTTGTATCTAGTACTCCTAGAAAGGGAGGGAGCACTGCGTGGAGGACCCAGCTGCAGGAATTCAGCCTAAGGGCCCAGCACTGTGGGGCCTAGAGTCGGTCATAGTGACCTGATGTGACCTTTCGTAGCAGCGCCAGTTCTTCTTGATGGTTGGACTTTGGGATGAAAAAAAGGGATACATTGGTGGTCGACCCTATAGGGTCCCAAATCATGTCCTAAGGCTTCTTGTATTTTCTAAGGATGGCATTTTATCATTGCCTTTCAAGATGCTGAGGGTGTAAATCACCTTCTACCATGGAAAAGGGACTCCTTTTTTTTTTCTTGAAAATTTTAATGCAGGGGATTTTTGATGGGTTTTTTGAACCTTTAACTGCCTTGTAGAAAGTGAAAGTAGGGGGTCCTGGCAGGGGCAAAGCCAGTGATTGAGAGCTGAAACCATAGTGCATGGGATATTCCCTTGAGCACAAAATGTACCACTTAGATCCACAACCTTTGTACTCTTGAAAAAAAAAAAGTATTAAATTCTCCTCCCAGTGGCTCAGATTGAGGGAGAAAATAGATGACAAGGGGAATCAAGTATGAGGAGTGTGTCCTCTTTTGACTTAAACTGGCTTGCATGCTCCTGACTTGACAAGAAGCCAAGATCCCAATTGCAATTTGACTTGTGTGAAGCAGGCACCTGCTTTGCTTGCAAATGCACATACAAAAGAGAGCTTCATTCACAGAAAGGAAAAAAAAACATAGCGGGTTCACTAATTTAGCCTTCTAGGGCCTTAGTCCCTTGATCTGTCAGCCCCATAGAATTCCAAGGCAGCCCGTAAAGGAATTTTCTGCTTACAACATGATGACTTTTTTGATGTCTTGAATTGGAATATAACTCGAATTGAAGTTGTCTGCTAGGACTATTACTTTAGGAAAAAAAAAAAAAAAAACCACACACAGGGTTTAGTCATCAGATGATCAGTCTGGGGCTGTTTTCAAGTGTTGATGTGCTTAGATTTAGAAAATAGTACATTTTCATATGTGTGAGATGTTGAATGGCCTTGAAGATGGGGACAGGCCTGTCTTTACCCTGGGGCAGAGTCCACTTAGGAGGGAGACAGTTGTTCTCATGCCCAACCCCATAAGCTCCGTAATGGAAATAGTTTTTAATTGACCAGCTTAGCCGCAGAATTGTAGGAAACCTTTTTCACTTTGTCTCCTGTTATAACTATACAACCTCAAGTTGTATAGTTATTTTGTATTCCAGAAAATGTTCCACAATTTCACCTAATAAGATATTACTGAAAAGTCGTAGCAGAAAAAGAATTAGCAATTAGAACTAGAACTTTACAGAAACTTCCCCACTGACATGGTACAGAACACCTTACACAGGGGACTTTCTCCTCGTTTCAGGCTGGTGTCTTTGGAGGAGTCAGGAGGGATGCCTTAGTAACACCAGCCTTGCTACGCGGGGTCAGCTCCCGCCTTGGGCATTGTGACTTGTTGGCCCGTGATCCCAAGTTCCTGCCCTGCAGATGACGAGCCACTATTTGAATAATTGAAAACGGCTCAAGTCACTGTCCTCCTGCCTTGGATCTGGTCATTGTACTTTGTATATATGTATCACAATACCACAATACCCATAAATGTATATAAATATTGTGTCAAAAAACAAAATGCCATTTTTTTTTTTTTGAAAAAGAGTCTTACTCTGTCACCCACGCTGGAGTGCTGTGGCGTGATCTCAACTCACTGCAGCCTCCACCTCCCAGGTTCAAGCAATTGTACCTCAGCCTCCTGAGTGGCTGGGACTATAGGCATGTGTCACCATGCCCGGCTAATTTTTGTATATTTAGTAGAGATGGGGTTTTACCACATTGGTCAGACTGGTCTGGAACTCCTGACCTCGTGATCTGCCCATTTCAGCCTCCCAAAGTGCTGGGATTACAGGCCTGAGCCAGCACGCCCTATCTAAAATGCCAATTTTTAAAAAGAAAATGAATGTAATTTTAAAAACTGCTTCAGCCAGGCACAGTGGCTCATGTCTGTAATTGTAGCACTTTGGGAAGCCAAGACAGGAGGATCATTTGAGGCCAGGAGTTTGAGAACAAACAGGGCAACATAGTAAGACCCAGTCTCTACTAAATAATTTAAAAATCAGGTGGCACATGCCTGCAGTCCTGGATACTCAGGAGCCTCTAGCAGAGAAGATCACTTTAGCTCATGAGTTCGAAGTTAACATGATTGCACCACTGCACTCTAACCTGGACAACAGAGTGAGATCCGGTCCTTTAAAACAAAAATTGCCTTGTTCATATTGCCTTGTGGAGTCGAGGGATTTAAAAAAAAAAAAAAATCTGCCTTTTTAAAATGGTGTCTTATAGCATCAAACCTTGGTTTAGAAACCTTGGAGGAAGTTGCTTTAATGAGTTATGGTGTCAGTTTTCTTAAGGGAAGAATGAGTTTTAAAATCTGACCTTATTATACCTTTGTCTAGACTGGTGTCTACACTGTCTCTACCTTGAAAAATGTAAATACCTTATTGCTCTTTGACTCACAGAAAACCATGATATAAACTGGTTATCTTTATATATCAGTACATTTTTTTTTTCTGTGAGTATTATTACCCAGAGTTTCCAAGTAAAGATTTTCAAGGGAAACAGCTGTGGTTTGAAAAGGTTTGTGATAATCCAGATGGTTTTTTTGAGGATAAATCTACTTGATCATTTAAAATTGAAGTCTTTCAGTACAGTTGAGTGTTTTCTTTATGATTTTAAATATACTGTCGTGTGTGTGTGTGTGTGTGTGTGTGTGTGTGTGAGAGAGAGAGAGTGTATGTGTGTGTGTGTCTGTGTGTGGCTACCTTGGTCTTTGTTTGGGGCTTTATCTTTGGAAACAGCAAAAATCTCATATCACTGTCTCAAATTATCTAGCAGCTAAGCAAGCAAAATACCTGAGGGAACTCTTCATGACAGCAGAAACTATTAGTGAAAAAATACAGTGAGACATCAGTTACCCTGTGTGGAGTACGTCACACTCAGCCTCTCTGGGAATTGCCACTCTCCACTTCTGATCCATGATGGTATAATCATAGCTCGCAATTATAATACTGATTACAGATTGCTTTCCAAGCCGAACATATGCAACTGTATTGCTAAACTTACCAATTTCTGGGAATCTAGGCGTCAAAAGTGTCCACATCCCTGCAGCAGACCTCTGGGGAAATAGGGTGACAGGTGGGAAATAGGAAACCAGGGATTTCTGTACTTCTCTCCTTCCCTTGGTGCCCAGGGTCTTCTTGCTGCTTCCTGGCCTCTTGGAGAGCCTGTGAGGCCCTCCCAGGCCTACCTTCATAGACGCGCATGGTGTCCCCCGACCTACCTTCTGTGCTCTTTCCGTCTTACATTCCCTTCCGAGGGGCCCTGCAAGATGTTGACAGTGATCACAGTGACATCAGTGGCCAATAAGATCTGGTGTGTTTCCACTTTAAGTTACAGAGAATCAGCACAGTCTTTTCGTAGCCAGCAGGAGAAGTCATCACTAGTGGAACTTCTAGGCTCTGTATGGACCTGAGACTGTGATATTTGGTTCTGGAATCACCTCTCCCAAGTTATCCACTGGACCTGATGGACCTGTGAATTTTTAAAGTCCTCGTGGGGAGTCGTGGGAGAGGCTTGATAAACTGGCACCTTGATAGAGGATGGTGTTTTTTGTGTTTTTGGGTTTTCTTGCTTCAAGGACCAAAGTTTTAACTATTTACAGTGAATTGTTTCAGGAAGTTCCTTGAAGGATATCCTGAAGTCACCTGGGCATGGAGCATCATGTTTGTCTTTTCTAAATAGTCTGCTGCCACTGGCAGAAGCTCCTGGATGAGTGGATAAGCGGCGATGTGAACCTGCAGTGCAGGCTTATTAGACAGTGTCAAATGAGCAAAGTGGAAAAATGTGAAGCTGCAGAAATGACCAGCATTAAGCAGCAATGGGAGGATTGAGACATGCAGAACCACCTGGTTCATCCGACTGCATCAGCCTGTGCTAATCCCCAGAGCCCCTGCCAGTCACCTGTAACATGGAGGCGGACCTTTCTCTCCACTCCATGGACTATAGGGAAAGGGGGATTCAGGGGATGAAATCTGAAGCCCAACGGAGTGTCCCCTCTGATGCATGGTGCAACCAGTGACCATTGAAGAGCGCCTGGGTGTTAAAGATGTGTAGCTACCCACCTTCCACTGATGTTGGAAACACACCCTGCTTGGGAGGAGGCTTGTCCCCTGAATCAGGCTGCTGAGCCATCTGGTGCTGCAGCTGACCTGGAAAGGATTCCAGTACATTTCAGACCTGAGTTACAGCTGGCGTGGGGAAATCTAGGAGACAGGTGGTTCCCTTAACAGCTGTATATTTGGTTAGGGCTGGCAAGAAAGAAAATTTCATCCTGTTGAGCCTTCATGGGTTTTCAGGGATCTGTAGTAGCTCCTTGACCTTTTGCCATAATAATTGCCATTTCAGGGAAAATAATGATATTTCTCTCTTCATTGAAATATTGTCTGTAGGTCAGTGAACCTAAAGTTTACGGGAGCATATTAAGTGATAGGTGGAGGAAAAGACTATGGTCGTTAGCTAGGAGAAGATTCATAGAAAGTCTTTCAAACACATTCCAGTATCTGGAAAGGTACGAACTAAAGTCCTGTTGGGGAAAAACACTAATTGCTGCATATAAGCTGACTATTTCAATTTGGAAGTATTCATCCTGAAAATTTTAACATAACTTAACCAAACACTGTACTTGTTAAACGAACCGTTTTGCATGCCGAACAAAGTGTAAGACTTCTTTAGCCTAATAGAAGTTAAGAATGCTTTGACCCTTTTTGTTTTTTGGTCCTGAATGAAGCACTCTGGCTATATATCCATGTAGTTTTAGGGGGATATTAGGTAGACTTGGTTTTTACTTTCTGATGAGACTAGGCTAGGCATAGTAGCTTATGCCTATAATCTGAGGGCTTTGGGAGGCCAAGGCAGGAGGACCACTTGAGGCCAAGAGTTCAAGACCAGCTTGGGCAACATGGTCCCCCATCTCTACAAAATGTTTAAAAACTAGTCAGGCATGGTAGCGTGTACCTATAGTCCCAGGTACTCAGGGAAGGGGCAGAACTGTTTGAGCCAAGGAGTTCAAGGCTGCAGTGAGCTATGATCATACCACTGCACTCCAGCCAGGGCAACAGAGTGACATCCTGTCTCAAAAATAAATAATTTTTTAAATGGTGAAACTAAACTAAGGTACTGAGGAAGTAATATATTTCCCCCTGTAACTCATTCAGGAACTAAATGTGGGGAAAAACAAAAGAATCTAGGGGTTAATATTCCCAGCCTTCTTGTCTGCCCAGGACCCCACATTTGTGTTACTTGCTCATTGCACAAGGGTACCCCCCTGAGGCTGTGAATGGGGGCAGAAATCCAGACTGGGCTGGGCTTGTCAAGCCGTGGACTATGGCAAGGAGCTGTGCCCACCTGAAGATGAGATCCCATCCCAATCTGGAATTTGCAAAAAGGCTGAAGGCTTCTCTGCCAAAACACAGCACCTGTGGAGCTGTGCTGGGGCTGAGCTCTTGAGTCAGACAGATGACCAGCAAGGTATATTAGCAGTGTTACCTAGGAGATCCTCCTATATGTCACACTGGAACTAGAGCTTCTCCCTGCATGATCTTAAAGAGTATTTATTTAAATGAGTATACATTTTGAACTGAAACACTTCAGAGCTATGCATAGTTGGAAGAGGATCTGTAGTGATAAGTCACTGACTCCACCTTACTAGTTGCAAAGGCGGAGTGAACCTTGGATGAAACTGGAAAGCATTTGAGATCCTGGGGATCTTCCCATCTCCTCTTCTGTATGTTAGACGCCTTTCATCCTTCCTTTGTCCTGTTCACCTGCCATCCCACCAGGCTCAGATAAAGCTTCAGCCTCTCCCTTTCTGAAAAACAAAAACCACCCACCTTCTTTTCGCTAAGAACTTTGTTCAAGAGGAAGACACTTTAAAGTAGCTAAAATCACACTAAGGTGTAATAACCAGGAACAATTAAATGTCTCCTTCCTCAAGGATAGTATTTTAATATATAAATAGCAAACGGACTACACCGTCCTGGTAGATTCTCAGGCAGCAGGACATGCAGGGATTTTGCTTGCGTGTCTAAGGCAGGAGCACTCCCTTTGTGTGTTGGTCAAAGCTCTCCACAGCTGGCTCACACAGAAGTGCACACAATCTGCTCGCTTTACATCAGTATTGTTCCGTGTTGCCTTTATCTTAGCATTTTTCAATACTCTATTGTCTATTTGCATTTTCCTTGTCATAACACTGTTCTTCCAGGCCAACCTAAACTCTTCATTCTTGGCTCCATCATGGGCAAACTGGTGTCGGTTTTGCATCTTCTGAACTTACTCTTTCGTAATTTCCTTTTGTTCACCCAGTAAACTGCTCCATTCCTAAATCTTTTTTTTAAACACCTCATCCCCAAAAGTTACCTGCTTGAAAGTATAAGATTCTGCTTTCTGTTTTGTTTTGTTTTTTTCTTTTTTTTGAAACTGTGATTATTAACTGAGGTGGTAATTCACAACTTCCCCCTTGCTTCCTTATCTGGAAGCTAACCTTATAAGCCCAGGACAGGGAAAGGAGAACTTACTGAGACTGTGTTTACTGGAAGCATTTAGTAAGCCTTGTCCTGTTTTTCTTTCTATACCAAGCCTAATGAGACGTGGTTGATATTTTTCTTCTAAAAATGGCTACTGGAAGCTGTGCTGTTAGTTTTCTATTGGAAAGTATTCCCTGATAGGAAGCAATTCCTATGCCTTGTTCGGGGCTTACATCACACTAATGAAGCTGAACTCACTAGTGAAGTTGATCAGTTCAGTAAAAAATCTACCATCAAGAAACAGGGCCAAGTGGATTCTGGTCATAGAACTCAAAATAGCTGAAATAAGACACTTGTGAAAATGGCCAGTCTCTTCAGCTGCGATTCTTTGAACAAATGTCATAATGTTCAATTCCCTTCATCATTCAAGTGATATATTTGAAGAGTTTCTGATCCTTGGGCACACAGAGTTTTTCAAATGCCAAGATGCTATGGTCATAGTCTACCTTGTCCAAAAGGTAAAGATTTTATGTGTATTGACTGTCAGTAGACTCTAACTAAATCCAGTGTAAAATGACAAGGTTCCAAATGAGGAAGAATCTGAGATGTCTTTAAGAATCCTACATGAATGAGATCATACTTTATTTTCCCCCTGGCATGGGAGAACCTCTCAAAGCTTGTCTGGCTCCATACATTACGTTCCTAACCACTTAACAAAGACAGCCCAGATCAAAGGTTAGCATCTTTATTCCTTTAATTGCAGAATTTTTTGTCCTATCCTTTTCCCAAACTAATTGTGCTGAGAAACTGCATACTGATGAACAAATTGTTAGCCAATATTTTATCTTTATCTACAAGTTGAAGAAGGTGCAAACCCTCCTCCAGGACCCAGAAGGAATGGCCTAGGATTTCCATACAACTCTGGTGGAGGAGGTTGGCTGGGAAAAAGATATATGCTGGCCTGCCCTGAAGGGCCGGGAGCTCCCACAGGCTCTTGAAAAGGACGAATCAACATGTTGCCAGTTTGTATGCTGCAGCCTATGTAATGCATGGGCCACAGTCCACTGACATCTGATGTACTGTGGTGGAGATAAGGAAGAAGGCACTAGCCCAGCTTTTAAGAAGCTTATAATACAGTTGTCTGAACCTGTGAGATTAGAAAGTCTTTCAAAAGTGTGATGTTCTGGAGATACCCTTTAAGAAAATTACAATTAATGTAAGCTTGTGCTGCTGTTATTGTGATGAAATACTTCTCTTCATGTAGCTGGTATAATGCAGGTCCCATTCACACCTCACCCATTCCACCACCACCCTCCACCCTCCTTTCTGAATAGCTGTATTCCAGAGAGGTGAGGCACGGAGTCAGGAATTGATCTCCAAAGTGGGTAAAGCTAATAAATATGATTTAGGATGAAAAGGTACTGTGTAAATGCTTGATATGTTGTTATTGCCGTTCTCATATGCTTTATTATTTTTAAATTGTGCATCCTTTTAAGTAGATTATTTGTTCGCCACAGTCTCCATTATATCTAAGCAAAGCATTCACAGAAATTTCTAAAACCTTTTCATTTCTCTCTGTAGGTTGTTGTTTCGTAACATTTTATACAAGAAAAGCTGCACTTGAGGCCCAGAATGCACTGCACAATATTAAAACTTTACCTGGGGTGAGTCGGTTTACTTTTGTACCAGAATCACTTTATTGCTTGAAAATGGTCCTTTCAACTGAAGGTTCTAGTTATGGGCTCTTAGTGCCAAAAATGGCTTTGGTCTTTTGAGGAGTGTGTGCTGACCCCCCGGTTCCCTGCAGCAGCCACACCAGCTGGCCAGCCCATAAAGGAGCGCTGGCATTAACGCTGACGGGAAGCATTTTCAAATACTGTGTCCCCTGGTTAGAAAATCAGAGTGACCCCGCTGGGCAGCTGCTGCTGCCAAAGAGTATTGGGTGGGCTAAGATTTTAAAAGGAAAAAAAAAAAACCTAACACACAAGAGAAGCAAATGGAAAAGAAAAAGCTTTTATTCACCAGGAGCTCCTTTTCAAATTTTGTCTTTAGATTTTCTTTTGAAAGGACAAAATGTATCCTGTACAGCCATAATATTAAGCCTCCTAATGGTTTCTAAACAGTCAATCGTGGTTAACAAAGTCAATGTTTTAATGCCCAATTTGTGGCTTCATGTTGATATAGGACAGAAAATAAAAAGCTTACCTTTTTTTTTCCGTTTCCTTCCCAGTAATATTTGATACTTGGCACAGTTCATCAGAATGGAACTGATGTTGCATGTAGGAACACCAGAATACATTTTTTTCTAAAGTATTTTGTGGCACTTTTATGTACTTCTTGCTATTACCAATTTCCTGATGATGTTTGGATGTTTTCCCCATTGGCCCAAATGTCAGTGATGAGTTCATTCAATATCATAATGACTTGCATTTGTTATAATGAAAAACCTGTGGTAACCAGTGCAAGGATAATGATTTTATTGAAACCTGGTTTGATAAGAAGAAAGATAAGATAATGTTCCTCATGTTTTCAGGGTATAATTCTACCTTTGTGTCATTTATTTGTCTCTGAACACATACACAAACATCTGTTTGTATATACATATTCACACATGCACACATAACCGTTGAAACCCCCCAAACCCCAAGAAAAGGTAGCATTTATATGATTCATCCTAGACTCATCCAGAATACAAGATTGTAGTGACAAGAAGCTCGACAAAAGATTTTCAAAACATTAGCTTCTTAATCACCCAGAAGTCATAAATTATGAAACTTGATCTTGAATCATGCTACTTTGGTATTCCCCTTTGTATGTGAGGAAATTAAAGAACAGAAGTTTCAAAAAAGCAAGTGTGTGGTCCCACAGTGGTCCCTCCCAGTTCCACTGCTTCTCTCTGAAACTGCTAACATGGTTCTTAGTAAAGCTGCTTTTATTAGGTCTAAGTGCTTTGCTCAGTCACTTTTTAAAAAATAGTATTATTTCCTCTGCATTCTTCATGTAAAATAATTTTTTTAACACAGATTCTGGGAGATTGCAGTGTTCGGTCACATTATGGAATGAAAGAGCCAAGGCAAATATTTACTGACTCAGCCAACAATAGAAGAAAATAATTTTTATTTCCCAGACTCCTAATCAAACCCAGAGACCGCTTTGTTTTTCTTCTTTTAAAAAGAAATGCTTTTTCAGTAATTAGCATGTAAAATCCCCTCTAGGTGTGTTTGTTAAAATTACGTGAGACATGAACTGTTGTTTATTTAGCATTTAAGGTATAGTGTAGTTTGAAGCCACGTCACATCGTATTTTAAATGAATGCAAAGCTTAGTGAATTTGTATTTATCCCTCTACTAGAAGCCCGGCTCCTAGCATGTGATCTTCATAGTCGAGGGTATGCTCAAGAAACCGAGAGTGTATATGATGAATGGGGCACGCTGAAATGTATAAAAGTGACTTATGAGTATGCTTCTGTTTGGGATATCTTACACTGACTCTTAGAAAACAACATGTTTTATATTTTTAGAAAGTTGTACATGTGTTATTTGCTTTCTTCCTAAAAAGTCTGCATTAGAGACCCACTGTCAAGGACAGTAATTTGGGAGCTGGAAAAGATGGTCAGTGGATTATTTTGGGTTTTCTCCTTATTTAGTTTCATATGCCCAATTACTTGAGGCAGGTTGAAGGAAAATTTGAAAAGTCAGATCTGATTTGTGAGGCTGATAGTCTTTCCAATGTACACACTTGCTCCATTTGCCATTTCAAATATGGCAAATGAGGATAGAGTTTCCCATCTTGCATTTATGTACAGCTTCATCCAATAAACATTACCCTTAACAGCTACAGGAAGAACATGAAAGTGGTTGCCTTTTAGCTGTGTGAGCCTTTGGTGGACAGAAAGAAATGGGACCAGATATAAAAGATTAATGCATATTCTTAGAGAAAATATTACAGGGTGCCTTGCTGTTTGATTACAAGCCTTGGAATTAGTCAACATTTCCATAATTCTAAACCAATATACACCTGTTTTCCCACTGTGATGTGAAGGCACAACTTAATTTAACAGAAACCCTGCTGTGCTAAATCTCTCATTAAATACCAAGTGAGTTCAGTAATTTAAAGTTGTATGCTACTATTTTAACTGGTTGCCTTCATATTATGAAATTAATAAGAAATTAATGATGCACTTTACCATATGCCTTCAATTTCTTTCTGAATAAAAATAAAAGGGATAAAGAAGAAATGCATCAGCAGCTGACACTTTAAAGCTTTTCTGGTTGTAATCATTTTCCTGTGGATAAAATCCATTAAAAAGTCACTTGCTGCCTTTTTGCTAAAGTGTCCAAAACTTTCGATATAAAACAAGATCAGATAATGCTAGGGTTTTTTTCTATGTAATTTTCTTTTGCAGTTGATATTTTGTTTCATGAGGAACTTTATTATGCAGCCAAGCTTGACTGATGTTTCGAGTTTACTTTCCTCTGTATGCAGTATCTTTCTTTCTTGAGGGAAGCAAAGAACTTGGTTAGTTAGGACACAGAAACAAGCTGATAGGATGGTCTGTTGTGCAATCGAAAGTACCTGCTCTAAGATTTTGATTTAAAAGCACCCTCCTTTATGTGTTGTGAATGAATTTTAGAAACTCTTTACATGGGGATGGGGGACGGACTCACACATTGAGTTGCAGGATCAGGGCCCTTACTGAGCAGGGTGAAATCATCGAAGACACATTTCTCAAACCTGACTCTTACTGGGTAACCTAGGAAGACACTATTTCTTACATCCTCTGAAATTCTTAACATAAATCCTACAAATACAATGGCAGTCGTAAAGAAAGCAAACTCAACAGCTTGGCACAGAGCAAGGGATGAGAGTCTGGGAGTCATTCCCTTGGTTTGATCATGTTTCTCCTCTAGAAGTGGTTGCTTGATGCTTAAGCAACAGATGAAATTTTAGGTATAGTGCCTTATTAGTTACTGACATTTCATGAGATGAATCCCACATGATCATGGAGTGCCTACAATGTGCCTAGCTCTAAGCTAGATATTGGCAGGAGGTAGCAGGGATCGAGCCCAAGGGGACTTCTAGCTAATCTACCTGGAAGGGTGGACAGTAGAGAGGTAATTAATACTTACATGGTTCGTATTTCATGCTTTTCTGCTACAGACAGAATACCCATTCTACCACATAGACACATCCTTGAGATCCCTAGTAAATAGAGCCATTATAGCCTGAGGATAATATTGTGAGGGAATCTGCACAGACTGGGCTACCTGGTAAGCCATTGGATTTGGTGCCTTGTTAGGTTGACTTTTCCCACTGCTGGGCCATTTGTGTTTTTGAACTACTTTTGGTTGCCTCTACTTTGATGTGTCAACTTGGGCTTGAAGATAGCATCCCTTGATGAGGTTTTATCTAGGCACAGCCTAACTGGTAGTTTACTCAGTAGAAATGTCATCTACCATTGTGTTTCCTGGAGGGAAATTTTCAAGGCACCTTGCATGAGTTTCATTTTGGTTTTGTTGACCTAACTTAGCTCAATTAAAAAATAAAGTAGGCCATGCTCGGTGGCTCACACCTGTAATCCCAGCATTTTGGGAGGCCGAGGTGGGTGGATCATGTGAGGTCAGGAGTTTGAGGCCAGCCTGATCAACATGGAGAAACCACATCTCTACTCAAAATACAAAATTAGCCAAACATGGTGGTGCATGCCTGTAATCTCAGCTACTCAGGAGGCTGAGGCAGGAGAATTGCTCAAACCTGGGAGGTGGAGGTTGCGGTGAGCCAGGATCTTACCATTGCACTCTAGCCCTGTCAACAAGAGCAAAACTCTGTCTCAAAAAAAAAAAGTAAAATAAGACCTTAATTGAGGCACTCAAAAACTACCAAGATCTCTTGAGTAATCAGATGTCAGGGCCCAATATCCTTGTGCTGGTGTCAGCACTGTGCTGGGTGTCATTCTTTTTTCAAGGTCTTAACACATATTGTCTCTAGTAATAAGGCTTTTGGATTGAAATCCACAGCAGTATCATTAGAGCATTCACTGTATAAATTAATTTAATTAAGGATGTAAAAACAGGAATACAGTTTTGAAAAACCTCTTAAATTTTAACAGCAAGGAGGAAACTGTGGAATCTAAATGTCTTGTAAAATATTAATTGCAAATTTCTTCCAGACATCTTCTCTGAATATGCCTTACCCATTTCTTTTTTGAATCACCACCAGTTTTATTAAATGCAGTTTATATTAAGAAGTTATTGCCCTAAGAGAACATTCGTTTAGAGTGCTCCATTTTAGCAGTGGCATGCCAAAAGATGTTTTACGATAACCCATGCGAGGTGAGCAGGGACTGCGGGAGATCTGGGGTAGAAAAACAAGTGAGCCTGATCCAATGGGAAGAGGCAGGAAGGGAAATGGCCTCTTGGGACAAGTATGTTCACCCAGGTGGAGTGAATGGGCCCCTTCCTGACCTGCCCTGGAAGAGATAATAGACCTGTGTGGGTAGGCACCTTCCTCCCAGGCAGGCTTCACTCCATGGAATTGGCCCCTGTGTTCTTTCATAGTGGAGTGCTGTGGTTTGTTCCTCTCTGCAGCAGAAAAGCTCAACTCTCACTGAGGGCAAATTCCATTTGCCCGTTTGAATGCATTTTGAGGTGTTCATTTTCTTTGAACCACCTCTCCTACTTATTGATAGGTATTAATGCCTTTGTTCTCTGAGCCGTGATTATCGTTTTATCATTGTCATCATCATCATCATCATTTTTGCCATAAAATCTCTCAAACCTGATCTCATGTGTCAGGGAAATTTCTGCTGAAACCATCCTCTTTGAATCAGAGCCTAACTGGGCCAAGTTAGAGTATTTTTTCTCAGATGCCTTTGATTTAAAATTATTATGGGAAAAAAAAATACCTGCCTCTCTGTATGAACAGGTTTGAGTCCTCGAAGTCTTGTGCCATGTGGGGCACACAGAGCATGGATTCATTTCTTTATTCAGCAACCACGTATTGAACGTTTATTGTTGGCCAGGCAATATTCTAGATATCAGGGTACTGCAGTAGCTGACATGCCCTTTATAACCGAATCACCGAAACACAGAACCTGCCACCATGCCTACATGTGGTACATGTTTAGTAAATGAAATATTTCCAAAGGAGTACAGTTTTCTGAAAAAAGATAATTCTGCCTAAAAATATTTCACATGTTCCAAAATAATGTAGATACATGTTATCACATGTATGTGTATTTAGTGATACAAATGGTTTCATAGGCATGGATCTATGTATTTATGTGTATGTCTACAAACATACATTCCACATGTACACATGGGGATGTCAGTCCAGATAACTGCAGAAAGGTAGAGCTTCAAGTCCCCTGTCTGTGCAGCCTGCCGACATGGTCTCCATTGCTTTGTAGTGAACTTTGTTATTTTAGGCTTCATCAGTGATCTCAGTTCCTTGATATAATTATAATTCGTTTGTGGGTGCTTTGAGTCCGGATCATGGCAGGTTCATGGTATGTGTTGGAGAGGGTGCAGTGATGGTGAGCCCTGCCTCCCACCATCTTCACAGTGGGGGACTGAGCGGGGTACTGCCTGAGGAGCTTCCTGAGCCCTGAGTAAACATTCCTCAAAAGGCGCTGTGTCTACCTCATCATTTGTGTAGGTGTGAACTCTCCTTGTAGAGTACCCCACATATAAACCTGTGTGGAACATTCAGGTATTCCGCACATGTATTCTGTGGAATGTGTCAGTCAGGACATCCATTTGGTGCATGTGCTTCAGATTTACATTTGCAGAATCTGGCCTGGGCTGACAAATTTGACCTCACCGGACTGCCTAGGAGGAGCCATTTCCCTGCCATCTGTGTTTTCATACGACACTCAGATCTCATACAAATAAAAGCCAAACAGACAAAATAAGAACTTTGTTTCTCTTGGAGATGAGTTTTTAAGGACTGTGACGGAGAGTAGCAGGGGGAGCTCTGGAGGAGCCCTTGGAGGTCCAGAAGCCCCTTCCTGCTACAGGAGTCACAGCAGTATGAAAGGCATAGGTTTAAAGTACAGACACAGCCCCAAGTTGGGCTCAGCTAGGGGCATCAGGATGGCTCCCAGCTCACTGGTATAGACCCAGGAGAGGAAGCTGGAGGATGGAAGGAAATCCTGGACGCAGTGAGTTTCAGTCTGCAGGACCAGGCCCCAGGGAGATGAGAAAGTATATTTTAATACTTAATAAAAGGCCATTACAAGTTGTCTATTTCACCTGCCATAAAGTTTTATACACTACCTGAATAGCAAGTTGTTTTGCTTTTGGCTGGCAGTCCATTTAATCAGTAATGTTGATGGGCAGTTATTTACGTATGGCTTTGATTAAAATTTAAAAAAACAGTTACTTTTAAAATATGACCTACTCAATACAAGGAATTGCATGAGATAAAGTTGATGAGAATTCCTCAGTGGTGCAAAGTTGAAAATGCTAGCACAGGATTACAGCAGGGAGTAGCCACACCATTTTTGGCCACAGAAGTCGATGGAAGGCATTACCATTTAGTTTTGCAAACAACATGGTCTCAGCTATATCCCTAATTAGTAGGACTGTTGCCGGGGCTTCTGAGAGTATGTGAATGCGCTGGTACTGGTGCCTGATCAGGTTTGCAGAAGTGCCTTGTGTCATTGCTTGAGGGATACTGGTATCTCATTATTATCTTGTGAGGGGATGGTAGGATGGTACAGTGGCAAAATGAAGCCATCATTACGTGTCGGAGATAGTCATTTCTCTATGACAGCACAAGATGAAACTGGGAATATGCAGTTCACTTATGTAGACCTTAGTTCCTGAAAGGTTGATAGGATTTCAAAAGAAGATTGTGGGGGAGGTGGGAGATCCATGAATTTGATTAAAGGTCTGGATGGAATTGCAGAAGAAGGAGTGAGTTATGATAATCAAATGATGAAAGTAAAAGGTTGAAATATGCCTATAAAATTATCCAAATTCTGTCATTAGCATATAGGGTTTCTGTAAGAACTCATCCCTGAGAATATCATAGTGTGCTGGACAGATCTGGAATCGTTGACATGAGCTGCGTGTAACTTGGGAGACAATGTCCACGTGAAGTGGGTTGGTGAGTTCAGAGCCTGGAGCTTTATGACACACAAAAAGTATATGACATGAGTAGGTGTGGAGAAGACTTGTCCCAGGAACACCAATGTTCTTCCCCCACACACTAGGAAATAGAGGATGGCTGAGCTTGGGGGAGCCGAGGCCAGGATCAGAGGGAGTCTGGGCCCTGGATAGTTAGTTCAGGGAAGTATACTGGATACTTAAAGGGGGGTGAGGGGGGCAGGGTAGAAGCTTCCTCTGTCCCTCTGCTCATTTCAGCCATAAATAGTCATAGCATACAGGTGCCTGGGAAATCTCATTAGTATTGTGATATAAGCTGTTGAAGTTGGTTTGATAATGAAGGAATATTTCAGGGCTATATCATCACAGCTCTCACTGCCCACCCACCATGGAGATGAAAGAATAAACAGTAAACAGCGTGTGTGGCGGTCGCAGGAAGGGATGCTGTGACAGAGGCTCTCTTGCATGCTCCTCATCATCCCTGCCTTTCATTGCTTCCCGTTGGCAGTCAAAGCACACATTCTTGCTGCCATCCACTCCTCCTCCAGCCTTAAAAATGCTTGAAATGCCCTCTGTACTTGATCTGCAAAACAAAATGTGTCAACTGAGTGACTCTTTCCAGTCTTGCAAAACTCTTCTTTGCTGTCCATGCGTTGTCTGTGGTCATGTTCTATTTAATAGAAAACTCTATACTGTGACTTGACTTGGTTCTGTGATGGGTTGGTCATTTTAGAGTGCTTTATGTGGAGAAATCTGGATTATTCAAGCTCTGTCTATCCACTTTGAGATTCTCTGGGCATCTGCTTTCGTCTCTGGTTGAGAACCGACAGGGAGTTGAGCAATCATCATTTTTCCACTGGGGAGCAGAGAAAGCAGAGGGAAAGGGAATGGACTCAAACAAGTCAGTTTATATCCTTGTTTACAGCCTTGGTTTGAATGAGGTTTCAGGATTATTGGTAGATTTTTTTTTAACCTATTTGATTCCTTTCCTGGCTAACATGGATAAGTGACTCATCTTTGTTTGTAAATGGCTTTATAGAGTTGTTTATTTGTTATCCCTTCTAAAATATTTCAGGTGATGTATCGATAGCGTTCACCTTGTTATGCTGAGGACATCTCTGAAATGCCAGAGATTAACTTCTGTGACCACCCCTAGCAAAGCAATGATAGACCTGGAATTAGAAGTCATGGGCTGGGCGTGGTGGCTCAACGCCTGTAATCCCAGCACTTTGGGAGGACAAAGCGGGTGGATCATGAGGTCAGGAGATCGAGACCATCCTGGCCAACGTGTTGAAACCCCATCCTTACTAAAAATTCAAAAATTAGTGGGGCATGGTGGCAGGTGCCTGTAATCACAGCTACTCCGGAGGCTGAGGCAGGAGAATCCCTTGAACCCAGGAGGCGGATGTTGCAGTGAGCTGAGATTGCGCCACTGCACTCCAGCCTGATGACAGAGCAAGACTCTGTCTCAAAAAAAAAAAAAAAGTTGTAGTTGCTACGACTCCCCGTGGGTTGGCCTCATGTTGGGGATTTAGGTGTCGCTGGCTGCACTGTAGGGCAGAAGGGGCGTGGCTCAAGAGGCTAGCACAGCACAACAGGAAAAATCACGAAAACGCAAGCAGCTCCTCTGCATGGGTTCCCATGGGGAGGCTCCATGGCTATTGTTAAATTTTCACAACTCTAGAGGACACTTGATGTATACCCTGTTTTAGTGACAAGCTGAAACTCAGGATCAGTAACTTGTCTGAGGTTATACATCTAGCCCCTGAGATTACAGGCAGTTGGGTAGAATCAGCGTGTCTGGACTCTAAGCCAAGGAACTTTGCATTCTGCTGTGTGTTGGGTGCCGACTTGCCGGTCCCGGTTCCTGCTGGCAGGTGGAGGGTCTCAGAAGGACCACATTTGCCCCTTTGGCGCTGACACAAGATAAATTTGCATTCTTAGTCCTGCCCCACTACTGCAGCTCGTCATGGATGTGGAATAGCAGGGCCATGACAGCTCTGGCTGTGTCACGTGGCATGGACCTGCTGACAGGGTGCAGCGGCGTGAACCTAGAAGTCACCTGGGCCATCAGTGGCCACACACACACGTACACACACACACACGTACACACACACACACACACACACACGAGCTGGTCCTGCCACAGCAGGAGCCTCAGGGCACCTGGCTGCAGCTCTGCCACACACATACACGTACACACACACACACACAGACACACACACACACACGAGCTGGTGCTGCCACAGCAGGAGCCTCAGGGCACCTGGCTGTAGCTCTGCCGGAAACAGGAATGAGTCAAGGTGTTTGCTAGAAACTTTGGAGCATGAGGTTACTAAAACGGAGCTTTCTAAGGGGAAGCAATAGATCAAAGACAGTCATTACTGTAAGAGGAACTACTTTGTGAAGTGATTATAAATGCACCATCTTTCTTCAGAGGACTGTAGCTTTACCAGCATCATCTCATTGACATTCATGTTATTAGGGTGCATTTCTTTATCTGCATCCACAGGCCTTCAGTCCCAATCCACAATCTGCATTTTAATGCCCATCTCCATCCAGCTGTCCTTGCCATTGCTCTGCTTCCATGGTCCACAGACAGGGGAAGGGCAGAGTATGGAGACTCACCCTGGAAGAGTGAGCAGGACTCTCTTCCCTGCAATCCCAAGCATTAGGCTGCAGGACAAGGGGCTGAGGTTGTGAGACAAACAGAAACCTCAACCTGCCTGCCATCTTTATTCTCTGCTGCCCTGAAAACACCTGGAGGCCTGTAGAAAGTGACTGTTCTACCCTGTTGTATTATTAATGAGGGAATGATTGTCCAAGCAGCGAAGTCTGCATAATCATCTAAGCTACTGAATCTGCTGCTGCCGACAAAGGGCCAGACTTACCAAGACAAACCAGGGCACTAAGAGGTAGGACCAGGCAGCCCATCCCACAGATGCTGTAACAGGATGAACGTGGCCCCATGAGACACCAGCTGCTGCTGTCCCTGTCACGGCAAAGTCAAGGGCAGAAAGGACAGGTGGCAGGGCTGCTCTTTATGAAGTGATCACGAGTGCCAGAAGCTTGGATGTCCCTGCCCTCCCAGCTCGTCATCAAGAGGGAGGCCAGTTAGAATCAAAGGCTGAGCACTGGCTAGGACATTTGGGCCAGTTCTCAGTTGGGTCTGTCTTGCCATCTCATTGTAGTTTCTGCTGTTATCTGCTGTTAGATTCTGCTGGAATCTAAGTGATAGATGTATTATGAGGCAGAAGCTCAGGCCACCTCTGCCTCTGTCTTAGTTACAACAGTCAGAGCTAATGATGTCATGGTGGCCACTGGCAGCTGGGGTTAGAGGTAGTTGTCTGCCATCTTTAGGCTGGTTGTTTCTGCTACACTGTCATGTGTCAGCGATGGGTACCAAGTGAGGGCAAAGCATAGGCTCCTACAAACTCATCTTCTTCTCCTGGAGACTTAACTGAGTGACTGTGGGTCACCAGTCATATTTTAATCTGTGACATTCCGTACTTTTTGTACTAGTCAGCAGATATGCAGTATCATTGTTTCCTAAGAAGAGCGTGGATTTAAATACATGCCAGGACGCTGTGCAGGTATTTGACATTTAAGTAGCATATGGGGCTCAATGGAGTCAAGAAGTCACAGGGATTAGGAAAGAGAAAATGAATTGCTGTCATTGCATATATGTGATATGCTAGGTAAATGTCAGAACAGTAGTCACAGAACTTCAGGATATTTCTAGCATATTTTGGCTTATACATGTTTTGTCTGCATAATGGATATCTGTCAGTGGCTTTCAGAATTCAAATAATTTTAATCAAATACACTAAATACTCAAGTATTAAAAGTAGTTGTAACAGTTAACATCTACTGAGTGTTTACCATGTCCTCGGAACTATGCCAAGAACTTAGTATATACTTGATCTCATGTAAATAATAAAATAATAAGATAATAATTTTTTCCTAACCTGGCTGCTTTTCCAACTAGAAGTCTATTGTTGTACGTTCAAGAAAGTTAAAGTGGTTGTACTTCTTAGAGTAAATTTCTCTAATGATAAATCAATGAGTATCTTTTATGGGTAATAATTTACCTACTTTAGATACAAGTATGATATGAAAGAAACATGTCAGTTAATTGAAGCTAACCTCATCCTATCTCCCTCACATTGCTTATATCTGACTTAGGATAATATTTATAAGAACATTTAGGTGCAGGAGCAGTAGCCTTGATTTTGATCTTTGGTGTCTTCTGCAGCTCACAGAGGCACTAACTATAATCACAACCCCACCCACATCCCCTCCCCCAAAAAAACCTTGGAAGTACCATTTTATCATTTATTAGAGAATCTCAGTCACTGAGTTAACCTAAATCACTCCTAAACCAGAGTTACCCAGATTTTTAAAACTCTGTAGGTCATTAAGGAAAACTAAATATCATCAGTTTGGAAATACTTGAGAGTCAAAAGCCCAGGAAATCCTGTAGCTGATTTCAGTTGGCTTGTGTTTCTTTGAATCTTATGTGGGTCAACAGAGGAAGAAAGGACCTGTGCAGGAAAGTAGGCCATATGGAATCATAGATCTCAGACCATAGAAGCATGTCCTGTCCCAGCTCCTCACTTGATAGATGAGGAAACTGAAGCCCAGAAAGGCAGGATGACAGGTGACATGCTGAAGGTCGCGCCCGCCAGTGCTGCGGTGAGTGCAGATCACATCTCCTAACATCAAGCCTATTGCTCTTTTCAGCAAACTATGCCCACATGATTTCTCTGCAAGGTTATGCCAAACATGTCATCTTAAAGAATCAGAAATCCAGAATCCAAATTGCCAATCTGTTCATAGCATTTCACTCTATAGCGTGAGACTATTGAATTTGGTATTTCCTTTTCTCATTTCCATTCTCTGAGAAAGACCCAGAAACCTAATAATAACATTCTTCTTGGCCATTTACCTAAAACGATAGGTGAAGTAAATGAATTTATAAAGAACTGATGAAGACAAAGGAAAGCAGTCATTAGTACTCAAGTCCATTTGCATGTAAAACTAGGTCACTTATTCGCAGCTTCTGCTGCACAATAGTAGGGTCCCCTTGGGAGCTTTTAAAACTGTGTGCCTGGGCCACACCACAGTCAAATCAGATTCACTTGAGATAAGAGTCTGGCATCAGTTTGTTTGTTTGTGGTGGTGATGGTGGTTGTTTTTGAGACAGAGTCTTGCTCTCTATTGCTCTATTGGCTGGAGTGAGTGGTGCAATCTCAGCTCACTGCAACCTCCGCCTCCCAGGTTCACACAATTCTCCTGCCTCAGCCTCCCAAGTAGCTGGGATTACAGGCATGTGCCACCATGTCCAGCTAATTTTTGTATTTTTAGCAGAGATAGGGTTTTGCCATGTTGGCCAGGCTATTCTTGAACTCCTAACCTCAAGTGGTCCACCTACCTCAGCCTCCCAAAGTGCTGGATTACAGGTGTGAGCCACCATGCCCGGCTTAGTATATTTAAAGCTCCCCAAATGATTCCAGGGTGCAGGCAAGTTTTAGAACCCCTGTTAAGAGAATTAATCATCACTGACCCCAAGGGTTAGGTGGTGGTGACATAACTTGTTTCCTCCTCCTGCTGTTCATCTAGATGTACAGGCACACACTCTGAGCTGCTGATCATCTTCCCACAGGTACACTAGAGTTGTGCTCCTCAAGTAGCAGTGACATCATCTGAGGAAGTGTTAGAAATGCAGACGTGGAGGCCCTATCCCCAGACCTGCATTTAAACTAGATTCCTGGGTCTTACATGTTCACACAAAAATAATCATGTGAGGTGACTGTTAACTAACTTGATTGTCAACATCGTTTCACAATGCATCTGTATATCAGAACAGCACACAGAAAAAATAAAATAATTTTAAAATGTTTTTAAATTGAAAACACTAAATCCTGGGTGACACGGGTACAGAGCGAAGTTTGAAAAGTGCTGTTGTGTAGAACCAGGCCTCCCCGATGCTGTTTCCCTAGGAGTCCCTCACAGGGCACTGGAGGGCAGCCCTGTGTCTGTGTGCTTGCACACTGCTTCCAAGCGCTGGGTTGCTGTGCTCCCTCATCTGAGTACCAAAGTCAGGAGAGATCCTCTGGAGAGGTTGCCACCCTCCCTGTTACCTTTCAGACATTCTGAAGTTGGGGTGGCATGGAGCAGCCTGACCGTGCAGGACAGGAGGTGAGAAAGTAAATGGAGATGTGAGGGCATCCTGGGTTTTCTAGCATCCTTGGATGGGCAACTGGATTTTTCCCTCCCAACCGTCCTCTAAATTCTGCTGGGAAATCTCTGAATGGGACTTACATAGAATTAATATGTGTCAGACCATAAGGGGATGAATGGAAATGCTGCTATTTTGAGCACAGTTTTTCTGGCCAGAATAAGCTAATTGTAAAGCATGAGGAGCAATTTTCTGCCACAAAGAGTTAATCTGTAATATTCAGCAGTTTATTTCCACCTTCCAGAAACCATAGGAGTGTAGAGTCTTGCTGTTTCATCATTCACGGACTTGAAATTCCTTACCAGGAAAGCAAAGCATTTATTATCCTTTTTCTCTTGATATCCACAGCTTGAGAGACTTCTGCTGACAAAGAAAATTTAACTACCACATGAATGCTAGAGTGGAATATACTATCGCATAATGAGGGATGCTGTGTCTATGTATGTATTTGCAATTTGGGAGGCTTACAAAGAATGTCATCTGCCCTGAATGGTGTAAGATTTCCCCTTGAGCAAGTTCTGAGTTCTTCTTTTTCATTTTTGTGGGTCTGGAGAAGTTTTTCACATTGTGATTTATTCCTAATTATTGTCGGTACAACAAACATCCTGAGTTGTAGTCTGTAAGGACAAAATCATTTGTTGCTGCGTAAAGCCAGAACTAACCGTGGTCAGTGCTTTTGCCTCAATCCGCAGCTGCTGCTTGTTAGACCAGCATCAAAGAGTGAGCTACAGTTGGTCAACCAAATAAGAAAGTGATGAGAGGATCCTTGTAGAATAGGAAACAGAGTGGAACAAGGCAAGAGAGAATCATATACCCAGAGGAGGAGACAAGCTAGGACATCATATCACCTTGATAGTGTGTCAGCCCTGAGCAAGGAGGGGATCCGGAAGGAGTATGTCAGCTAGAAGATAAAAACGTCCAGGCTTCCTGCAGAACTTACAGAAGCACACACATTGTGTCTGTTTTGCTTATCACAACCAAATGATAAACTCTTCAGGGAAAAAAAAAATCCTGTCTACTTAGTTTGTATATGGTTGATGTCTTTCATTCTCACATTCCTCTACTCGTTTCTGCATTTCGGTATCTGATTAGAGCTGAATTAATACAGTTGGGGCTAAAAAAGAGCTTCTATCTCTCAGTGACACATTTTTGGAGATGCATAAGCCTTATTGTTTTCTCATCAGTGATAACTGTGTCTCTGAGTCAGATTAGT
Source organism: Sapajus apella (assembly GCF_009761245.1). Taxonomy (NCBI): domain Eukaryota; kingdom Metazoa; phylum Chordata; class Mammalia; order Primates; family Cebidae; genus Sapajus; species Sapajus apella. The sequence goes on along the minus strand of NW_022437040.1, from coordinate 592,163 downwards.
GGAGTCTCCTTCACCCTTGGTCTTAGGGAGAAAAAAAAATAGAAAAAGAAGTGAGCAACTCACACAGCTACAGGACCAAGTGGTCACAGTCACTACATCCACTCATTAGTGGAAATGAGCTCTGGACTCAATGCAGTTGACTAATGGTAAAATCGCATATGTCTTGGAAGAAGGGAAAGATCAGTGAAATATCTTCAGTTCTTTGGGTGATCTTTAAAGCTCCTCCTGAGATGTGCCTTGTCGTTGTTGGCCAACTGCATGGTACTAATTTTAAGGACATACTGTGCTATATTATTGCATAATTTGCTTTATAGGAGATAGCCCACATTTATGGATAGGACCCACATTCATGGATGGGAGAAGAAAAATGGCAGAGCATGCTGCATATATGGTTGGACTATTATGAGGCTGTCAAAATCAGTTATGCCAACTGTCCTGTTCCCACAGCAGCATCCTAGGGTCTTGTTTAATCATGACCTTCAGCCTCTTGACAGCATTTGGTTAACAGATGCTATAGTTTGGACTCCTTAGATGTGTTCATAGGCATTTTATCTTGACTCTGTTCTCTAAACATGGCACACTCTTTAAGTTTCATTGTAATGTGGCTATTAAACATACCCAGTGTACATTAGAAAGCTTTACTAGTAAAGAAAACCTACTATAGAATTCAGTAAAATTCTGAGTAATGAAAGAGTAAATACACCAGCTGGCCAAGCCCAACACTGATTTTTGAAAGGGCAGATTGGGTCAGGCCTGCAGCTCAGAATGTTGGATTGGAGCAGAGCTGAGGGAAAAAGAGAAACAGACACCTTAAGCCATGTGCCTTCACACATGCAGGAGAAATGAACACTTTCTCCTAAGTTACAGGAACTTGGGTGTACTTTTTTAGAGATTGCAAGCAAAGGGTGCCCTTTAAATGGTGACATGTCCTGGATTCTGTTTTCACCGCTTTCTTCTCAAACCCATGATTTCTTTAGGTCCCAGTGATTCCTTCTCTAGACTTTTGCTACCTCCATTGGCTGCTGCCTGCCAAATGTTTATCTGAAAATCAGACTAATCTGCTAAGCCCCAAACTTAGATATCCAGTATCTGCTATTGAACAGATCCATTCAAATGGTCTGCAGGAAATTCCAGTACTAAAATTACTATTAACAAGGTCTTCTTCCTGTATTACCCATCTTGAGTGAATTGGTAGGCCAACCAAGGCCAAAAGCAAGAAATCATCTTCCCCATCTCCTCTTCCTGTACCTGAACTTTCTACCCCCGATTTCCAACAGTGAAGACATCTGGGATGCTACCTTAATGGCACCTCTAGAATTCCTCCCTCTTCATCAGGTTGGGACATACCAGTTGTCATCAGGGGTAATAAAGGCACAGCAGGGATGAGATTTAGGAGGTTATCCCTGTAGTCACCATGGTTGCCAGTAGACTAGATGCTTTGTAGAAGGGGAGAGGTGGGTATATGGGAGTTGTACATCACCCCCCACACACACTCACAGGCTTATGTGAACATTGCTGCATCTTGTGTCTGAAAAATTAAAAGTGACTGCTGAGTTTAAAGGGTGAGATCCACACTCTGTACTCGGCCCCTTCCTTTTTCTTCAGCTTCTGGGACATTTTTGCTCATACACTGTATCCCAGCTGTATGATAGCATACACACATTCAGTGTCTTACCCTGGGAAGGTAGAAGTGAATATTGCTTCATTGTAATCTGTGTCACGTGCTTAAATGTATCATGTCACCTGCTATTCTTCATTCCCCACTATTCTTTATTCCCCACCATTGCTGACATCTCAGCCGCTGCATTCTGAGCTCCAAACATCTTGAGAGGGAACATTGTCAGAACCTGGCTTAATGCCTCATACCATAGATGGTGTTCGACAAATGTTTGTTGAATAGATGAACTCTCAAGAATAGCTTTTATTCATAGACACTCCTTCAACTAAAGAAATTCGCGTTCTTTACACACTGGTGGGCAGGGATGAGAGGTGGGAAGGAGGTCTTGATCCCTGCATTCCCCTCTCACAGTCCTTTCTGTCAGGTAGGTGTGTTCTCCACACACAAGAAACAGTAGAGATATGAACCTGTGCAGAGGAAAAAAAATAAAAAATAAAAATAAAGCACTTTTTACTGTAATTGGAATCCTTAAGTGAATGAAGAAGGGAGTTTACAATCCTACAGCATTTTACAGTTTACTGTGTACTTTCATATATATTTTCCAATTCAGTCCTCACAGTCATGTTGTGAGTTTTCTGATAAGATCCCTGCTTCAGACATAAGTTTACCAGTTTTAACGAGGTCAAGTGACTTGACTAACATACTTGCAATTGGCCGAGTTGGCATTCAAACCCAGACTTTATGATTCTGTGATGTTCTTTCCACCAGAAAGCAAACATTAAGACCCAAGCATCCCAAGTCCCCATTAAATGGTACATGTCCAGAGTTGTTAGAAATTATGAAAGTAGAAGCTGTGTCACCACAGGTCCAGCGCTGTCAATAAAGGGTTGTCGCTTTACTCCTTAATATAAAATTCCTCCCACATGCTCGTCTCACATATTCCTCATCTATGTTTACCTTTGCTATTTAAATTTCGGCTACATGCAGTATATCCGAAGGCCTGAGACTTGAATTTTACTTTTTAAAAGATTGAGCTTCAGGATGAGCATATTTATAGATCGATTGAACCTTAGTCATAATTTCTCTAAGCTCTACCAACAAGTAATTTCCCAGGCTGGTGAACGATCTCACACATTAGGGTGGAAGGTAGAAACCAAAATGACACAGTGAAATTAAACTCATGAAGAATGAGCAACACTGGAAGAGAGCTCTTTCTTTAGCAAAATAGCAACCAAAGTTAGTGCTGCTGTAGAAGATGCGATGAATAAATGCAGCTGCTGAAAACAATATCTGATGTCTTGCTCAGATGTTTAATGGATTTGCATTTTTAAACATGGGTAATAAGAAATAGCCCTTAAGTCATTTTGTAAAACTTGACATTTATTTTTAGGAGGGAATTTTGGGGGGCAGGGGTAGCCTCATTTGTTTAAAAGAAAAAAAAAACAGATATTTAATCGTTTTTGCTTAAACATGATTAAGAAAGGAAAATTAGTTATCTGTTTTCATTCACTCAGTACAACTCCCAAAGGCCATGGAGGTATTTAAGTAAATGGAAAAGGAATGCCAAGTGAGGTATGGTATTTATTTGTCTGTTGTAAATGAAGTTGTCATTCCTAAACCAATCAAATCATACATTTTTTATGAGAGGTTGCAACTTGCAGAGAGGTGGAAATGTTAGACACTAATTAATAAACGTGGCTGGCAGAGCAACTCAGAAAACTCAGGACTCACAAACTAAGCTATGGGGAGAATCATTAGAATACGAAATTCAGTAGTGCTTTTCTATCGATTTCATGAAATGCCTGTATCCTGTCAGAAGGTTCAAGATAAAATACAGTCGGCTTAAATATTCCAAGTTAGTTTTGAACCAGAGATTTTAAAGATTTGCTTGTTAGAGGGGTATTTTTGTGGTGGCTTTAGATTGTCTTAAAGTTCAAAGGAAACTAGAGATTACTGGATAAGCATCAATAACATGAACAGAGCATTGAAGCTGCTTGGAGTGGATGGAGGTTGCCTTACATTGTACTCATCAATTCCATGGTCGGTTTAGAGTGTAGTGTTGTTTTAAGCCAAGTCAGTGTTTAATTTAACTTGAACTGAAACTAGTAAATACTGCAGATGAATTACTAGGAACCTGTCCAAAACCTGAAAAAGAAAGAGTCTAAATAAATTGAACTTTCTGGACCCTTTATGAGTTATCTGAAGAGAATGTAGTTTCATTGCCATGCAGTATATAAGGTTTAACCGTATGAAATGTTCACTATTAACCCATTTCTTTTAAAAAAAAAAAAAAAAGCTACAAAAACAGCAATTGCACATTAACCTAACTTGAAGTGTAGATGTTTCTGTATAATAAATATACAACACTTATATATTGGCAAAGGAAATATGTGTGTACATGCGTGAGAAGGGTCATTGTGCAGTTGTGTGGATAAACGCACAGCCAAAGTTCATGGAATAGAGGGTTGCCTGATTCGACTAGAAGAGTGTGCGATGCAATAATGCGAAATAGGCCTGACAGGGGAGCTTGGGGTCAAAGCCTGGAATTCCCTGAAATATAGGCCAAGGAGCTGGAAGTTAATTTGACAGGTAATTAAAAGTTTTTGAGTGGGGGAGAAATATTTCTAGACCTGAATTTTAGACAGATTAAAAAGGCAATGGTGTAGAAGATGGAAGGCAATGACCAGAACTGGTGAGGAGTCTGTTTCAGGGATCCAGGTGAGCAGGAAGGAAAACCTCACTAGGGCAGTGGCCGTGGAAATAGAAAAGTCTATGAGAAGGAAAAGAAATTTGGTAGAGAGAAAAACTGAGAATTTCAAGGGGTAGAAAATTAAGCAAATTTAGAGCCACGCCAGAGTGTCAGGTGAGAGGTCTGGGAAGCTGGAGTAGCTGCCCCCATCCCAGAGTTGATGCTCCGAAATCAGTGGTCTCTGTCTAACTTCTCAAGTTTTCAGTGGTACAGATTCAGGTCATTTCCTATGGGTTGAGGCAGGGGTGTAGCTGAAAGAGTCTGAGTAGATCATCCTAGGAGGCAGTGTAAGGAATCAGCGCTAACAGAGCCATGCCCTGCTAGGAGACTGAGACGATCCAGGTGAGGAGACTTTTTCCCAATTCAAGGCCGACACATGTACCAGGTCCTCAAGGAGAAAACGGGCATTGGGGCATATATGCACAGCCACATGGTCATATGCACCCAGGATGAGGGTTACCAGGGAGGCTTGGGGGTCAGCCACTCACTGGCTTTCAGGGCTTTGTTCATCTCGGTTCACCGGATGTCGAGAACTGAGTCAGTGAGCCCCACCTGACAACAGCTGGTGCAGGAGAGGGCACTGAAGGCTGAGTGAGCACTGAGGCCACAGACAGCATCCCGGGCAGAGACAGATGTTACAAGGATGATTTGTTATTAAACCAGACTTGTTTCTCTCAAACTATGAGAGAAAGCTGTTTGTTGGCATATATTATTGAAAATAATGATAAAAACTGCAATCACTTTCGCACCAACCTAATAGAATGTGGGATTGGAAATGTAAATAAACCACCAAGTCATTAAATCACGCCTTTAGTTGCCTTTAATGGCCAGGTCAGGCATTATCATTTCAGTGTGTATTTTGCATTGTCCAGTTAGGCAGCTTGTCTCATTTAGTGTCTTGGTAAGGCCTGGAGAACATCTGGAAGAAGGAGTATTGGCGCACCCATCATTGACTTCAGAAGACAGTTCCACAAGTCAAAAAGGAATCATGGCTAAAAAAGATGTTAGTATACTTCCCACTTAATGATAAGGGAAAATTATTACCTTTCTGTTAATTTGAGCTCATTAATCAGTAGTGATTGTGATCTTCCAAACGTCACACAAAATTCTCGTGGTCTTTTGTCATAATTGTAGCTGTCATAGTCCAGCCTTATCAGCACTATAATCCTGCAAGCCTGTTCTTATGTCGAATCTTTCCATTTATCTCTGTTTTCAGAATTGGTTTATACCCTTCAGTTTTTTGTGATTAAAACATATAGCTCTAAGCAGAGGATTCTAGGCAAACATATGTATAAGCTTTTAATTAAAACTAGTTTTGCTTTGCATTTATTTGGGAGCTCAAGTGACTGGATTTGTTGCTTCTTAAGTCACAAAGGTATAATGACATAGAGGGAAGAACTGAAACATTCTCAAAGAAATTTCCTGTTTATATTAACATTGCTAAACACAGAAACAGTACCTTCTACTAAGATAGTAGCTAGTTGGGTGCCACATCTGATGTGAGGGTTAAAAAAGGGCATCAGCTTATTCACCTTTATCACTAACAAGAGTAAAAATGTTTCTCAGAAAAATTAAAGTAAGAAAAGATGGCCCTTTTTTTGAAGAGCAGTGCTTCCAAAAGCACTTAGATCCTAGGTGTTATTTTTCATTCATGGTCTGTGCCTCCTATTTTAAGCCTATTCATTTTTCTTCTAATTTTAAGATTAAATAAAGCAAAATGAAAGCTGTGTTATTATTTAGTATGAAAACAGAACCTAATCACAGTTAATGAATGTAATAAATGCTAAGCTGTACCTTCTCTTACTTGGTGTGTGTTTTATACACAGAAGGTAACATAGGCTGAGTAACTAGGATGCCAAGTTACAGATTGGGTTGTGGAATGCTATCTGACAGCCGATTAGAGTAATCTGTCAGAAATGATGACTTAATCACCATAACAGACTCCAAATTCCCTCATAGAATTCCACCCAGAGTAATATAGTTTTCCTGCAATATTTTATTTTATTTTTTGCCAGGACTAAATGGCTACATTGCTTGTTTTTTTTTCCCCCTCTGGTGTACGGCATGATTTTAGTGGAAATGTAAATAGGTAGTATCTTTACAGCACAGAGGCTGATTTGGAGCCTGATAAGCCAAAATCAGATACATAATCCTGGTTCTGTAGTTTTTCTCCATCCCTAGATTATTAGTGTGTGGAGTTGAGCACTGCTAGCTGTGTGCATCCCAGGTGACGAAGAAAGGCCGCTCTTTCCAGTGTGTTCTCTTAACTTTCAAATGGGACCTTTTCCCCTTCCCCTCAGGGAAACTCCTACACTATGTGAAATAATAATGAAGATAATGATGACAACTTCAGTGGGCACTTACTGCACCATCGGTGTTTTAAGTATGTCACAAACATCATGGCTGTCAGGAAAAAGTCGTAATTTATTTCCACTGTAGTTTTTTTCCCCTGGTTGGGAGAAGGGGATATGAGAGAAGGATAACTTCTGTTTCTTTGTTGTTATCAAATTCAAATTCCCATTTTTTTTTTTTACTGGCTTTGATCACTTGTATAAAATTATATCAGCAAATAGCAATTGAAAGTTTTTTGACCAGGCACGGTGGCTCACGCCTGTAATCCCAGCACTTTGGGATTACAGGCCAAGGCAGGTTGCTCATCTGAGGTCAGGAGTTTGAGACCAGCCTGGCCAACATGGCAAAACCCTTTACTAAAAACAAAAAGTGAACCGGGAGTGGTGGCAGGCACCTGTAATCGCAGCTACTCAGGAGGCTGAGGCATGAGAGTCCCAGGAACTCAAGAGGCATAGGTTACAATGAGTCGAGATCGTGCCTAGGCATTCCAGCCTAGGCAACAAGAGCAAAACTCTGTCTCAAAAAAAAAAAAGGAAGTTTTCTGTGTGCCTACTGCGCTAACTCAATGGGGAGACATAAAGCAACAACTTGAAATAGCACTGAGACTCAGAAGTTAGGTAAGTGCCGTATATTCTGCCTCTGCCATGGAATTGGCATCTTCAGAAGGTAATGGTTTTTTCCCAAATTTCCAAAGTAGCGTTCAGATAAATAGGCCTTGCGTAATCCAGGCAGTTAACACAAAGCCACACCCCAGGGCCTCTTGACATGAATGGTGGCTCACACAACAATGAGTGGTCTTCACTTTGATCCGTTTTATAGATTCCAGTGTACTTTTCTGCACTGTTTGTGAATAAACCACAAAATGTAGGATCAATTAATGTCAGTGAATCACAACCATTATTTCCTCTCACAGAATGATTGATAGTAATCTTATTTATCTTCAGTTTGCTTCTCAGCGTCTGTGTAGAACATTTCAGATAGGTTGCCCTGTGAAAGAAACCTCAGAGTCTAATCCACTGTGTGAGTTTTGAACCTCTGGATTTGAACATAAATTTAGTTCTGTCCCCGTTAGTCAAACAGCAGATTGGCCGGGGCTACACTTTCCTGGCCTGACTCTAAAGCTATGTATGTATGTTTTCATTCATTACATGTTTTTAAGCCGCCTTCCCTGCTCTTTTCATAAAACCCAAACAATAATTTTTGTTGTGTATATGAAAATCTACACACACAGGTATAAAATATGAGTTTCTCACTGGAAACAGGCCTTTAGATTGAGGCAATCTTTACATGTAGCGTGGAAGAGGGAAATTATGGTAATGTTACAGATTATTCAAAACCCAGAACTTGCTTCCACCACAAATGGGTGGAGGCACATCAGAGGCAGTGGCTGGTAGAGGCCTCGGGCTTGCGTTCCCACTGGGTGGACCTGGGTTCGAATCCCTGCTCCACTACCTGCTTGCTGTCTGACTCTGCCAAGTTATTTAGCCTCTCTGCCTTGGTTCCTCATAGGTACCATCTCTAGGGCTCTGGTCAGAATTCAGTGGGTTACCTGCATACTGAGCCAAGAATGAAGGCAAAGGAGAGGTTTCCTCAGTGTTAACAGAAACTATCTAAAAGCTCTATTCCACTCACTAGGAATAGTTAGGACCTCCAGATGTGGCTTTGTCCCAGTGATAAAAGCTGCTTGTGACTTACTTATTTTTTGAAACAGGGTTTTGCTCTGTCGCCCAGGCTGGAGCACAGTAGCATGATCTCAGCTCATTGCAACCTCCTCCTCCCAGGTTGAAGTGATTCTCCTGTCTCAGCCTCCCAAGTAGCTGGGATAACAGGCACACTCCACCACACCCTGCTAATTTTTGTATTTTTAGTAGAGACAGAGTTTTGGCATTTTGGTCAGGCTGGTCTCCAGCTCGTGACCTGAAGTGATCCACCCGCCTCATCCACCCAAACTGCTGAGATTGCAGGTGTGAGGCACCACGCTGGGCCAGCTGCTTGTTATTGATCTGAAAGATGATTTTTTTCATTTTTATTCTTTCTTTTACAAGTGTCCTATTAAAGGTATCTTAGCAAGTTTACCATTGTATTACTGTTTGGTTTTTTGTTTGTTTGTTTGTTTTAAAGTAAAGGTTATTGTTCAGTGCTGACTGGTATTCCTAAGTCACCATTCCTAAAGCTACCCCATCTCTGCTATATGGAGCATGATAGAACAGTGGAATGAGAATCACTCGTGAGGGAGGCAGGCAGGCCTGTGTGGCTTGGGGGCGCCTTCCTATATGGTAGAAGGTCCTGTGATGGGGCATGCGCTCTTTGATTTTAGGAGGTGATAGGCCTGCAGTTGGTGGCAAATCTTTTGAAACCTTTTAGCATTCCTAAATTTTTTTGGAGAAAAATTCAGAAGGTATAGGTGCTTTTGGCATTCCATAGTTACTCTACAAGCAAGGCACGAGTATTCTCTATGGATGATGTTTATGTTGTCATGGAGTGAAAGAAAAATACCAGTGGGTCTTTACTGGCCGGAATCCTTTCTTTTTCTCACTTGGCACATAGCTCTTTTGTGAATTCACATCTTTCCATCCCCTTTCTCTACTTTTAAATATTTTATGGGCAGTAAGCTTATAATATGTGCTAGCACGGCTGCTCTCTCAGGGGGTCATGATGGGTTTAATAATGAGATGTGTAATAGTGGCTCTGTAAAAACCCATTTCAGGTTAAAAATGGCATGTTTTATTGAATCTCGTGTTAAAGGTGGTTAACTCATCAATTGGTGATGGCTGGGGTTCAACAAGTTCCAACACGAGTTCTTCTGTGTGTGAGGAGCCAGCCGTGCCCCTGCCCGCAGCCTCTTCCTTCCCCCAGGACTCTATCTCCAGACTAGTCCTGCATTGGCTCAGAATTGTCCCTTCCTGCAGCAGAGACTGACCGAGGCAGAGGGCTTCGGAGAGCCCCATGAGACTGTGTCCATAGCAGTGATTCCAGAGAGTATAGTTGCTCTGTGGCCAGCCTCGTGGTGGCACCAGGCAGTAACACCTGTTGGCAGAGCTGTGTGCAGCGCTCTGTGCATGCACTTGCCCCTCAGACTTGCGAAATGACTTTGTTCCAAAGTTGTACTCTCATTTTCATGAGTCACAGCTGGGCCCTTGTGTGATGAATCGAAGGTCAGCTCATTCAGGAGTGAGGGGTGTCAGGCCCAGTCACAGGCCAGCCAGGGTGAAGACCAGAGTGGAGCGCTCAGCTCTGGGGCCGTGTGTGTGTGTAGGGTGCGAGAAGAGGTAGGAGGACCACGGGCCACTCATCCCCAGGAGATGGGATGAAGGCAGAGGCCTGATGCTGGGAGGCTTGTGTGGTCCACCAGCAACAGATGGCTCCGGCCAGGTGACAGGGATGGAGGCGCTGGTGGCAACTGGTGCCGGGTCAGAATCAAGCCACTGTGTGCTGTTGTGGGTGCAGGAGCTTAGCTTTGGAGGAGAAGGGATCATGAGACAGGGACCTGTCCTCAGGAAGCTCCAGCTCACTGAGAGCCCAAGCAGACCCCAAAGGACCATACCTCTGTGTGCCGAGATGCTCTTCTCCATGAGCTCCACCTTGACTGTGTGTAGGATGCTGATTCTTAGTACACAGGAGCAACAGAGGTTCAGCAGAAGACTTCTTAGGACGGTGCTTAGCTCTATTTCCCTCCCCACAGGCAGGAGGAAAGGAAGGAGCCCTTGAAATTTCCCCTTTTGTTATGTTTCACTGGTTTTTAAACAAATAGGGCTAAATAGAGACCAAGAAGTTAACCAATACCTTAGCATGTGGCTTTAGGCAAAATGTTATTCTGCAAAAAAAAAAAAAAAAAAAAAAAATGCTAAAAATTCATGTGCCGTCAAGGAACTCTTCAAGTGAACGGGTTTAGACGCCTTTCTTTTAATAATGTAAAGCTGAAGAAACATGTGAAGTCCCATTTACTCCCATCAGCAGGGCCTATTTCCAAAACCTGCATTCCTGCCATTTCCCCGCTGACAACCTAGCGTGGGGTACTAGAGATCTGTCGTCTTCTAAGCTTGCTGCAGGAGCAGCTGAGATGAGCCGAAGTAATAGACTCATTGTGTTTCATCATGACTCAGGAAAACCACCCTGTAAAGTCAGAGTCTGGTGTGTGTAAAATTCTTAGACTCATCAGACAGTATAGACAGATCATGACAGTACAGACCACTGAAGATGTTTTTAGTCACAGCCCACTCTGTACGGCTGGGAGATGCAGCCTCAGTTTAATTAGCACACATCTCTTCAGTTCAGACTCCTTGCAAAACTTCTTGAAGATTATGTGCTCCCTTGTCATAGAGGAAGGAGGTAGCCCCCAGGAACTAGCCTCAGCCCTGACCCTAGCCACACAGTAGGCAGATTAAATTAGTGACTCCCACATCATCTGGGCCTTCCCCTGGTTTCCTGCTGTCTACTGGGACTGGCAGGCATGTGCAGAGCACAGCATGAGATCCTGCCTCTGGCCCCGTCTAGCTCTGGCAGCAGGGAGGGCCAGGGTCCCTAGTCAGGGGAAGCAGTTGAGAAGCAACAGTTCTGACCCCACTGATTTCATCATCAGCTCTTGAAAAGGGTGCTGAGGGTGTGGGTTCTGGTGGCCTATCCTGGCGCCTAAGGAAGGTTTAATTCAGGAGTGAGTAGATTCGCATTGTTTTCTTTTTACTTGAAATTGTCTAGCCCACGAACAGATTCCTCACTGTTAGCCTTGTTGTGCTTTAGGTATTTTGTTTTCGGTGAATGCTCTTTTTAACAACTTCTGTTGCATCCTCTGTTAATTGGGATATGTCATCATTCTTTATCAACCGTAGGGCCTATTTTCTCTTCCCTGAAATGTCCTTTACACATCATCTGGTTAACATTGGATTTCTTCGAGAATGAACGCAGACATTGCTTCATCTGAAACATCTTCCCCAGCATGTCCTTCCTCCATCTGTATTTGGTGTCTCTTCTTCGAGTTCTCACCCTACAGCTCTTAGCACACCTCTTACCATGCTGTGGGAAATGGTTGCTGTATCTGTCCCTCCTGCCACACTGCAAGATCCATCACAATAAGAACGCCTTCTCCTCCTCTTCCCAGCATCGAACATATAGCGTCTGGTAAAAACAGAAACACGTGAATAAACCAGCAGTCATACTGGGTCAAATCATTGAAACAATTTCTGTTACAGGGAAAGAATTCTCTTTTCCATCCTTATAACCTGAAACTTTACGCTGGAATGTCCACTCTTTCGTAATAACTTCGCTACTGAAGAAATCTCCCAAAGTTCGTGGAGCCAGAAGATTTTGAGGAAGCGAAACAGTATTATGAGAACAACTCCTCCCACCCATTTTTTGTCATCCTTGACATTTACATCTTGTGTGATCAGAAATCTGTAACTCAAATGAACTGTTCATGGTAATGAGCCATTATTAATACAGTTCTGATTGAACACCTTTCTCTAAGAAGGTCACAGTGCTTTGCATACATTATCTAGCTTGTCTTCAGAACATACCTGAAGTGGGGTTACCACCTATTCAGAATTCACCATGGTCTGACAGTCCACAGCTCCGTGAAGTTGATTTTTCCCCTGCTGAGCCCAGGAAAGACCAAAACGAAGTTCAAGTCTACAGTGGCAGTAGCTCAGTTTTACCACTACCACTGCTGTTTTGCCGAGCCTTCTGTGGAGTCTTAGAGCAGCACAAGCTAATTCTCTCAGCAGCTGCACGAACACTGAGAGTCCAGTCTTAGTGTAATACGAGTCATAAAGCTACAGAGATCAAGTCTTACGGGAGTTAGGGGGAAGGGAAGATTACTTTCCCCTAAGGGGATATTGCAGGTGCCTTCAAATGAGTATGTGTCTGTTGCCTTTAGTGAGTGAAGCATGCTGTTCTTAATTAAAGGCTCATATGGCCAAGGTCCCACATTGGACATTTTATGGAGAAGCAGTGTGGTTTAGGGAAGGTGTCATGGGATTAAGAGTAGGGATATCAGATTTTTGTAATCCCAGCTCTTGTCAATCACCTGTGTCCATTCAGTCACTTATTCCCTTCAGACTTGTCAGCCAAGAGCACTGACTGCACAATTTCCAGGTCTCTTTACAGATTTAGAGTAGAGGGGTTCTGTTTTTGCTGCTCCCAGATTTCTACCTCACACCCTCCATGTATTTCACAGATGACAGATGCATCTGAATGCTCTCGGGCTCTATTTGTGCTCCTCTTCTGTTTGTCCCTGCTTTTATGTGGATGCACATCGACCACCATGATGGACTGCATGCTCCCTGCGGGCAGGAGCCATGTTCATTTCATTTTTGTGTCCCATGCATAATGTAGGTTTGCTCACCTTGTCTCTCCTATATCTTGAACCTGTGAATCTTATCAGACTCTTTTCAGCAGATGAACCTGTACAAGTCTTTCCTGTCTTGAAAGGACAGTTGCCACCCCCTGATCCTCCACTGAGTTTCCTATTAAACCGCTGTGCAGGTGATCTCAAAACAGAAGTCCTCATTCACCATATCCACTGTTGTTCTTTTTCCCCCTCCACTTCCTGTGACCTGGTGTTCTCTGCCACTCCACAGAACCTACTTCTGATAGATTCCCTGAAGAATTTTTTATTGCCAAATCCAAATTATTTGTCCCCTCACAGCCGTTGCTCTGGCCGACCGCTCCCTCATTCTTGAAACTCTTCTCCCCTCATGGCTCCCATGGGACCAGCTACTCCTGCAGCGTCCTCTACCCTTTGCTCTGCCCTCCTTGAACTCCTCTTTCCTGGTATTCTGTGCAGTTCTGTCCTTGTCTCTCAGCTCTTTACATGCCTCATTCCCTCACTGACAGTTTCACACATACCTGTGGCTTCACTGCCATGCTCAGGAACATTCTCTGTGGCCCTGTACCCTCTCTCAAGCCTGAGCCCCTTGATTACAACTTCATTCTGCATCCCAGTCACATCAAACTTAGCATGTCCAGACCTGCACCCTTTAGCTGCCTCTGAAACTCCTTGCTTACGTTTTCCCTGTTTGGGCAGTCATCCCACAGTCCACCTGGTGTACACATCTGGAGTTCCCCTTCTCCATTATCCCCACGACCAGCCAGTACCCATGAAGTTCAGCCTCCACCAGTTCACCTGGCCTGTGGCAGTAGCCTCCTAACTGTCCTCCCTGCCCATGTCTCCCTTCTGTGATCCACCCCCCATGCTGCAGCCAAAATGGCTTTTCTAGAATTTCCATCTTGTTGCCTTTGCTACTTAAATTTTCTGTACCTGACCAGGTACTTTCAGACAAAATTTCAGTTCCTTAGCTTGCAAGACCCTCTGAGACCTAGGAGTTGCCCACCTCTACAGCCCCTTCCTGTGGTCCTCCGTGCTCACATTGAGAGCTTCCTGTGGGAAGGAACTGTCACCCTTCCACTCGCTGGGTCACTGCAGGGCTGTCCCATGGTTTTCACATGCTGGTGCCCCTTGGTTACTGGCACGTCCAGGGATTCAACCCAGATGCCAGCTTGGCTTTCCTCGCCAGGCAGGATTAAGTCCCATACCCCTGGACTCCTGTGCCAAGGTCTGTCCTGCCTCTCCCCACCCTCTTGCTAGGGTGCTTACTGGCTGTGGGCGGCAGCGTCTTTCCTACCTCTGCCACACTGAGCACCTGAAGAGAGCACCTTCTTCACTGGCCTTTGTTCCCAGTCCTTGGCCTAGAGCCTGACACAGGTTATCTGTTTCTTCCATATTTGCTGTACAACCAGATAGATGCATGCTGGGTGGATCACTTGCTCGGAGACTCTGTCCATCTCCCCCAGACAAGTTACTGGTCCTTCTCTCCATTACTCTAGAATAGAGGTCACACTCCTCAGCCCAGCTCATGGCTTTCCACAGTTGACTTGTCCTGCTTTGGAAGAGGCAGCTCGCTTAGCCTCTTTCTTCTCCCTCCTCCTCTATTCTGAAGACCCAGGCAGACATTAGGTGCAGGTGATGCTGACTGCCTGATAATAATTTCCCATGATGAAGGCACCAGAGCCAAGTGCCACCTCCCTTTCATTTAAATTAGGTAAAACCCAGAGCTGCGGCTGGCAAGGAATGGACATCCACTGGGGAAATGAAAGATTCAGAGAGAGTGGGACCCATTATAATAAAAGCATTTGTGCCATCAGTGATTCCATCCACCCTGTGGCTTCTGTGTTCCTTGGGGTGCAGTGAAATGTGAAGCAGGAGTCCCTTTGGAGGTGGTTTGAGGAATTGATTCTAATTGGAAATGGTGGTGGCATTTTATGATTGGAGCACACTCTGTGGACCAGGCACACCAGGTGTGACCAGCATTTTATGAAGAGCCATGGGACACCCAAGTCCAATGCAGCTCAGGACCTCAGCCCCGCTGTCTCAATTTCTTTCACTCCACTCCTGTCATGTACTGGACATGACTGGAAGGTGGGTGTCTCCCTCCCTTCTGCCCTCCTCCTCTTCATCCTTTTCATTCTTCAGTGGCTCTGTGTTCCTATTCTATATTTGTATTAGCATTTAATAAAAATTATATGCTAGCATTTGAGTCAGTCAACTGCTAGATCTTCAGATTACTCATGAGACCTAAGAAAAACCCATGTACAAACACAGGATGGCCAGAAAAGTCTGCATGATTTAATTTTATAATAATATGGTAACAATAGCTAAGTTGTTTTAAACACATCTTAGCCTCTACTTGTGAAGCACTTTACATGCATTTTCTCATTTAATTCTGACAGCCCTATAATTCAGATGTTAGCTCCATCTCACAGATGAGGAGACTGAAGCTCAGAGAAGTTAAGACACTTGCCCGAGATTGCATAGCTGTAATAAATGGCAGAAGCAGTATTACCTATAATATAGAGGCAGAAACCATACTGAGTGGCAGAACCAGGTTTGAAACTCAAGTCTGACTGCAGAGCCCAAGCTTTTAAATATGTGCTATGTTACGGGGCCACGTGACTTAAAAGAGTTTGATTCCTGAAAACATGGGCCTGCTTTTTAACGTAGTTAATATTACCTGGGAGAAGTCTTGTTATTACTTATGTGCCCTTAAAACAGTATCAGAACTCAAATTGCTTCAGATTTCTGAGATTATTTTTACAGTTGTTCAATCTGCCTTTACTTTCTCACTTTTGTGTTTTTAGATGCATCATCCCATTCAGATGAAACCTGCAGATAGTGAAAAGTCAAACGGTACGTGGTAACCAACTGTCTTGTTTAATAATATCTGCTTCTTTAAATGAAAAAGTCAGATGGGGGTGGGAGGAGGCGGCCCGGCTGCTTTTCTCTCTAGAAGAGAAAGCGCTCCAGGAACCTTAGCTGTGGCTCATCTGTCTAGAGGAACGCAGTCTCCACTGTCCTGTCTCGTTGATCTCTGGGGTAGAGATTATGAGGCTGTTAGGAGCAGTGGCTTTCTGTGTCCTTCTGTTTGGGACTTGCCCTGTATAGTGGTCCTGTGGCATTTGGCTCTTGTCTCCTCCAATAAAGCAATATGGGGCCATCTCATGGGGATGCAGAGGATGTCAGCAAGAAAGGAACTGCCAGTGAAGACTTAGGCTGTCTTTCTGGGAGATTTTGGTTGTTGGTTTTTTACCTTTTCCATGTGTTTCTCTTGGACTTGGAGCCTGCCTTATTGTACTCTTCTCCAAATTGCACCAATACATTTACATTAGAATTCAGAGTTTAGTCTGCTGATGAAATAAACGTACACTTGGTGCAAAAATATGCATTTGATGAGGTCCATGAAATAATTGGGTTTTGCCTCTTCAAGACACGAGAGAGTTGATAGTCACATTTCCCTCTTTAATTTTTTGTTTCATTTCTACAAACCTTCTGTCCCTGTTTTGTTCTTTTAATTTACTGAAATGTATGTTAAAAGAATCTTCTACCATCCTAGACTGGAGAGCTACTCTGTCCCATAAGACTGTCATAATCAGTACTGCTTCCTTCCAACAGGCAGTTTTGCACCTCATTAATTAGTAATCAGGGCAGAAGCCATGCACTCAGAGATCTACATATCTGCAAATGTAAATTATGATTGGGCTCTAGATCTCGCCACATGGTATTTTTTGCTAATTGTAGTGCATTCCATTTTCCGGCTTCTCCACAGACTAGAAAGTTTTGAAGAAAATTCCAAATCATAGTGTGGTGCTCCCTGCACCCGGCTTACCAGAGCTTGCTTCTCTCAGCTCTCAGCAGAACACAGTGGCCCCCGCCTGTAGTCAAAGCTGCCCAGGAGGCTGAGGCAGGAGGATCCCTTAAGCCCAGCAGTTCAAGGCCAGCCTGGGCAACATACATATATAAAGAAAGAACACAAAATTTTTAACAAAGCTTTTCTCTCTCTACCAGGAGACTTTGGTGCTTTAACCACTGTCTTCTCCTTAGCCCTGCACTTTACTTAGGGTTAATTCCTATTTTCTCTACTGCTTTATCACAAACTTGACTCTTAGCACCAGAAGTTGTCAAATCCCCTGCTGCTGTGTGGGCCCATGACTGAGCCACGCTGCTCCTACATTCACCAGTGCTTAATGCATCAGTTACTGTGCGCTAGGCATGTTGCTAGGGGCTGGGGCTGCGCAGCGAGCAGGAAAAGAAAGAAGAAAAGAACCCATGTCTCTGACCTTCTGGAACTAATGTTCAGTCTACTGATTTAAGTATCCGGAAGTCACTTAAACACTGAACTTGAATCTCCGCATTTGTAAAATGGGATTAATGGTGACTGTCACACCTCAGTTGACTTTCCCCCAGCCCAGGACTCAAATAAGGTATTTGTAACAATCTCTTTAATGATAGAACACTTCTATAAAATGATGATTACTGTTTACACCCAGAGGTGGTCTCCCAGCCTCTGCGGGCACTTCATGGAGCCTGCTGGCCTGGGAAAAAGACCGCTTTACCCAGGCTGGCTCCTTTCTGCCCTTGTGCACTGGAGGTGCATCCTTGCAGTCTGATCAGTTCCTCAGTGGGAGAGAGGAGAGGTGAATCTTCTATTTTGGGATGAATCCTGTTAGTACAAGTCACCTCAGAGTGTGTGGCCACCAAGAAATGCTCCCTGTCTTTGGCATAATTCTCTAAACTGTGTCAGGACAAGGACCATGGAGTGAAAGTCTGTGGAAAGGGTTTGTCTCACTTCTGAAACTTTGGCTGTAGTTATAAAAACATGACAAATTAGCCAAATGGAAAACATTTGACTTGAAATATCCAGTATTGAAACACAAAGGGATATTTTTCTTTTGCATTTTCTGCTGTGCAGATATTCATCTGCCTTAGAGAACTCCAG
This sequence comes from Sapajus apella, assembly GCF_009761245.1. Classification (NCBI taxonomy): domain Eukaryota; kingdom Metazoa; phylum Chordata; class Mammalia; order Primates; family Cebidae; genus Sapajus; species Sapajus apella. The sequence goes on along the minus strand of NW_022437040.1, from coordinate 574,180 downwards.
GCAGCTGCCAGGAGTTTGCAGAGTGTTTTGCTGTTCTTTCTGTCCAGTGTCCACTCTGGCCCCTGAGGATCATGTTTGCTTTCAGTCTAGAATCACAGAAAATAATAAAACTGTCATGGGCACTCCCAACTTTGCATGATGACAAAAGCCAAGGAGGATCAGGCACCGTTATTTCTAGGATGAGACGGTTACCTAAAAATGCTGTTTTCCAAGCAGCAGCCTGGAGTAGCAGTTAAGAACTATTGGCCGGGCGCGGTGGCTCATGCCTGTAATCCAGTACTTTGGGAGGCCGAGGCGGATGGATCACGAGGTCAAGAGATCGAGACCATCCTGGTCAACATGGTGAAACCCTGTCTCTACTAAAAAATATATAAAAAATTAGCTGGGCATGGTGACGCGTGCCTGTAATCCCAGCTATTCAGGAGGCTGAGGCAGGAGAATTGCCTGAACCCAGGAGGCGGAGGTTGCGGTGAGCCACGATCGCACCATTGCACTCCAGCCTGGGTAACAAGAGCGAAACTCCGTCTCCAGGGGGGAAAAAAAAAAAAAAAAAACTCTTTGGAGAAGCCTGGATTTGACCCCTGACTCCGTGCTGGTTGGTTTTGTCCTTGGGCAGTTATTTAATCTTACTTAGCATCAATGTCTCTTCAGCTGTAAGAGGAGGCTCCAGTGAGTAGTATGAACATTTGTTGTAATGCCCGTCTTACAAAGTTATTTGAGGTTTACATCAGTTAAAATCTGTAAAGCGCTCAGCACAATACCTAGCACATACGAAGTATCCAGTGTGCTAAGTTCCGCCAAGTTAATCACCGTTATTCCGACACCTCACTGAGGCAGCCTTTTCAGTGCATTCTGAGGGGCAGAGGCTGTCCTGTCCAGGCGTGGGCTGTTTATACCAAAGCATAGATCTGTATGTACAAATGAAAATCCCCAAGCCTTCTAGTTGGGCCAGTTCTCCTTTTGCTTTGTGTGTGGACCTTCATTTTCTGAACTTTGAGTAAGAAAAGTTCAAAAATATAAATGGACTGAAGGCTGCTTTTAAAGGGCTTTTCTTTCTAGAGGCCCAAGTGGAACCTCACCTTGCATAGACAGGAACAGCTTTGAGGTTCTCTTTGGGCCTGATTTGAGGAAGCAGGAGAAGTGTGTAATTTTCTAAAGCAAGTGACAAAAGCTGCAAGCCTTTTCTGATTTCACATGGCATTTTTGACAGGTAAGCATAGTTTCAAAAGCTCAGAGAGCACAAAGATTTCCTTGGCTCAGTTGCCCTAAATAGCTCCTGTAGTTTTGAAAGAAGTATAACGAGCTCTAATTGCACTTTTATTGAGTTTGCTGACATTTATGGAGAGCACAAAGGACTCATCACAGTTAGACAGTTACTGTCTTCGTTATCACTGTGTTCAGATAGCTAAAACTTTGTATTTGCTGAGCAAGAAAGAGCTGCTAATCACGGATTAATTCACGATGGACAGGTGAACTCCAGAAAAGCAGTCACCCATGGTAGCTTTTGTCTATAGAGCCATTCTGAGAAAGGGAACCTCTGGGGTGAGCCCAAAAATGTTAGGTTACGCCCAGGTCAGCCCTGCACTTGGGATTTCACTGGGCAGACCTCCTGAGTCTGTGTGGCTTCCTGGAACCTGCCCTTTCCGTTGGCTGTGATGTGAGCCGCAGCCTCTGGCACACTGATGGAAGCTCGTGGCCTGTGTTTCCCATTCACATGCTCCCGTAGGGCGAGGTTGTCCAAAAGGAAAACAGTCCCATTCTGGAGAAGCAAAAACTGCTGGGGCTGCTAAGAGGAGCACACTGAGCAAACACCTACCTTCCAACAGAATCCACCTTTTTTGTTATTTTCCCACTGCAAAAAGTTAAATGGTGGGACAGGCAGGGTATTTGAAGAGGTGTGGATTTCATGCACCCTCATGAATGAGCAGAAACATAGTTACTCTCTTTCATTCTCTATGCCATCCAGCTTTTAATCCTCTATTGCTGTGCCCAACAAGGTACCAGCTATGTGAGATTGAAGGTCACAAGCAGTTGCTGAAGTTTGGCTAGGAGTGAGTGATGCAAACACAGAAGCTGCTTTGGTTCTGGGTCTGGGTCTCAGAGGCTGGGGCTAGTACTCACTCTGATGTCTTGCCTCTTGTCACAAGGGGAGTTGTTTGTTTTTACTCTATGTTCAGAGCACAAATCCATCCATCCTGCTTTAACCCTCCAACCTCACAATTTGCTGGGGGTCCTTAAAGCCTAGAATTCAGAAATACCATTTAAGGCTGCTGTGTGTGTTTCTCTTTCAAGGTCTCCAAAACCTCCAGTGTCCATGTGTCAAGTTCAGAGCTAGCGGGAGTGGAGATAAGTAAATACTGTCAGCAGAGGGTGCAGACCTGCAAAGCCTCCTTTAAAAATAGGAATCACGGGGTGGTTCCACCCAGTCACTTTCTGATTCACTGCAAGATGAAGAAATAATTTTGAATTTCAAAGTGGAGAGACTCACAGATTTGGAGGCAGTAATTAAATGCCATATGTTAGCACTAACACATTGAAAAGTTGTTAATTAATTCAGGCAGCCCCAAATCCAGGTGTGACTTTGACAGATTGTACACCAGGGTGTTAGTACAGACTTACAATTAGGAATTTTTTTTTTAAATGAAGTTTCTATTCCCCTAACTTAAAAAAGTCACCCCATACATTTAAAGTATTAACCCATTCTTCTCATATCATGGAAGGAAGACTTTAAATGGCGGCCGTTCCACTTTAAATGTGGAACCCCTTTTGATTCTGTGGTCATCGTTACTGTTGTTGGGGGACACCATCTGTGCAGCACGTCATATGTAAAAATGTAAAAGCCTTTCCCTGCCCTCATTCAGTGTCTGTCATGGAAAATGACTTTGTCCCTAGAGGGCAGGGACCTTACTTTTTAAGTCTTTTTTTTTTTTTTTTTTTTTACTTCCTTAAAGCACCTAGCAGAATACTCTCAACACAGTACGTTTTATTCAAACAACTGACTTCCGTAGGTTGAAAAAAATAAGTGACGTATGTAGTGCCCAGTGAAAACTCACCAAGACGGTCATCAAAAGTTGATGAAAAAGCCAAGTGAATTCAAGATAACTGTGTTTTTGTAGAATGTTTACAAAGCTGTTAGGGACCCTAAGAACGGGAATTAGGGGAATGAATTGTATGACTAACGTGTCACTGGAAAACCAAAACTCAGAAGAAAGCTGGGTGTGTTTGGTACTCCCCATTTTGCCTTTAAAGCAAACACAGCCCAACTGTTGAAACCACAGAACAACACTGGCCAGTGAGAGAGTCCTGAAGCCCAGCACTTCTGTGCACATGCACAAGTAAGCCCACACACCACACACACACAGACGGAAGTTAACGTTTTGATAACATGGATGATGGAGTTTTCCTTTTTTTTTCTTAGCTAATACTTGCTATTTTTAAAAGTGGGAGTTATCTTTCTTCTTGCTGCCTGGCCAAGGTGACCCTGAGTGATGGCTAGGAAGTCAGCATTTCTTGAGTAGTTTCCATTTTCTTCATATTCATCTTAGAAAAAAATCATTTTTTAGCTTACCCAGGAGCTGCATGTTTAATTTACTATGGCATCCCCCTGAAGCTCGAAGCCTACAAATTGTTTTAGCTAAATACCATAATTATAGGTTTACCAGTGAAACCAAGAACTTAGGGGGACTTTTTCATTTGCTTCTGTTTAAAAGAACTAAAACCAGAGTGTTCAGGGTAAGAAGGAACACAACAGGGTTTTTTTTATTACTCTCATAAAAATGTCAGCCATATTCTGCTAGGGGTAGGAATCTCGGAGATGAGAGGGAAGGAGGAGTCACGGTGATTTTTTTCCCTATTCTACCCACTTTCCATCCCATCTATCCTCTTCCCCTTCACGGCAATATCGCATTCTTACAGGGTCTCCCCCACCAAAATCCTCCCGTGTTAGTGAGCACTGGCAGTGTAGACGGCCTGTAGCGGGTGGTGTGGACAGCCTGCAGGTGACCTCCTTGTCCAGGATATCTATTGTATGACTGGCATGGTTGTCGGGCCTGTGCTGCCCATGACTGACCAGGTTTCACCAGCTCACAGCGGATCCATGCTACTTTGCTCTCTCTGAACAGAGGAGAAAGAATTTTAATTGGAAGTTTTCCGTTGGCATATAGGAGGTCAGGTCCTCAGTAGCCTCCCTCCCAGGAATCGGAGCCCATGGTGCCTGTTACCTGTGTCTCCTCTGAGTCTGAACATAGGCAGTGGCTCAGGCCAGCTGATGCTCTCCTCCTTGAGCTCCTTCTGTGCAGCTGAAGCAGAAGAGGCATGCTGTCCTAAGGTCAGGCTGTTTTCCTCCGTCCACCCACACAAGGTCCATGCTACTCCATACTCTGCACCTCGCCTGGTGAGGCCCTCATTCCCCTCCCACCTGTGGTCTCTCCATTCCCCTCATCCAGCTTGAATTCCCCATCTCCCAGCAAGCCTTTCTCAGACACTGGGGTATACAATTCATAGTTGACAAGTATTGTGGAATTGTGCTTTCGACTTGCGTTACTTGAGCCCTAGAGTTTCTGAGGTGTCCCAAGAGCTGTCACAGTGTAGAGAGAGCTAGGTGGAAGGGATTCTGACCTCCACTCACCGTCCCCCGCCTCAGGAGCTCCAGTCAGCCTGAGTACGTCACGGGCCACCTTCTCTCCATTACTAGGAGAGAGAAGAGTTCAAACCTTCATTCCATGGATGACAAAACAGAGGTCCTCAGAGGTCAGCGTATCCAAGGACACTTATCAAATTAATGGCAGCACTGGACCTACAGCCTTGGTCTCCCACTCACAGCCGCTCTCCCCTGTGAGCCTCCTCTGAACTTGGAGGAGACACAGCAGGGGAAGGGATGCTGGCCTGGGAGGAGGACTCCGGCTGTGGGCCATGCTGGGTGACCCTAGCAGGTCCCTCCCCCACTGTACCTTGGGAGATCTTTTGGAGACAGACAGAAGCTCCCTTCGGTCTCTACCTTCGGGTCTGGAATTCTATGAAGAGGAGCCTCTAGCACTCTCCACTAGGCACTTTAGGGCTGTGCTGTCCCATGTAGCAATCCTTTGGGGCTCTTTAATTAAAATTACATTTTAGAAAGCACTTCCTCAGTCACATCAGTCCCTTTAGATGCTCAGTAGCCACATGTGGCTTCAGCTTCTGTGTCAACAGCTCTGCGGTAGAGGAACCCACCTGGTACCAGTACACCTGCCCCAGCCCCTTCGCAGCTCAGACCCGAGCTTGAGTATCCAGAAGGAACTGGCCCCAGTAAGTCTGGGATAAGTGCTCGTTGGTTAAATGAAAATGAGATACTTCCTGACCAGGGTAGGCTTAAAAAAAAAAAAAAAAAAAAAAAAGAAAAAAAGAAAAGCCAATTAAATAAGAATGACAAGTTGATAATGCAGATTCAAAACAAACATTTATGTGCAAGTGACTGAAGGCAGAGGCCTCCTCTAGGCTGGGACTCTCTTTAGTCTGGTGCAGCTGGCTTTTTTTTTTTTTTAATTCTAAAAAATAGATTGAAATGAAACGATGGAAAAGCAGCAGGACTTCTCCCCATGGGTGTCTGTGATGTCCTTAAAAGAAAGAAAAAAAAAAAAAAGGCGCCTCTCCTAAAAAAAAGACTCCAAATACCCAAATACTGTCCTAAAATCAGCTTTAACCTTGCCTTTCAGGCTGAAAGTAGTTCACATGTCCTGAGCACATGCACACAGATTTTGAGGAAAGTCTCTCGGGCCATGCAAGGTAGACCTTGCCTTACCTTACCCCCTGTCAGGTGCCCAGGTTTAAATTTCATGTCTTCCTCATGATCCCCAAATGCACTTTTGGTCCCCGAGAATCTTGCCTCCCAGTGGTTAGCACAGCACTGTTCCCTCCTTGATCTTTTGTGAAGGGCCAGGCGCTTGGGGCCATCTAAGGTATTTCTCCAGCAGCAGCCACCCCATTCTCCTCCCTAGAATTGGCTTCCTGTTGAGCTATAATTAACATGGCTGGTTAGAACCAGGTATGGGACCTGGTTAGCATGGAATCACCCATGTCACAGGAAAGAGGTACTTTCCTAGCTCCCCAGAGAAGTGACAATCTCTCTGATCTCTTATTCTTGTCTGGATCAGCAGGGATGAAGCTATTTGAAACAGAAAAATGTTTTCTTCTCTCGAATGCTTTGTTAAAAGTTTCATTTGCTGTTTCGCTCCATCCACCCCTGTTGCCTTTCCTCTCCTGACCTTTCTCTGTCCCTGTCATTCAGGTTAAAAGAATGTCTACAAAAAACCCAGAATAAAATCTGTATCCAAAAATTTACCCAAGGAATGGTAGTGTTGAGCAGTTATACAATCATTTGAAATTTTAGTCACCACATTACTATTAGTTTCTGGATAGGAGAGAAGAACTTAACAGCATTCCATGTTGTATTAAAACATTTTATTAATAACAAGTGCACAGGGAGAATGAGGCATTCAGGAAGTGCCAGGTGGGAGAGATCGGCAGGGTGGGGCGCATGGAGGGAGAAGAGTGGCTGGACATCTGCAGAGTGGGCCTTGGGACATGTGCTTGGTCTCACATGGCTGGGGCCTGGTTTGATGGGGTAATGGAGCATTGATTGCAAGGAAAAAAATGAAATGGCCTTTGCTCATTCATTATTTTTATCTCCTAGCTGTGGAAGACAGAAAATTGTTCATAGGAATGGTTTCGAAGAAATGTAATGAGAATGATATCAGGGTGATGTTTTCTCCATTTGGCCAGATAGAAGAATGCCGGATCCTCCGGGGACCTGATGGGCTGAGTCGAGGTGAGTGTGCTGTCTGTAAAGCCTCTCCCCTTAAGTGCTAATTGGAGCCCTGTGTCACAGTCGAGACAGATGTAGGCACCACACACAGCAAGAGGTCACCCTGTAATACATCCCATGTGATAAAGTTATCCAACCTGAACTTTTCACCATAGCTGAAATGATCACCTTTTATTTCTCAAGTTGAGAAGGTCTTGGTGCCACTATATTAGCTCAAGTTATCACTGTCAGGTGCGAAGCCAACAGGCTGCCCTACTGCTAGGTATCCTTTTCAATATCAAATTGAAGTGGATGTCGGGGGGCAAGAAGGAGAGGTAGAAAATGAGAAAGGATATTTGTTGTTTTCATCTTAGTGATCAGGCTTTCTGCCTGTGCCTGAAAGAAATGTTAAGAATATGGTCCTCTTCACAGTGACACAAACCAGGGAAACAGCATCAGTGTTCACACACAGTGCAGTGCAGATAGGAATGTGGGGTGAGTGGGCCTGTCTTGGGGTATTAGAGTTTTATTTCAGAGAGCAAAACTCCTGGAGTCCTGAACCAGGGGAGCTCTTTAAGTGACAGAAAAATGACTTTTCCCTGAAGAAGATTGTAGGCTCTTCTTTGCCACCACAATAGAAGCGAAAGCTGTAGCTGAGAGCCTTGATGATAAGCCAGTATTTTTGCGATCAGCTATACAAAATATTTGGAAATCACCATTCTCTTCCCTGTTGGCCTCTCCCTTGACAATGCTGCACACCTCCTTCCTGAAACCACTCATAAAGGCTGACACTGGAGGTTGACAATTCGTCTGACTGCTGTTACCTGAGTCAGTCCGAGGTGGAAATGTACACATAAAATGTGTTTTTCTCTTCTTGCAAGAAATCCATATTTTTAGCAACATGGAGAAGGTTTTCATTCTTTTATTACTGTAATTACCAGGGCAATTTCTGTGGGGCAAATGAGGAACTTGGTTTCATTCTCAATCTCTGGCTCTGGGCCAGCACTGACATCCCAGACCACGTGTTGAAAGAAAAGGTCAGGTCATGAGGATGAAAGCACGAGTTTTCACCCCTCTCACTAGTTGTACCTAACTTCAGTACCATGTGAGGAAGCACATTTGTTCTTTTGATTTTTAAACATAAAGCTTCATGATGTCAGTTGCCAGAATGGAAGGCCTGGAGAACAAAAGTGCCCACCTACAGCCACCTCCAGAGCCCCAGTGTGGAGGTAGTCTAGAAGAAAACAAGGAGGAGGTGGAACCACGCCAAGCTTTTGATTCCTGTGTTTTCTTCTGAAGGTGGTTTAAAAAAAAAAGGCGGCATAGAAATCACAGTTTATGCATTCTCTAACAATTCTGAAATTTGTGTTATATAACACTCACTTAAAAGATGTGATTCTCTAAAAGCTGAACAAGCCATTCTATTGAGTGTGATCCTGGATTAGCACATCCAGTACCTGGGGCTCCTCTGCAGCTTTTCACCTGTGCCATCATCAGGGGCAAGCAAAGCCATCCATTGTTGTGATGGACCACACCACCTCTGGCTCCTGAACAGCCTTACCAGCCAAGGGTTGCTAGTATGCCTTCCTAGTGACTCAAACCAGCAGAGCTTCTGATCACACCTGGTCGTCCAGTTCTCCTGCAGTCGTTCTATACATATATATCCACTTAAAGAGAAACTAGGAGAGAGAGTACTGTGGGAAAAAGTGTGGCTAAGCAAAGAATAAAATACGTAGGAAGATATGATAATAGTTTTGTAATCCCTTTTCTGGTGCCAATTTGGTAATTAGAATCCCTATTCTGTTGTTATTCTCAATCACACTTCAGTGTAACCCTTGTAATTTTCATTCTCCAAGGTAAGGAGAAATGGCACAAGGAGAGCCCTTAAATTAATCATGATGAAATATATCATGGCTTAGGGGGTGTTGACCCCAAGTTCCAGTCCCACAACTTCTACTGAAATGAAATAGAACTTCAGTAATTTTATTTTCTGACCTCTGTCCTGAGGTTTCCCCATTTATAAATATATCTGCCCTGCTCCTCTTGCAGGGAGTCACTCGTTACTGGTGTGGTAGCTTTCTCCTGCGCATACAATCTGCATGGGTTAGTGGAGGGACCCCAGGTAGGCAGTATGTGTGCTTGATTTCTGCTCCCCGTCTGCTGGCCTGGCTGCTCTAGGCAGTGACTCTCTGGCACACTTTCTCTGTCTGTCCAGTGGGGACAGTAATGAACAGCATTGCTGCCTGCAGCATTCAGAGCTCCTTGAGCATACATCAGTTATTTCTGCAGATCAGGTTTTAAAGCAGCCAGAACCTCCATGGGAAAGAGCAGGATACACAGTACTTAACAAGAGAACTTAGCTAATTTGATCTGCCATTTGGTTGATTAACCAGCACTTGACACCAGAAGCAGCCTGTTCCTGCAACAAGTGACAGGGAGCATTCTCATCAATATTTTATGCAAATGCTGGCTCAATATAAAGAGGAGGAAACTCCTTCCTCCCTTTTTTTTTTTTTTTTTTTTTTTTTTTTTTTTTAACAGCAGAAAAGTAATTTCTGGTGAATTGATGAGAATTCCCTATTGCCCAAAAAAAAAAAAAAAAAGGAAAATGCTCATTTATAACTATTCTGAGAGATAAAGACAGACAGTGGTACGTTTTTCGATTAGCAGCACCCAGGGACTCTTGGCTACAGGGGCCTGCTCCTGAATCAGTGTATTTGTTAAAAGAATAATTCTCTTTCATGCTGCCATTTTACTTTCATTAAGGTATTGCAGTTTCAACCCAATATTAGTAAGTGTCTCCCATTAGTGGCACTGCAGATGAAGGGCATTCAGCATTTCTGTTCTTAATGTCTATTGCTGGCTCAGCTGTTTAAATAAAAATTAAGAGAAACAAAGGCTCTGCAAAGTACCTTCTAATACAAAACCAGGGTATACCCTCTTCCGTGAGAAAGTTTTAAAATCAAACTCTTGGATTATGGTAAGAGAGAAGTGCAGCTGAGTGGTTCACCTTTCTTTGTCTGCCTTTGCCCAGTTCACTACAAGGATGAAGACAAAGGAAGGACCTGGGTTATCTGGCTCCTCCCAGATTTCTAATGTCATTTCTCCCCCGCCACTTCAGTAGCCTCAGGCCCTTCCTAAGAGGCATTAGACTGAGGTTTCTCCAGGCTGGCTGACTTGGTTGCCCCACTGTATCAGAGAGGTGCCCTGCCCTGACCGACAGCTATACCCATCAAGCCATGCTATACTTTCAGTTAGAATCAATGCCTTTTTTTTTTTTTTAAGTGGTGATCTACCTATTGGCAAGAAAAAAATATTTTTAAAATCCCATCATTATTCACCAGCCCCGGCCCATATTTCAGGGCAGATACACTCAGGAAATTGTCATGACTCTCTAAGTAGAAAGCACCTAACACCTGCCAAGCACTTAGAGCCACTGAAGATCTGCGGACACTTCCTGGCTTGAGGCAGTGTGGCCATATCTCAATATGCATTTCTCCCTTTAAGGAAGTAACCCCTTCTGCATCTTCTCTAACTTGGAAAACACTGAAATGCTTCCAAGCAACTATGGGAGGCTCAGCTCCTTCTGCAGTGGCTGCTCAGCCTCTCCAGGCCTGCTGTGGAAGCCTTCGTGGAGAAAAGGAGCAGGATGCCGTGGGCCCACATGTGGCAGTTCAAATGAGGAGTTTGCTCTTAAAAACAGAGCCTGAACTTTCTAAGCCAAATGTACTTAATTGACAGCATCCCCTTAGCATACTGATTTCCCAAAATACACACGCTCTCACTTACCCAGAATCCCACAGTCAGCATGGGCTATTTAGGTACAGGGTTTTCTGCACCATTGCAGTTGAATATCTCTAACCCAGAGACAGTAAAGGAGTTTATTTCATTTTCCCCCCACAAACTGTAGACAAATCTTCACTGCCATTTAAGGTAACTTTCTGCTTGTTTAAGAATATTCCAGCTGTGTTTATGGTGTTCCAACATTCCCCTGCCAAAACCCTTGACAAATGGATTGGCAATATTTTCAGGGATGTTGGCAAGTACAGACTGGATTTAGCTATTAAATTCTCATTTGTTTTTGTCATATCTGATCAGGATACAGGGATAGGCTTTTGACTATTACAACATGTACACAGTACTTGGGAGGCTGAGGCAGGAGGATCACTTGAGCCCAGGAGTTCAAGACCAGCCTGGGCAAGATAGCAAGATGCTATCTCAAGACAACAACAACAAACATGTACACAGAAAAGAATCAGTTTTCACACATTTTGGCTCTGCCCACACAGTACCTAAACATCCAGATGTGTGGGAACTTTCGTGGCATGCCCCCTGGACTCCTGACTGCATTTGCCATCTTGTTCCAAATACAATCTTCCAATCTTACCTCAGTGATGAGGTTTTGCCAGCTATTAAGTAGGTCCTAGTCTATTCCCAGCCTCGCATGCCATAAATGAATGATGTCTGCATGCCAGTTTTAAATGAAGTAACCCAGCATCAGGGATGGCACATCAGACTGTTAGTTTTTATCCCCCAAGATTATATTGGTAACATATGTTTATGTTACCATGACTGGCTGCATTCAGATCTTTCTTTGGCTGACTAGGAATTTGTAAAGAAGTTTTCCATAGGTTAAAATCTCCTTCGTACTACACTAGTTAAGTTATACTTCTTTCACTTGAAGTACAGTGGCTACTACACCTTTTTCAAAGAAGTAACACAGAAAAGCAAGAGGCCCTGGCATTGTTCATGCTTTTAAAAGTACCTGTACTTTTTTGTGTGTGTGTGTGCAGAGCAAGAATTCATCTAGTTCTCAATTCTCTTGCAGCTGAGAAAAAAGGTGGAACACCTGAGTTAAGATATCCTTTCAATTGAAATGACAAGTGTAATAGATGTGTTCCAAAATCTTCTCTGTGACAGGGCTACGTGCTTTCCTTAGATCTTGTCTGTAGGAGGAAATTACTTTGAGAAACCTTTCCCCAGTCAATCATTTATCTGTCTTAGCAGCAAGAAGGCATCCTCACTGAAATAAGAGGAATGCAGCTCCTTTCATTTCTGTTGGCAATCCCTAACATTCTGAAAGCAGAGATAATAAATAATTGCAAAGGTAAATTGTAGGTTGGCCAAATTTACAGATGATTTTTTTTTTTGCTACTATATATGTGGAGGTTTTCAGACAGTAATATACATACTATCTTACCAGAATTCCTCCCCACCAAAAAAGAAAGAAGTGTGGCTTCATTATTTTAATACCTGTGTCTTTTTTCCCCCAGCCTTGTTTCTCCAGCGTTTTGGTCAGTAGGCAAAGAGCCAATTGCTGAGACATGACATTCAACAGTCTAAAATGGTTAAGGGCTGTCCCTACAAGATTAGAGCCATTGTCCTGTAAAGACCCAGTGAACACCACTGCACCCAGAAGCACATGTTTAGTAGAAGAGAGGGATAGTTAAAACCCAAGTTACTGCTGAACAATGGAAAGCCTTCTGGTTGGTTTGAGAAAAAAAGCCAGCAGCCAGTCTTAATGGTAGGGACTTACGTGATCCTGTGTTAGTCTAAAGCCATAGATTGGAGGCCTAATCCTAAAGCCACCAGTGTGTTTTCACTGGTGTTGAAAACTAACATCTATCCATAGGATTTACCATGACCTCCTGTTTTAGAGAAATAACAGTGGTTAACAAGCTACCATTGCAGGAAACATTTGACTCTGAAGTTGCTTGACTTCATCCAGAGTGACACCGAAAGTGACATTTTTCAACATGCACTCCTACTTTATAAATGACACCGTAATTTTTTTCTCAAGTAATTGAACACAGCACACAGTGCAGAACTTGACAGAAGCCCCTAAGGAGACAGTTTCTCTTACTGCACCACTGCCAATAGAATTAAAAGGTTAAAGAAGTCCTCCGATGTGTCAGATCATTTTTTGGGTGGGGTAAGGATTGCATAATTAGAAGTATCAGTCAGGCTTTTTTTTTTTTTTTTTTTTTTTAAGACGGAGTTTTCGCTCTTGTTGCACAGGCTGGAGTGCAGTGGCGCGATCTCGGCTCACCGCAACCTCCGCCTCCTGGGTTCAGGCAATTCTCCTGCCTCAGCCTCCTGAGTAGCTGGGATTACAGGCATGCGCCACCATGCCCAGCTGATTTTTTGTATTTTTAGTCAGGCTTTTAATTGCAGATTTGTTAGAGGAAAGGGCAGTGATTTGAGTTTCTAGGAACAGGATTTTATTGTTCTATTGGTAATGCTTTTCTTCTGAGGCCTGATAATTGCTGTATCTTTCTCACTAAGTTACTTTAAAAAGATCTGCTTATATGAAATTGTGGCAAATGCATAAACTGTGCCTTATTGATTTTTGTTGACATTTTATATGTTTCTTACACATTTTTAACCTCCATTTGGAAACTGTCAGTTTGGCACATGGTGCTGGATAAGAAAAACCAGTGAAGTGAATGCAGCAATCTTTTTAACTATTAAAAGCAGAATTAGTCCAGGCTCTGCTTGGTTTCAAATCTATCTCCAGTAGATGATTTGCTTTTTCCTCCATTGTAGTTTCAAGATAAGAAGTGGAAAAATAAAAATCTTTTAGTGTTAATTCCTCTGTTAATAATGCCAGAGATGATGAAAATGCTTCTGAAGAGATGTTACTTGGAAACAGATGGCACATTTGGACTGGATCATCTCAGAGCTCAGCATCAGTATGGAAGCCAGTGGAGGTCCTGTCCTCTGTCCCACACTTATATCATCTAGCTGCCTTATAGAAGGCCACTAAATTGTTTTTATGGATGACAGAAGCTGCAGTCAGTCTTAGTACAGGTAGTGTGTTCAAATAGTAAGCTTCATCAGCTGCTGTGCTGTCGGAAAACCACATGAGACAGCTCAGCATTGACCGTGAGCTGGACGTCATTCAGGCTTCTTCAAGCCAGCTTAGCCAAGAGGCGAATGTAAGATGAGTTTCTCATGTACTGAGAGTTTTTTGTATATTAAAAATTATAGCATGATGCAAAAAAAATGCATTGACTTATTTTCATGACTGGATGTCGTTGTGCTTTGGGGGTAACCGGCAAGCATTGCTTTCTCTTACTGCTGTTTGATTAAAAGGTGCTACGACAGTATTGACTTGATAATCTCACCAGGTACTCGTGCAGAGCAAAAAGAAGAAAATATATTTTATGGCTTACAAATTGATTTACATAAACCAAACAATCTGCTGGTCATTGGAATGCAGAATGTTCTGTTTTGCTTATTGGCCACAGGGGCAACAATCTCGCATTGTTGATGCCAGAATTCTGCTTTTCATGCATTCACTCTGAAATGACAATAGGCTTCAGCCTCTCAGTGTTTAGATTTGCTTCATTTGGAGATCTTTTAAGTAGTAATAGCAATGTTTTGAGGAAATTGAGTGGAACACTAAATTATTCTCTGATACCTAAGTTCAAAATGTGCAAGGCTAAAGAAGCTGAAAATCAATGCACTTTTAAAGTCATTAGAGATCATAAGTGAAATAAGTCTGTGTTGCTTTAGCTAACCTTTTAGTGTGCTGCGGTTTTATTAAAATATCAGCCTGAATCTGCATTAATTTCACAGTCTTTTTCTCTAAGAAGCCCAAGGGTACGTGATGAATAAAATGTAAATTTGAGAAGGCAGTGTTTTTATTAGTGAAAAGGGCAATGAGCCGTGTAGTTGGAACAGTGACCTGCATGGTGGCCAGCGCTGGTACAAGGAGCAGGAACAGGCACTACAGAGTCTAGTCATTTTACAGCACAAGAAAAAATAGGCATGGAAAGTTTCACTGGTCTCCCGGTAGATATTCAGAGAAATGTACATTGTCTTGTGTATGTTAGACTTGAGGTCAAATTTTTGATATGTTTCAGAAATTCACAAGTCTCAAAAGTCATGAAGATTTTATGCAGATAAATGCCAGTGCACTTGTTTTTTTACATTTTACTTTATAGCAGGATTGAATATTCTCGGAGTAGTACAGCATTTGTTTTTATTAATAATTAGTAATTACTAAATAGTTTGTAACAGATTTGATATATATGTTTGTATTTGCATAGCAACAATTTATACATATATATTTTTTAAACTACTCAGAAGGTATTAGATACATTTATTTGCTGACATTTTGAGCTCTTGAAATTTATTTGCTAATTTGCTCTTGGTGTGAGGATTTTCTTATTTGTCCCTTTAAAAATCAATGATAAAATTTAAAATGCAAAGCCCTCATGTGTGGATGCCTTCAGTAAAGATCATCAGTCAAGGAGAAAATGGAAAATAGCAACTTTTTATTTTAGAAAATGCAAACTAGATCTTGCCGATTTCAAACCCTGTGGCTAAAAACAGTACCCAACTTCCTCCCCTAGTTTCCATTTAAAAAATAAACTAATAAATAAATACGTCTTTCTGCTTTGGTCAGATTAGCAAGTCAGCACTGTGAATAAAAAGCAAAATAAGATAAAACCAAAGAGAGAAGTTGTTTATTTTTATGTACTACTGAGAACAGTGTCGTCTTGTGGCAGTTCTCGTAGACTGTGTTGGTTTAACAAGCGTCCAACCCTTTTGTCTTGTTGTTTTTTGTCTTTCCTGCTCCCTGTCCCCTTGTTTCCCACAGGCTGTGCGTTTGTCACATTTTCTACAAGGGCAATGGCACAGAATGCAATCAAAGCCATGCATCAGTCTCAGACCATGGAGGTACTGTATCATCTGCCCTTTCTTTGTTTTCTTTGTGCAAATGATGGGGAATGGTAAAGCAATTCTCTCCTGTGTGGATTGTTCACATGACAATCACAGATGTAAACTTTCACCATCTCAGTTTTTATTCATTCATTCTCATTCTCTCTCTCTCTCTCTCTCTCTCCCTCCCCCCCTCGGCATTTTCCCCCTAATGACTTGAAATGCATTTAGTAAAACCTTCCACTTGCTCTCCAGTTATTTCTTTTGAGCCTTTTATTGCAGTGGCACAGGTCCTGAGGTGTAAAATTGTGAGCACTTTAAGCAAAGTGTCATTCTAGACCTACAGGATCAAATACGTTCCCCACCCTGGGGTCAGTGTGGATGAAACAGTAACAGCCCCCACCCCAAATTGCTGCTTGCCCTGTGCTGAGTCCCAGGGTTCTTTCTTTCGTACACGGTCAAGTTACCTTTATTCTAGTCAAGCAGCATTGTGTTTTTACATGAAGAATGTTGGAGAAAGTTATTATTTCTCCCACTGCATTTAACAGTGTAAATGCAAATTTGGAAAATAGGATTTGTCTCCTTCCTAAAAAATGAGCAATAATGAAGAAACATAATAAAGGCTCAAATGTGGTCTCCTCATGAGAGATCATGGCTTTAGGGGAAGGTGACTACCCGGGTGTGGCTGTACACCCACAAACATAGCTAGATGGCTCTATACTTTTAGTCTGTGATTTGGGTCATGGCCTTTCAGAATTTTGCACAAAAGCATTCCAAGAGTGATATGCCGTTACTTCTGTATTGTCTGATAGAATCATTTGGGAGTGCATGTTCTGCTGTATTATGTATACTGTATCTTTGTGTATGGGTGATCTTTTCTGGAGGTGGCCTTGTGGTGTTATCTGAAGCTATGTTTTTATATTTTGAAAAAATATATTTTCAATTTTATTTAATATGCAGAAAACTTTTTTCTTGATTGAGCTTCTGTTTTACCCCTGTTTTGTTGGGGTTTTATTTTTTGTTTGTTTGTTTTTGTTTGTTTTTTGCAATGCTGCATCTCCCAAAGCATGCTGGGAGCCAAGTGATCAGTATGCGTCATGTTTTGTGGGCAACTTTTTTTATAGTGAATCGAAAGGTGGGTGCAAAGGGGGGAAGGAGTGTGCATGGCATTGTCATTCAGTGTTGACTGTACTTTTCTGACTTGTGATACCAGCATTGCAAAGCCTATTGTCTTTTTCAAACATTCATCTTGACTTTGATATTCCTAACATATCTTATATAATCAATGTGTTTTCCTTTCAGTGCAATGCATTTTTAAGACACTCACAATCCCCTACCTGAAGGCAAACTCAGGTGAAAATCGGGCACGATAGGAGATAATGAGCAGGATTTGGAATGTCTAGGAAGCTAATTTTGTCTGACATGCAGTTACACATGTGATGGTGTTTTGCTTCCCTCTTTCTCTTACTGAGGCTGTTCCATTCCTGTGGATTAGCCTGATTTCCAGCCACATTTTAATCTTCAATTCAGTTTGAAGATTAAAATGGAAATGCTATCGGGGCAAAAAAAAAAAAAAGTCTTTATCTTCCATATATGCAGTCATTCTTATTTTTATTTCTTGTAATTTAGTGATTCGTACCCAAATTGGCCTCACCTGAGATAAATTTTTTTAACTTCAATTCTTTCACCTCTGTTAGAAACGTTGCCATCCCCATTGCTTCCCGTGGAGCCCCCCAGTAATGCTCACGGAGCCATGGAGAACCCGTGGGAGATCACGTTCCCTGTGTTCCCGTAGAAGGAGTACTCGGGATCATAAAGCAGAACTGGGCATGAGCGAGGCTGAGAAACAGTAGGCTCCCATAATGGAAAGAGTTTGTTAGAGCACTGGGGCATGTTTGTTCTTAAGCCCTTCATCTTTTATTATTATTAATGTCTGTGTTACTTAAAAACCAAATTCGGTATACTTGTTTTTAAAACTGGACATCCATGCTTACACAGAGGGACCCTCTGACACTTAAATTTCTTTTTTAGTTTTTTCTTTTAATTGACATTTAAATGGATATGTATTACACAGTCATAATTGTTGGACTAACATTGTTTATTTTTTAACTAATTACATTATTTCCAGGATTCTGGCATACGTCTTTAAACAAGATGTATTACTTAATTCACAATGATGTGAATGTTGAAAGAACAAGGTCTTACAATTTTATATTGTGCCTTCTATTTCTCCACTTGCCTTTATTCTCTCTCTTCCCTATTTTTCATGGTTTAAGTAAATCATTTTTAAGCTATAATCATAGGCCTAATTTTCTACTTTTATATCATTTTTTAGTCTTTAAGGAAGATGTTCTATTAGGAGAAATGCTATAATTTGTTACGGAACAAATTTGATGGGACAATAACAACCCTCTTCCATGCAAAACCCCTTCTCTACATAATCTTAAAAGTATATTGCTCTCTTTAAAGTGATAAAGTACTGAAACATGGAGCAGATACAGAAAAATGAATTACAGATTTTTTTAAATGATGGAAATAGGATTTTTGTGCAGTTTACTAACATTTAACAGTCTGTACCATAACTCTGCCTACCAGAGCTGAAGACCAATAGGCTGGAAGCTGAACACTGAAATACTCATCTCATTTTTCTCACGATTTTTTATTAGCAGACATGATATCCTCGTATATTCAGAACTGCATCCCCAGTAACTACCCAAGGTGATAAGGGAAAAAAATGCGTTTGTTTTCCAGAAAAAAGAAACATGACCCAAAGGGAGTGGAACAGAGAAACTCATTTAAATAGGAATATAACATTCTGAGAGGAGAGAGAGAGAGGTCTATTATCATGCTGAGCTTCAATAAAAGTTTTTCTTTTAATCACTTGGGTAGAATTACTTCTTTATACCTCAGCAAAACTGAACAGCTTTAACTGTGATGAAATGTGTAGGCAAGCCACACGAAGGAGGAGAAGAGGCTAGGGAAGGAGGGGAGACTGCTGCTGAGTTATTTAGCAAGTGGCGAGTGTTGGAAAGGTGCTTTGGAAAGGAGGTCTTCGCGCTTGAGGTGTCAGGCTATTATCTTCCCTGATGATTTTATCTAGCTCAAAAGTGAATTCTGTGACCTTTGGCCATTTCTTTCTCACTACCACCTACTCCTTGCCTTTTAAAGGAAATCAAAACTGAAAGAAGCTGCTAGAATGGGGAGGTTCATTAGGGAAAGAAGCCCATGACTCCTCTGTCTGCCATTCACAGTCTATCTCCTTTGGCTAGAACGTGCTTCTGGTTTTTGAGTTTGCACCAGCTCCCGGGATGACGGGTAGCACAGGTGTGCTGAGGGAAGAGGCCTCTCTGAAAACCTGAACGGTTACTCTGGAGAATGCCTGTCTTCTCTGGATATCTCCTGCCCTCATCCACAGAGCTAAAATGAAGCCCTTCTCCCTATTATTGCTGGGTCAATAGGATTTTCACAATCACAAAGTTCACAGGTACATAACTGAAAATTGGAAAGAGTAAAAAGATGAATGAATGAGAGATATGGCCATTCCCATTACAAATTCTCCCCTTTGTCCTCTGTCCACCAATGAACATGGGCAGACACACAAAGCCAAGTCTGTCTTTAAGACGACAAAACCATGAAGCTCCATTAAGGAACCTCGGTAAGGTCTAGTGTCTGTAAGGAGGTCCTGCAAGGTTGAAGGAAGACACAGGAAGAGAGGAGAGGCCGTTACTAATCAGAGCAAGAAAGCTGGTGACTTTACCCATCACCAGATCCCTCAAAGAAACCACTGGCAATGTCTGGATTTTTCTGTTGATGGTACTATTCAGAGAAGAAGGAGGAATATCAAACCATTTTAAACCATTTCAGCCCATTCCATGTGCTCCAGGCTAGTGCAGAAAGGTAGCTCCGGTGCTGAGTGTCGTGAGTGGATTCCGCCAGCCTGTAACCCCCTCTCCACTTTCCAATGTGTCTGACCACAGGGCTGCTCTTCACCTATCGTGGTGAAGTTTGCTGACACTCAGAAGGACAAAGAGCAAAGGCGCCTCCAGCAGCAGCTCGCTCAGCAGATGCAGCAGCTCAACACTGCCACCTGGGGGAACCTGACGGGGCTGGGCGGACTCACCCCGCAGTATCTGGCGGTAAGTGTTGGGCAGTGCCGGCAAGGTCCTCACCCGCTGAAACTCTGCAAACTGACTTTTTCCCTCCCTACGCTGAGGCATTCTTTTTCATTACATTTTCAGTCTTGGGGAATTACTGAAATCAGCATTTATGCAGGATATTTTTCCAAGTTAAATTGATTCAATTAAGAACAGGAATAATTGGATTCCTGCCTGATGTAGACTGGGCAAAGTCCCACAGGCTAAACTTCTAACCAGTGTTTGAAAGGCACCCCAACACCCTGAATCAGAAGACATGCCGCTGATGATTAAAGATAGGGAGGCTGCTGGGTTCATCCATGTCAGGTCGGTGTTTCTTACTTTGTTTATTTGAAACCAACAAAATTCTATTCTATTTCAAGCCCAGCAGATGCAGTTCCTTCAGCCATTCCTTACATCTCATGGTATCTGAATTTGAGCTTTCTGGTTGATCATGATTTCTTCATGTTCCTTGTTTCACTTTGTCGGTATCTTTATTGAAATACAGTGACCAGAAGTTAAGACACTCCCCCCAGCAAGATCTGAACAGAACGCAGTAGTAACCCCTAGTGTGGACTTAGGGCCTCTGACTGGAGCTTGAGACTGGGATTTGTAGTAACCAGGGCAGATGTGGGCTGGAAGGCAGCCAGTACTCTAAAGATTTTATCTTTACTATAATTCCTGCTGAATCATGCTCTTCTACCCCATTTTTCTGCTTTGGAACATAAGTGCTAGACTTCACATGTATGAATATATTTTCATATTGTGGGTTTGGGCCTTTGATTCCAGCCTCTGAGGGTGTGTGTATACACCCCACAGGTCTTGGGTCCTAATTCTGTCATTTTACATTTTAACTATCCCTCTTGGGATCCTATCACCCATTAGCTTACTTTGTAGCAGAAGCTGTGCTGTTTTGTCAAATGATCTTCCCTATTACGTTGGAAGGTGAGATTATCCTGCTTATGGGG
Organism: Sapajus apella; assembly: GCF_009761245.1. Lineage (NCBI taxonomy): Eukaryota > Metazoa > Chordata > Mammalia > Primates > Cebidae > Sapajus > Sapajus apella. Next base: position 553,631 of record NW_022437040.1, on the reverse strand, counting down.
CAGATGAGGAAAGGGAGACTCAAAGAAGCTAAGTAACTTAACCCAGAATCAACCAGCTTCTTGTGGCCCATGAGACTTCAGCCCTGCATGTCCTGCCAGCTGGCCATACGGCCTCTTTGAGGACTCTGGGTGCTGCTGTGGGTCACTTTCATCTTTTTAGCTGCCCCACCCTCAGTGCCCAGTGGGGTCTGGTACATAATAGCTCTTCAATATATATTTGATTAATGAATGAGAAACATCCTTTTCCTGTCTTCCTCTGTGCTCTTAGCAAAAGCATTGGCTCAGCTTGCCATCACTTTCACTCCATTTCTATACCTTTTCATGAAGATACCATGAGAGATTTTGTCAGCTGTCTTGCTGAAATCTATATTTGCTCTGCCATTGTTTTCTTATCAGTCTAAAAATTGCTTTAAAAAAATAAGCCTAGCTTGACTGTGATTTTTTTTCCCACAAATGTGAGCTGTTCAGTTGTGCACAGACACTTGGTTTAATTATATGCACCAGAATTTTTGTCCGAGGCTGACATCATACGCACCTTCCCATACTCTCTAAGAGTCCGGCTTCCCATCCACCATTTCTGAAAATTGAGACACGTGAACACTCTTGTCTTCTAGCACATCTCCTATGCCCCACAGCTCACAGAAGTCTCAGGCACATGTTTTGGGGACCATATCTGCAAATTACTTCTGTACATGAAGGACAGTAAATCTCGGCCTCCTTTATAGAAACATGTTGTTAAATGCTGTCACTGCATTTCCCTCTGCTGTGGGTGATTCTTTCTTGGCCATGTTTGTTCTACTCCCTTTCAGTTGAAAAGCCCTTTCTCTGAAGGAGCCCTCAGTTGCCTTGAGTGATAGGTTCTGACCCTGGCTCACCAGAGGTTGGTTATCCATGGCAATAATACTGGGTGGTGGTTTAATGACACTCTGGTGTTTCCACTTACCTCCATAGCTGTTGTTAACTCCTCAAAGTATCTTCACAGCTAGCTTAATTTTAAAAATTTAAAAACACTGAATATGAGGAGGAAGTTGGAGTTGATAAGCCTAAGAGAATGCAAACACAACAAATCTAACCAAATAAGGCCTTGCTACTACAATGGACAGTCCCTAGCTTTTCCCACTGTGTCTTCCTCACTCTCTTCCTCTTTCTGTGTATATAAGAGTATGTGTGTGGGCAAGGAATCAGAGGGATGAGTGAACACAGACTTTGTTTGGTTTTAGTACCTGTTAGTGTGAAGTCCCATAATATTGTGCCTGAGGCTTAGGTTGAATCAGCCGAGGGTTCCCAACCCCTGGGCCGGGTTCTAGTACCCATCCATGGCCTGCTAGGAACAGGGCTGTACAGCAGGAGGGAAGGGGAGGCGAGTGAGCATTACTGCCCAAGCCCCACCTCCTGTCAGATCAGCAGCAGCAGGAGATGCTTGTAGGAGCACGAACCTGCTGTAGACTGCGCATGGCGAGGGATCTGGGTTGCTTGCTCCTTGTCAGAATCTAATGCCCGATGACCTAAGGTAGAACAGTTTCATCTCTAAACCTTCCCGCAACCCCTGTCTGTAGAAAAACTGTCTTCCACAAAACTGGTCCCTGGTGCCAAAAAAGTTGGGGACTGCTGGAATCTGCCACTGATAATTCTACACTGCTTGGCACTTTTACCTCACTTGAGATCTATTTTTGAGTCATATCCATGTGTAGAGTTTTTCATATCAAACTGGAAAGACCTGGACTTCCCCAGAGGAACAGTGTTCTAGATTGTTTCACAGAGCCCCAAATAAATTCTGAAAGCTTTTTTTTCCACCCCCCCCCCCCCCCCCCCCCCGAGACGAAGTCTTGCTCTGGCACCCAGGTTGGAGTGCAGGGGCACCACTTCTGCTCAGTGCAGCCTTCGTCTTCCAGGCTCAAACAACTTCTCATGCCTCAGCCTTCTGAAAAGCTGGGATTACAGGCATGTACCACCACACCCAGCTAATTTTAGTAGAGATGGGGGTTTTGCCATCTTGTCCAGACTGGTCTTGAACTCCTAACCTCCAGTGATCCACCTGCCTTGTCCTGCCAAAGTGCTGGGATTACAGATGGGAGCCACCACACCTGGCTCTGAAAGCTATTTCTAAAATAGTGAATGTTATCTTGTTCCTCCTAGCACATAGTATGACAACAGTATTTCGACAATAAATGTGACAAATCTGTGCTTCTGGTATCCATGTACAGTTGAATACAGGAGACAGCTGTATGTTTTTGTATTGATCTACCTTACTAAAAAGAATAGCAGTAAGCAGAGCCCAGCGCTCCGTATTTCACCTCAGTTAACCTGCAGTTCAGCTGCGTTGGACAAGTGCAGCTGCACTCCGGGGGCTCCAGGCCTTTCTCTCGTGGCAGCCATTCATTCTGCATGGCAGGAAAAATGGATCCCTGAAAGCACTAGTGGAAAACAGACTTTCTCACAAGTAGTTTAATTTTTTTGAAGATTGACATTCACAATGCGTGACTTCAACGTATATAGCACCAGACAATTCTCAGTTTTGACAAGCTGTATGTTTCTCTCTGCAGTGAAGACTTTTAAAACGGCTGCCCATTTGCGTGGTCATACAGTGGGGGCTGCAGCTGTACGGCTGTGAATAGACGCATTCATGTTAGTAGTTACCATGATGATCTTTATGTTGGCACCAGAGTCAGTGATTCCATGTGCTTCTGATGAAGGGTGAAGAAAGCTGAACAGTGCTGGAAAGTAGAAGAGAGGGAGGGAATGGACCCTGATTGACAGAGATGAGTTATGGTAACTGCTAGACTACAGAGAGAAATAATTAGTCATGCTATGTTGGTTTCAATAGATTTAACACCTGGTTGTTAAAAAGAGTAAATTGATTAATTGTTTTAAGGCAGCAGTGTTAGTGAGTTTCCCCAGTGTCTGTGTTTCTGAATAGAGATTAGACATGAATATGGATTTACAGCCCCAGCTCTGGGACCTTCAGCCCATCAGTAGGCAGGAGCAACCAACTCTGTAAATGCAAAGTAAACTGAATTTTTCCCCAATTTAATGAGGAAGTTACTTTGCTCTCACCTTCTCCACCTTGCCCTGACTTTGCACTTGTGCGTTCATCCGCAGCTCCTGCAGCAGGCCACCTCCTCCAGCAACCTGGGTGCGTTCAGTGGCATTCAACAAATGGCAGGTAAGTCAGGAAGCACACCTCTCCTTTGACTATGCCATTGTCAGAATTTGGGGTTGGTTCTCAGGGCAAAGAGAAGCAGCGGGGGAAGAGAACCAAGAGTGATCATCAAACTTGTTAGCTTTCTGTCTTAGGTGTTAACATTGGAACCTCCTGCTCTCAACTGTCTCTGCTACCTCTTAGGTTACCTCCCACCTTCCCTATGCATGACAGCTGTAGAATGAAGGGGATGAGAAATCCTGCTTGGCATCTATATCAACATATGACTGGATCAACAAATGACTTTCTAGTCATTTGTTGTTTTTATAAATAAGATTGATTACTGGGGGCTTTCCAGCCAGATTCCTATATCCAGAGCAGCCAAATGATTGACTCTCCTCTAAAATCTGAATAATAGTCAGTAAAGATGTTCTGACCTCCATAATGAAAGCCGGGATTGCAGGCCTATCTTTGATGCAGTTTGCAGCCCCTTGATAATGACAGACAATTAACAGGGCGCCTTTTTTACTGTAGTGCCCCAGTTGACAGAACTGTGCATCAGAAGCTTTTATGTGAAAGTATAATCTTTGTTCTCGAAAAAATCAAAGTGTGACTGTGTTTGAAAGCCAGCTCGTTGAAGGATTCCTTCTTCTAATGAGCTGTGCCAGTAGTAACTGAGGTGCAGTGATTAGCGAAAGGTCACTCCTGCCGAGCCACCTTCCGTGCTGATTTCCCTACCTAACACAGGGCCAGGGAAGGCAGCAGGCGCAATAAATCAGAACACAGGTGCCCATTAACCTGCCATGAGGAACGGTCAGAGAGCCTTTTCCTTGTTTGATTCCAAAAAGGTGGGGGAAGAGGACAAGGAGAAGAACGGGTTTTTGGCATATTAGAACCAAGCATGGTTTGTTTTAATCAAGGACACCCTGATTCAGTGCGGTGAAACCTTCATGTGCACAATGAAGCTTGCTTTTTTGTCACCATGAAAATTCCTTTTTTCCACATTTCTGTTTGTGTGTGTGTGTGTTTGTTTTTTAATATGTATCCTTGGGGTTTTTGGTTTTTTGTTTTTGTTTTTTTTTGTTTGTTTCACTTTGAATGAATCTGGAAAAACTTTCAAGGGGGCTTCTCCCTGGGTGTGTTATGTGATTGGCAGCCCAGCCGTTGTGGCCAGAGGGCCCTGGAAACTCATCAGCTGACAGCCTTCCTTGGCCTGCAATAAAAATACTTCTGAAATCTTCGTTGGGCTTTAAATCCGTTGGCACTGCCACATGGTTTTGTTGTGACATACCTTCTGGATTATTAGAAATAATATAACTTGAAATGATAAATAGCTAAATCATTCAGCAGCATCTTTACTTACACAGTTTGGGAAGCTGGCCTTGGAGCTAAGAATCACATTGAATGGTTAATTTACTTTTAATTCTATGAAAGGAACTAGAGAGAGATAAGTAAAATATTCAGGGGATGTTTTGTGTTTTAAAAGAGAAAACCTCCTGATTGCAAGCTCTAAAATAAATGATAAGATTTGTCACACTTTCAGCCCATGGGAGATTTGCTTTTCTTCTAACACTATGGACCCACCGGGATCGAAATTAGGGGCTTTCCTTAGAGGAGGCCTCAGGCTTTCCCACTCCCACAGCTGAATTATGCAGAGCAGGTCACTGGGTCCCAAGGCTGCTACCGAGCGTGGCGTCCGGGGTGGACAGCGTGCCCTGTCACCTTTTATTAGGGTGGATGTGCCTGTGCTGCACCAGCCGCAGGTCAGGATGCCAGTGCCTGCGCACTCTTCGTGCTCATTTGAAAACTCAAGGTATCTTGGATCACCTTACAAGGTGCCGAGGAGCAGATGGCTAATTTAAAGGCAATCTGTATGTGCTCTGAGCCTCCCAAATTATCCATTTCTCGAATCCTCAATGTGTAAAATTGAGCACACTAAGTCCACACAGGCTAGGAAATCAAATGCTGGACAGGCCACTCTCGGCCATCATTTGGAGTATTCTGAGTCTTCAAGGTGTAGCTGTCAGGCTCTGTAAAGGATACCTTGCATTTATAGTGATCATCAGGTCTCATCTTCGTGCATATTTAAAGTATTACGGTTTGGAGTATTTTTTCCACCAGTGAAGGAAAGTTTATATGGCCTCTCTGTTCTTGCCATGAATCTGCACCGGTGTTACACAGTGATCATGGTGGATGGGTGATGGAGGTTTCTTCCTAAGAGAAGCTTTCTCAGCTTCCCCAAATGTGAGAGGGGCACCTCTCTTCCATGTTCCCCAGAGCCCCTTCCTTCCTTCCCTACCTCTGCCCTCACCTTCCTGGATACTCCCTACTCTTTGACTCTTCAGTGTTCCAGGAGGGCGTAGCCTGGTGGCTGTCAGACTCAGCCCTCTCTCCTCTAAGAGCTGCTCATGAGTATTCTTGAGTGGATGAGTGAATAGATATATCACTCAACAGACATAAATCCCCTGTGGAGCTTAAGTTAAATACCCAGTTTTTGAATTAAGAAATTTGTCTTCAGCAATATGTATAAACCAAAAGAACATTAAACTAATGACAGTATCTTTACAAATGAGTTATTGGGGATTTGGAGATAGTTTGTGTAACATAAAATGTCACAAATACAATAGAAAGCATGATAGTGGGATTGAAGAAACCCAAGAGGTTATTTATCCCAAACACCACCTGATGTTACAATGCTTATTGGGTGATTGATACTGTGTCCTACTTAGAGTGAGCACATAAACAATTCAGATGTAATTTTTCTGTATTACATTATGTGTGTGTGTGTGTGTGTGTGTGTGTGTGTGTGTGTGTGTGTGTGTGTGTGTGT
>NW_022437040.1:444678-547652 GCF_009761245.1 Sapajus apella | reverse complement strand
TGTGTGTGTGTGTGTGTGTGTGTGTGTGTGTGTGTGTGTGTGTGTGTATGACGATCTCTGCATCTAAAATTCAAGTGGTGCAGCCTGGAATACTATCGCCAAAAGTGAAAAATCATTTCAGAAATGAATAATATTTTGTTGTGAACAACTCTCAAAACATACTGTTCTGTCCTTCAGGATATGAGGTTTATAACTAGAGTTTAAAATGCCACATTTATATGGATAAAACATTTTCAGTTTCAGGAGAAAATAAAGTAAAACGAAATAGGAAAAATAGACATTTTAGACGACTGGTTACTAAGTAATTGCATCTATAAAATTGAATGAGACATCAGCTATGCTTTCTTTCCCAAAAACTCTTAACCATTTTTCCCTCAAACTAAAAATAACTTCAGGTGTGCTTTATGGTGTTTATAAAAGAAGACCTTTACTAAATATGGAATTTAGAAGCAGAAAGTGGATTAGGAGCATACCTTTATAAACTGAAGGCTTTTATATCTACTTTTTGTGCCTCCTTGAAGTTGGTTGGTTTTATTTTCCCTCTTAAAACTTCTAATAAAAACTTGTCCATTTCTCACTCAGCTGTGATATTTGTTCAGTGAATTTCTGAAATCTCAGAAACTTGGGGTCTGAGTTTGGGCTAAGAGCTGGGATTTTTCCCGAAAGAGAAAGGGAATAAGAGAAAGTGTCTTCTCTGCCTTTCGTTTGTTTATAACAACTATCAACTCAAAAGAGCATCATAATAGAAAAACTACAGGTAGTATTTTGCCTGTTTGTTTTTAGCAAAGCTTCTTTTAAAAAGCATGCAGTTATCATAGCAAGCTAAGGACATGACTATCACTTTGTTACTACATTCCAGTTGAAAAAGGGAAGATGAAAAGGTTAAATGAGTAATGTGAGACCACAGCACTAGTCAGTGACCTCACAACGAGCAGGATACAGAATTCCCAAATAACACAACAACTTGATGATGTAGGGACTCTAAGTAGCCCATAGCACAGGCGGACAACTGAGGCTTAGATGGGTTAGCAGACTTGTCCTTAGGCACTAAGCTAGTAAGTGGCAGAACCAAGCTTCAGATCCGCTCACTGATGCAAACCCTGAGCTGCAGGCCGCCCCCAGGGTAGCAAACTGTGCTGTCTCAGCCCCTTCAGGTGTGTTTGTGTAAACACAGCTGCAGTGCCGCGTGGTCTCACAGCCCCCGCACTGTTAGAGAGGAAGCACTTCAGGGATGGTAACAGGAAAGGAAAGCTGCCTCCCTTCATCCTGAAAAACATCTTGAGTTTATCACGAATGAGTTTTTCTTTGTTAGAGGGGATTTTTTTTTCTAGGCTAAGGAATTGTTACTACACTGGTTACAGAGGTTCTAAAGCTGCGGTGGAAGTGTCTTTTGATGAACCGGAGGAAACAGCTTCGTTTTCATTCTGATTCTGAGTAAAGCAAATAGTATAGTCCCTTCCAGAATATCTGGTCTAAGTTTTGAAGGTAACAATAAAATTGTAGAGTGCAAATATCTGCTTAAAACCCTGAAGCAGCTCTCCTTTGATCAATTTGAGATCTGTTCTCTTAGAAGAGTGTCTTGGCGTCTGGCACAAGTGGAGAGGAGGCAAGACACTTGCAAAAACAGCGTATCGGAGGTTTGAGAATCTGGAATTGGAGGTGCTCCCGGAGTTGTGAAGTGTGCTGGCTACATCCACAGAGACCCGCGCAGAACTTGGTTCCTCCCCAAGCTGAGCCTCCAGTAGTCCGCACTGTAGACACTTCCTGCAAATGTGCTAATAGGCCTTATGAGAACGTTCTATAACCACCCATCTGTCACTTTTTAACAGACCTGATTGGCAAGCACTTGTAACAACTGACATCTGTTCATGCTTATTGATATGCAGATTTATGGTAATTGCTATGAACAATAAGACACAAAATTACCTAAGGTGAACATTAAATTAAATTTTCATGCCCTTCTCCTTATAAATAATTTTTTTTAATGTTAAGTTTCAAGTAGGCATATTGTGCATCTGTTTTGTACATAATTTCTTTGTCTTGAGAAGGATTTTTTCCCCAAGTACTGAATGAAAAGTTGAATCCCTGTATTCCCGACTTTATTTGCCATCTTGATAGCCCATTGTTAGAGTTACTAAAACTTATTTAAATGTGTTCCGTGTTCAGTCACCCGGATTATTGCCCCTGGTTCGAGAGGTGCCCATCTGAGCATTAACTTCATGAAGTTAATGTCATTTTGCTTCTCAGAAAGGAACTGTTTAACAAGTGCATGCCCGTGCCTCGTCTTCTACCCTTTCAGGATGAGCGTGTGGGAGAAGTGTGACTTGGGGGTGCAGACTGAGGAGGTGCCTGGGAGAGAGGTTGAGATGGGGAAAGGATGGGGCACCCACACACCTCAGAAAAGAGAGACAGAAGGGAACCAGAAAGAAGACTTCCAGAGCAGCAGGAGCAAAGCCCACTGCTAGATCTGGGGAGGAATAAGCGTAGTTGTAGGAGAAGCCCTGGGCCCCACCCAGGAGCAGGCCTGCGCCTGAAGTCTGTGCCTGAGAAGCCTGGTCTGGCTAAGGAGGGAGAGAGTAAACCTCTGTCCTCACCCAGCTCCCCTAGCTGGTGTCTGCTCATCAGACCAGTGCCTTTCCCCGAAACTGCTTCTCCCCTGTGTCGGAGGGGAAGGCAAGTGAGATGTCCATGTTCCAGGTGATGGTCTGGCTGTGGGTGCATCTCTGGTGGAAGGAGCCGAGACGTCAGCCACTGGGGATGCGCATTGTTGCCAGGGAAGTGCCCGGGAACACTGGGGTCAATAACAGTCTCCACACTCTTCTCACCTCAGGTTATTACTGTGGTGTGACAGTGTGAGATGGTCAGTAGCACCTAGAAGATCACTAGGTACAGGGATGTTTGTGGGGCAGGTTGGACAGACAATGGATGGGCTGTGGCCTCTGCTTTCTAGGCTCGGTCTTGGTTGGAACGAGATGCCCAGGAGGCAGGGGATGTCCTGGGGGTCTCAAGAGCTGCTGTCTGGGGCTTTTTGGCTCCATTTTCCATTGGGTCCTCCCCCAGTGTCACCTGTGTCCAGGAAGGTAGCTAAGACAGGAGGAGCTCAGGCTCGCCTAGCTGCTTCTGGTGCTGGTGTGCATGTGCACGCCTACGTAGGCTTGCCTGCGTGTGCGTGCACGTGTGTGCATTCAGAACAGGAGAAAGCGCTGTCTCCTTCATCCTCTTATGTGTCCTCACTCCTCAGCTCTCCTTTTTTCCTGACGGCCCAAGTCAGCTCCACCTCTGGGTGCTCATGCAGTGGTTTTCTGCTACCCCTTGTATCTCTTTCAGATTGTCTGAATGTGTCAAAAGTTCAACTTTTTATGATCTGTCACCAAAAACGTTTGCACACACATACTTTTTCATAAAATTTCAGAGAGTTTGCAGAGATACTGAATCCTGTCAGGGACCTCTGCCTAAGAAGCCCCAAGTTCAGGGGCCTGATGTGGGGTAGATTGAGGCAGTGGCAGACAAGGTTCTGTCTGGTCACTGAGACAGCTAAGGTCAATGGTCTGGGATATCTGGGATTCTGGGGATGGATGCAGAAGGAAATCATGTTAAGAAATTCGGCCAGGCACAGTGGCTCACATCTGTAATTCCAGCACTTTGGGAGGCCGGAGAAGGCAAGGATCTCTTGAGCCCAGGAGTTCCAGACCAGCCTGCGCAACATGGCAAAACCCCTTCTCTACAAAAATAATCTGGGTGTGGTGGTAAGCGCCTGTAGTCCCAGCTACTCGGGAAGCTTAGGTGGGAGGATTGCTTGAGCCTGGGAAGCCATGGCTGCAGTGAGCCATAATTTTACTCCAGCCCTGGTGACACAGCAAGACCTTGTCTCAAAATATATCTATATGTGTTAACTGCCGAACTGATTGAGGGAGCAAAACATGTATATAGTTAGGAAGTAGGTAGTGGTAACTGGTTAACCTAGTTCTTACCTACAAATAAATGAAGACAAGATCACAAGCTCAGTCCCAGCCCTCTGGCATTCAGGTGGCATGCATGAAATTCGTATTGGCCCCAGTGTTTATGGACCCTGGGCAAGGAGCAGCACTGCGTGTTGAAACAGCGCTAGGCTGGAATCCGCCCCAGCGTCTCCCATCTGTTCGGACTGTGGCAGGGGTGAGCGAGGCCACTCCTGGCAGATATGGGGAGCTGTGGGGTGGAGTTTACTTCTGGGCCCCAGCCACATTGCCTTTTGAAACCCTGTGCTGGATCAACCCTTTCCTTCCTGTTCCTCCCTCCTTACCCCTCCTAAACTTCTCTCAGATGCAAAGTTTAAGGAAGGAAATGGAGACCCACGTACAGTAGGAGAAGGAAGAGGAGGTCAGATAGAGCTCTAGATGGGGACTAAGAGGCCAGAAGGCAGCTCATGGGCAGGGAAGCCTGGCAGGGGGAGGACCCTCTCATTTCAGGGAGTGGCCCTTGGAGAGTGGCTCATGGTATTTTCACCTCTTCATGCCTCTGTTTCCTCTGTTTGTAACATGTACAAGGGTCAGTGCCCACACCACGTGGATGTGTAAGGAACCCTAATAGCAGCACACAGGTAAACGCTGAGGAGCTTGCCTGGCACACTCTTTGTTCTTGCTTGTGTTGTCATCGTTTAAGACGGTATTATTGTACTTACTAGTCTGAGAGCTGCTGTTCTGAGCTTAACTCTGCACTAGGTATTGTTTGAGCTTTCTGTATGTTGGCCCATTTAATCTCTCAGTTCTCAAGAGGTGGGTTCTACTTCAGTCCCACTTCACAGTTGAAAACGCCAAGGTGCAAACAGTTAATGAGCTTGCTCCAGGTAACAGGCTGGCAGTAGGTGAGGTAGAGCCGGCTTTCAGCCCAAGCTGTGTGAGGGCAGGGCCTGCATTCTTCTTGACCAGCCTGTGCTACCTTCGGGAGGTGGTGGTGATTGCTGCTGTTGTCCCTGGTTTCACCATAGAGCTTGTGTGTTCCAAGCTAGAGAAACACAGGTCCATGTGAAGAAAGAGATGTCTCTACCAGCCCTACATTGAGAAAAGCAGAAATGTGGACTAAGGGCCAGAAACGGGGGCCCCAACCCAGAAACATGAGCAGGTAAGCTGCCCTGCCTCACGTCTGGTGTAAAAGTAATTATTTCTTTTTTCTTTAAGAGATGGGGTCTCACTCTGTTGCCCAGGCTGAACTTGAACTCCTGGGCTCAAGCGATCCTCTAGCCTCAGCCTCCTGAGTAGCTAGAACTACAGGTACATGCTATCACACCTGGCTTATGAGCACTTATTTCTGAAAATCAGAGTTGGGAGGGCCTCCTGGGTCAGCACACAGGGACTAGGAGAGGGGCAGGCTGGAAGGGATGCTGGCCTGTGCTTTCCTATGCTTCTCTACCATCCCCATGGAATCAAAGACTTCGGGAAGGATTTCATTCTGAATCTGGGCCTATTTCAAGAAACTGATGAAATGGCAGGATCTCTTCCCCACTCCCTGGCATCTCCCTGCTCCCATATCCAGAAATCTCCTCGGGTACAAAGACTATCATGTTTTCTAGTTTATCCTCAGTGTCTTGCAAAGGGTGTAGCCCATCATGGCCACTCATTAACTACTGGGTGGGTGGGTGAGTGGGTGGATGGATGATAGATGAGTGAATAGATGCATGCTGATGGATGAAGAATGGATGGGTGGGTGGGTAGATGGATGAGGGGTGAATGATGGGTAGATGGGTAGGTAGATGTGTGGTTGATGGAGGATGGGTGGATGCTTGGATCATATATGTTCTGGAGGGGGACCTGCCTGCCCTAGAATGGTGGCTCTGCCTGTCATTAATCAGTGCCAGATCATAGATGGATGTGGGGTAGATGATGAGTGGATGGGCAGATGATGGATAGATGGTGGGAGGATGATGGATAGAGGAGTGGGTGGATGATGGATGGAATGGATGATGGACGAGTATGTGCTGGGTGGATGATGGGTGGATAGATGGATGTAGGGTAGATGATGAGTGGAAGGGCGGATGACGGATGGACGGCGGGTGGATTATGGATAGATAGGTGGGTTGACGATGGATGTGGGATAGATAAGTGGATGGGTGGATGATGGATGAATGGGTGGGAGGATCCATCCCACAATGAGGGATGGATGGGTGTGTTGATGAAGGATGAATGGGTGGGTTGATGATGGATGGATGGGTGGAAGGATGATGGACAGAGTAGAGTGGTTGGATGATAGGTGGGTAGATGGATAGTTGATGGGTGGATGGGTGGGAGGATCCATCACACAATGAGGGATGGATGGGTGTGTGGATGAGAGATGGGTGGCTGTGTGGATGATAAATAGGTGGCAGGATAATGGATGGGTGGGTGGAAAGTTAGGTAGATGGATGGGTAGTTGGGTGGATATGGGGATGGACAGATGGATGGGTGGGTGGGTGTATGATAGAGATATGGATGGATGAGTGTGTGCTGGGTGGATGATGGATGGAAGGATGGATGGGTGGGTGGGTGGACGAGCAAATATGGATCCTACTGTTTGACTGGTTCTAACTAACTCTTCTCTGATTTTGTCCTCAAATCCCTCAGATGCTGGGGATCACAGTCTCCTCTCCTTCCCTTGCAGTCTGGCTGGTGAGCAGTGTTAGCCATGCTCCAGTGTGGTGCCTCAGAAACTTATCCACTCCCCCTGGACTTTCCAGGTGGCAGTAGGGAAAGGCTGAGCAGTATGTCAGGTGCTCTGTTGGGTGGTAAAGTGTGTAGGGGAGAAATGTAGAGGAGGATACACAGGCCCTCAGCCCTGGATCCTAAAGGAGGGGGCGATGGAGAGAACCTGAGTGCTGTCAGCTCAGCTCCAGGACCTTTAGTGAATGTCAGTAGCTGAGATGATGACTAAACATGGGCCCTAGTAAGTGTTTGTACAATGGATTAGTGAATGATTGAGAGAAAACAACCAATATTTGATGCTGCTGAAAATACCAAAGAACTAATAAAGAATGGGGAAAATGAAAACTTTGACTGGCTGTATAGATAATACTCTTCAGAGCAATTTACGTAAATGTCATACTGTCTCTTACCCTGTTTGTTCGTCTTACGTAGATTTGCTCATCACCTGTTGTATACATTAATGTGTGTGTGTGTGTGTGTGTGTGTGTGTGTGTGTGTGTGTGTGTTTACATGGACTTAAAAATGAGTAAGACAAAATCTTTGTCCTCAAGGGAGTTGATATGTAGTTGGGAAGGCAAGAAATACATACAAATAATGTCAACATAGGGTGTGATGAAAGCCATAGAACAGTTACAAACAGATGAATTTTCAGCTAACACAAAAAGTGTGTGTGTTACAGGTAAACCATGTCTCCTTAGGAGTAGGCTATGGGATGGGGCAAAAGGCTCTGCCCAGGCCCAGGACGGTCTGCTTCTTGGCTGTGAAGCCTAGGCCAGGTCCTGATGCCTCTGACCCAAGCGGGCCAGCTAAGCCGGGCCATCAACATAGCTCCATCACTGTGGCTTCTACCTGGGAGGGTCAGGTATGTCCTGAAGGGGGACCCACTGGCCTGAGCCTAGAATGGTGGCTCTGCCTGTCATTACTCGGTGTCAGATGCATATTGGAGGCTTTGATTTCAGGGCTAAGTCCTGTTCTTGTGTGCTCTGCCTTATGTTGGTGGTATGGTCTGGTTATGATTTGTGTTAGTGAAAGCACATATCATGAGAGGCCCCAGAAGACACAGACAGATCTGTATGAACGTGCCTCACTCCTTGCGAGATGTGTCACAGCCTGGGTGCTCCCTCACACGCAAGTCAAACATGCAGGAAGCAGAACCCCTTGCTGAGGCCATGTTCGTCTGCATTGGGGCCAGGAAACTTGCATGCTTCTTCCATTTTCCTAAAGTAAAACTGAAAAATGAGACCAGGGCCTGTCAACACCCACGTTCTCATTAATGTGGCACCATGTGACCCTGGATGAGAGAAAACCAGGGAGCACTTTCTTGCCAGTTGTGTTCACTTGATAAAGCAGGGTTGTCAGAAGTCTGCCCTTTTCTTACAGAAATTCACAGGATTATACAAATACTTCTGTCCCGTGTCCAAGCATCCCTGTGAAATAAATAGGTTTTGAAAAACAGGTGCTTGGCTTTCAACATAAGCCAAAAGGCCTGGATGTCTCCTGGAAGAAGACAGAGTATCACTCTGGACAAAATGAGAATCCACTTAGCAGCCAAGACAGCAGGGACTTTGTTCTGAGTAGAAATGCACCCTGCTTGAGGAGGCCAGGGCAGAGGGGCAGAAGAGTGCTGTCTAGAGCTCCCAGTAGCCAGACACTGAGCTGCACCCATCCTGGGGTCTTACACATGTATGTTGCTAGATCATTCTCATCCCTTCAACCGCAACCCCTACACACATTATGGAAGCAGCTGTCAGGGTACTTTCCCTAAAGAAGATGAAAATTGCTCCGTAGATATTAAGTATCTGGACTTAACAGCAGAGAAGGAGGTCGAATTAAGCTGAAGTCTACCGTTTTTCCAGCTTCTTTGTGTAGGGTGAGATCCACTGTTTCATGTTTCTCACATACACAGCCTTCCGGTGAAATGAATCATGGAAAAACACTTTGATCATTTAGAGAACCTTTAGACTGAGAGATGGAAGTGGGGTAGAGGGAGAAAAAATGCTAACATTCTCCAGTGTAGACACCAGGGTGACGCCTGCCCCCAGAGTGTTGCCCCAAATCTCTCGGCTGATCCCACTCATGTTCATGCAAATTTTCTATTTTTTTAAAATAATTGTCATGAGTCAGACATTCTAGTTTAAGTCCCTCTTAAAATGTAAATGCCTTGAAAAGGCAAATACAAATATTTTACAAATAAAACTATTAAGGTAACTGCCATTTCTAGTCAAGCATTCTTATATTTATCAGATATGAAATTTGGACACATTTTAGGGTTCACATTTAAATCCAGAGAGAAGTTCAGTGGCAATAACAGGTAGAAAAATAAAAGGTGACATTCACTGAGAACTTACGTTGTGCCATATTACTTGCTTTCATCATCTTATTTAATCTGCACAACAACCCTTTGAGCTGGATTTCAGTTAATGCTGCCACTCGATATCCAGAAAGAGATGGACAGGCTTAGAACCCATATGAGTTCAGCTTCAGCACAAAAGCTTTTAACCAGTAAAATATCCTTTCTTCTGGAATAGCTCATTTTGAGGGACTGAGTTTACCATGAAGTCTTTGCTCCAGCTGTTGCCACATCTCTTCATGTCTTGGCAGCTGTGTCATAGAAGCTGCCAACCCACAAGGCCCTATTCTGGCCAGTCAGCACCGAAATCTCTCGTCTTTTCCACTTGATGACAGCATGGCAAGAAGGCCACGGGATGAGGATACTGGTTAGCACAGGCAGTGCCCTGTGAGGGAGAAGCACAGGCTCTGCTAGGGAGAGATTCAGGTGTCCTTTCTGGGTGTGTAGTCTCTGGGAAGAGCAGTGGCATCAGGGAGAGCTGAAAGAGGGGTAGCTTTGGAGGAGAGGGCTGGAGAGCCCAGCTCCCACCCAGGCAGGTGACCATGCACAGGGCCGTGTGCTTTCATCACCTGTCCTGACAGTTTGATGAGCCCTCTCGTTTGACAACTGCAGACGTGTGAGGCCTGTTGCTAAAGGTAGCTTTCTTTTCCTCCACAGGCATGAATGCTTTACAGTTGCAGAACCTGGCGACGCTGGCTGCTGCTGCAGCTGCGGCCCAGACCTCAGCCACCAGCACCAATGCAAACCCTCTCTCTACCACGAGCAGCGCCCTGGGAGCCCTGACAAGTCCCGGTGAGTGAGAGGGGTGCTCTTGCCTTGCAGGGGATGCAGCAGGAGTGGCAGGTTGGTTTCCATGCCTGCAGGTGCAAAGGGTGAGGCCAGACGTGCCCATGATGGAGCCGGGAAGCTACACTGGGCTGCTTTAGTTCATTGGGCTATTTAATTTTTTTAAAGGATCAGAATTCAAATGTGTCCTTTATTTTCCATGGATAAGATGAAAAAAATGAGAGAATCCACTGCGCAAGCCCTTCTCACACATTCACTCTGTTTTAAAAAGGCCCGTATTGTCCATTCAGCACTAGTTGTTACCACTATGAAGAGCCTCTGTCTCTTAGTCTTTCTTTGTCCTGTGTGTAAGAATTCTCTTTTAAATCTCAAAATTCCTGATTCCCATATTATATTTCACAGCGACTCCATCTGTCACATTTGATGTGAAAATCCGCAGTCCAGCAGGGAACATCTTTGCTCATGTCCGGTCAGATTCTGGGCTGTGTCATTTAAAGTCTTTTTTTCTTCACAAATTTTGTCGCCTTATTCAAAAGGAGACGCCAGTTTCCTTTTCCTACAAGCCAGATATAACTTGGTTGCTTAGATACCGTGATTTGAGGGTTTCTTTTTTTTTTTAATTTGAAAAAAGTAGAATGTTTCACTGGCTTTTCTTCTCTCTATTTTCCAGACCTTGATAGATGATCTCACCTCCTTCTCTGTTACGTGAAGGAATTGGCCTGGACAGTCTCCAAGCTTCCTTCTAACTTTAAAAATCCCATGACCCTTTATCAGCTGTGCCCCAAAGATTAGCTAAGTGTTGAAAAAACTTTAATAAAAAATAGCAAATGTGTTTTCAGGAAAACACACATCAAAAGCTATAGCCCACAACAGACTGGCCATTTTAGGGCTTTTGACTTCAGGGAGGAATGAGGCACATTCCTAGAGCTGGCAGTTCTCTAAAAAGCAGTCACCCTTTGTCTCTGCATAAGACATCGTGTATCTAAGACATTTCACCCTGAGGATGGTTTGGAGGGAGAAGTCTGAGAGATGTTGAAGAGAAGGTGGTGTATTTACCTATAATGTGCTGAAATCTCACAGCATGCATATTGAGTTCATTGTGTATAGTGTCTTCAAAAACATCCCATTACTATATATGGGCCTCATCTTATGTAATGAATACTATTCCTGAAAATTCAACTTTGCCACCCTTAATTTCAAGAAATTAAGTGATAGCTTCAATGCAACACATCAACTTGTTATTTAAATAAATCCTGTAATGATCCCTTTTGAGAAATAAATGTTTTTAACATGATAGATTTCTCCCTTGTAAAAAGTCCTTTTTAAAAAAGAAAATTCAATCCTGCCCAACTTAGATTTCATAAATCAGATTAAAATGTATTTTCTTAAGTAGGATATTTTTTCCTTTGTGATCTCTATGATTACGCCAAAATAGCATGGAGTGTTGTTAATGCATTTTGGTGTATCTTTAGTCCAAAGGAGGCTTGTCAGTTTAAGATGCCAAATGCAGAAGCAGCTATCAGCTTATCAGCATAGATAATATAAATCCAGAATAATATCCGGGAAGTGCTGTGTGGCGTGAGCAGGACAGACGTGCTGCCTACCTTTGGGAGTCCTTCAGTCCACCAGGGTCTTAGACAAAAAAACTAAGCAATCAGTGACAAATCAGTGATAGAATCCCACTGAAAAAGGGGAAAAGGGACTGGAGGAGGTGACCCCTCTCTCAAAAGGTGACCTTTAAAGCAGAGACCTGAGTTCCGTGATGGAAGCTATGGCGCCCGTTCAGGCAGAGGACAGAGCCAGTGGGCGGGGAGAGCAGAGTGGGGGTGCCGTGGCAGACAGCATCCGTTCTATCCCACATGGGGAGGAGCGTGAGCTTGTTGCAACCTTCTTAAAATGTGGGCTACTCAGATGGCCTAGGGCGACAGCCTAGGTGTTGGTCGAAAAGGAATTTTAAACATATGTGACTATTTTCAGTTTTTTTCCTGAAACCACAGTGAAAGAGAACGTGTTGTGAGCTGAGCCTTCCTCCCTGCTGGAGTTAAACCCACACCAGGCAGTGTCCTTCCCCTTAATGCTCTGGAAGAGGCTTCCTGCCCTTCAGAACACGCCACTAGCTTAGTGTCACTGAGAGCGATTTTTCTCTTCTCTACTGAGGAATGCTTTGCATAATAACTGAAAGTATTTTATTAGAATCCTGAAGTGTAGCAGCAGCAGTGATTGAAATCTACATTTCAATTATTTTTCTTAAGTGTAACTAAAAAATCTGGTGTTTAAGTGAAAGTAAATTATTTGTCTAATTTCCATCAGGGACTTTTTCAAAGTCACAGAAAATGTGGTTTGTAGGATTCATGAATCTCCACTTCATCAAAGCAATTTTCTAGAAAATAAAAAAAGTTGAAAGCCATTCCCAAAGCCATGGCCATTATTTACTTTTTAAATAATAATAAACTGGGCGCAATATTTGAACCATGAACCAGTTCATTCACACCATGAAATGCAGGAAGCCTCATCCCATCCTTCCTCCACAGGGCCTTGGGTTTACCCTGTTTTAAAAGCATGTCTCTTAAGCTTCAGACAAATTCATCTAGAAGGCAAAGGGACAATTCAATCCCCTAAACTATTAATTTTTTTAATAATTGTAAATTTATCATTTCAATTTTGCATACCCAGGAAAAGTCTCCCTACAGCATTATTTTAAATGATTTAAAACAGTCTTGACTTTAAAACATGAAAGATTAAGCTTTAATTTTTGTTTTAAAAAATCCCCTTAGGCAATAAATAGGTTCCTTTGTCTCATGGCCTTGAAATAAAAATTAAAATGTTTAAATTGCCCATGGTTAGAATAAGTGTTTCATGCAATTATCAGATGGTAGTGAATAAAATTAGAAATTAAATCATGAAAGAATAAAAATCAGGTAAGTGCATATTACGCCTTTTATGAGTTTCTCAGGGGCCTTTTGAAGCCTAATTTAATCATGTTTCTTGTCTTTCATTTTGATATGATAATTTTTCCTTTGTTTACCTCAGTCTTCTATTTAGTTAATTAATTCTTGGGTCATTTTTTTGTTACCCAGTTTTTAACCTGTTTTTGAGGACTGTGTCTCTGTGTAAGAGGCAAGTTGTCTAGAAGTGGTGTAACTAGGTATTAAAGACGATAATGTTTGCCTTACATTCAATTTGCAGATTTCTTGGTTTTGCTGGTACTTTTGAGAGCTTGCAGAGACTGTTACTGTTACTACACGTGAATATTTCTTTCTTGGTCTAAAATATACTACTGTATTCATGTACCATGTTATCACACTGACCTTCTATCTTCTTCTTTTAAAGAAAAAGGATGCTTTAAAATTCTCCAAATGCTTATGTAAGAGCAGAATTAACCAAATATACATTCCAGGATAATACATTGGTTCTTACCATGGTACAAGGCATTTGAAAAGGCTAGGAAACATTTTTTCATTCCCACCATTGGCTCTTCAAAGAGTTATCACTTTGAATTCTGGGTAGCATTTTCCCCATCTTCAAGGTGTCCCCGGCCTCCTTGAAGGCTGTGACAAACAGAAAGCTCCAAGGAAATGGTGGCATTTCCTCTTGGAATGTGTGAGGGTAACAGAGATTGGAGAAGTTTGGACATTGTTCAGCCATTCCCTGGTGCCTCACGTAGTACTGACCGAGGAAAGGTGACTGTCGTTGCACACCTATGTCACCAGAGCAGCTGAATGACCAAGTGGAAATGCGAATTCACCTTGACGTTATGCTGTGGCCTTTCCGTTGACAGGAGGCTTTGTCACTGCCGTCAATACATGTCTGCACTTGCATCAGAGAAGAAGTTGAATTATGCAAAGAGATGTGATGCATAAGCTGGTTTAACCCACATTTCTGAGACTTCTAGTCATGCAGGACAAATACATAAAAACGAGTTGGGGCCTGCACTGCCCTCTGCAAGTGGTGACCTGCAGGAGACAGTATCACAGATGAGAAAGGGTCAGGGCAGGAGAGAGGGACAGACAGGCGGACAGAGAGGCCATCTCCCCAAGGCTACTGCAGTGGTCCTACAACCTCAAAGTCTAGAATAAACTTGCCCCACAGACCTGTCCTTACCCCTCCAGCCTCACCCTGTTAAGTGGATCATCCCAGTGGCTAATGTCTCAGTCGCTGGTCTTTGCAGCTGGCCCCGGGCTCATCTGTGTGCGTCATCAGCCCCTCAGTTCTCCCTGTGAAGCATCTTTTCCCTCCCAGGCGACAGGAGCCTGGAAGAGACCCTCATCTTCTCTCCCTTTGTACTGTTGGAACAGCCTCCAAGTCGGCCCCTTACCTCTGTCTGTCTTGCACGCTCTTGGCATCTGTGGTCTAGACTGGAGTGAAACAAACTCCAGGTGTGGTGATCAGGGTCCACCTGGACCACATCCACTCTGCCATCCAGAATCTGGGCAGCACGCACACACCCAGATCAGGTCACCCCTCATACCCCAGCAACACCATCAGCCTTTATGCCATTATTCTTTCAGGCCTCTCTACCTAGAACATCTCCCACCTTTCCTCCCATGAAAATCTAGTATGTCACTCATTTATTGCACTGCTGGTTCTTGAGAACAATAATGTTGGTGGGTATGAAAGTGTTTCTAGTGCACATTATAAAAAGTAGAGCTTATGCTTCTTCTGTAATTTAAACTGGAATAAAAGATTTTTGGTGGTAATTACTAAAAACTGTTTTCAGTAACCTACTACTTTTATGAATCAGTGTATATGCCACCTCTACCATGAAGCCTTCTAGATAGAATTGATCATTTCCACATTGTATTTCTGACATAGTACCTAGCTCATTCTAGACCTGGGTTAGTGCAGACTGTTCCTGAGGAGCTGTTGGGCTCCCTGAGGGCAGGGGCAGAGAGGACTGGAGTGTCAGTGCTGGCCGGGCGTTCTGCAGACACTGCCCCTCTCCTGTGCTGCCAGGGCACGCTCGGCCTCCCTCCACTAACGCTGACCCTGTTGTCTCTGCAGGACGGTCATGTGGGCACGCGCTTTTTGTCCTGCCCTCTAGCCAGTGAGTTCTTTTGAAGTAGGCACTCTGTGTTATTTACTCATAATTCCCCCTTGCATCTGGAACAGCATATCAGACACAGGCCTTCACATGTTTTTTAGTAATTCAGTGGAATAGCAAAGCAAAAATTGTCAAAGACAAATGTTTAAAGGCCATCTGTTCAGTCTAGTACAATGTGCACATCTCTCGGAGGGCAGCTGCGTCCCTCAGGGTGACGTTGACAGGGTCAGCACACCCACCCAATCCACCTGTAAGGCGTGGCTCTGCCTGGATCCCTCAAGAACCAAACCCATAATTTGGTTTCACCTTATGGGTGAATACTCAGGTACAACAGGTTTCTGAAGAATGAATCAATACTTAGTTATACCAACACAGTCAAATGAAGCAGTCTTTTTATTACAAGAGTAGCTTATTTTACAAATAGTGACTTTCAGAATGTTCTGATGTCATTATATAGAATAAGTGAGAGTCTGTTATCAAATAAGTGATTTCATTTTCAGAAGAACGACCTCCTCTAATGTGGGCTTCTGAAAGATAATGTAACAGCAGACTGTCCTCAGAAAGTGCCCATTGACTCTGTGTACTGCTAACTCCACATGGCCTTCCGCTGTCCTGCCTACACTGCATACAGAAAGCAAGGTCCTATTTAGCTTTTCAGAATATTTTTTACTTGTACCACACTTACGCCCTGCATTTTATAAGTGCAGGGGGAGCAGTTATTCCTGTGAAAATGGCCTGAGTCTTTACTCTCCTCTCTTTCTCCTTACACCCATCTTTTGTAGTTGTTTATTCCAAGGAGAAAGAAGGAAATCTCAAAGCAGTCCATTCTCCCTTTCACTATTGGCTAAGTGTCTCAGTCAGGCAAAGTCAAGCCAGTTGGTAATAAAGGCTGTGCATTTGTGGGTTTCAATCTGTCAAGCATCTTTTTTTTTTTTTAAACCTTTCCTATGGTGCTGACGGTCAAACTTCTTTACACTTCTTTTGCTACAGAAGGAAGAGGGTTGGCATCCTGGTCTTTGCTCATTTCCTGCAAGTTTCACCATTTTACACTGCCTTTCTGAAAGCCCTCTTGTTTGCTCTTGACATTATGGGGCTCACTTTATTTTCATTAATGTTAATGGAGTCAAACATTACATA
Organism: Sapajus apella; assembly: GCF_009761245.1. Taxonomy (NCBI): domain Eukaryota; kingdom Metazoa; phylum Chordata; class Mammalia; order Primates; family Cebidae; genus Sapajus; species Sapajus apella. The sequence continues at coordinate 531,685 of NW_022437040.1, read as the reverse complement.
ACATACTCTGTAAATAAAATGACTCTGCAGTGGCTGTTATCTCTTAATAGATTTTTTTTTTCATTCATTCATCAAATATCTATGCATCAATGTGCCTGGGACTGTTCCAGAACTTGAGACACATCAGTAGACAAAGCTGAAGATGATTTCTGCCTACATGTCCTTTCTCTTGTAGCATTAGCTTTCAAGAAAAGTGTCGCTTTACCAAATTCACACCATAGTAAAAATAATTTGAATAGCTTTTAAGTATAAACTATAACTTCTACACTCTTAAAATGTCATAACCAATATTTTGTATGTCTTACATTAAATTTTGTGAATGAGACCGAGAGCAGGAGGGGAAGCTCTTTTCTCGTTTGAGCTGTTCCATCTTTCTGTGTGTTGAGTTCAGCCAAGAGCTGGGAGGAGGGCCCCACCTCGGGTAGAACTGCAAGTGGCTGAAGCAGACGGTGAGAAGGTTTAGCGCTCAGCCTTGCTGCCTGGGCTGCTCTGTGGTGTCTCAGCAGAAGCAGGACATGAAAACCAAGTTGTCTGAAAGTTCTTAGGCATGTAAGACTTACATTGTTGGGGAAAACAATAGTTGGAATGGTGTGTCTTCCTAGTAAATGTCCTTTATTTGGCACTGATCATCCTGCTTCTAAAGGAGGAGAGGGCATGCAAACCCCTCCCAACCAGAGAGGTTTTGAGGGCCCTGCGTGTGCAGGACTTGGGTGTGGAATGACCTTCGGCACAGTGAGTGCATGGACGTTCCAGGCAGTGTGTGCAGTGCCCCGACCTGGAGCAGGCTGGAGTCTCTTAATAGTCTGGAACCAGTTTAAAGTTTAATAAAGCCGCACAGCTGTCGGGGTAGATACTTATGGTTCACCACAGAGCCCACACTAGGATTCATGCAAGTAGATTCCACCTGTGCTCTGAGCTCTGCTTGGTGGGTCCCTTCATCTGCGGGGTAGACAGAGCCTCACGTGCATCTTAGGGCTGCCACTCACCAAGCATATTGTTCCTCATTTTGAGTGGGTTTTTTAGTATGTGCAGGCATCGATTCTAATTCTTCATGTATTTGCTTTTTGGTGTTAGTGGTGCTAGAGTCTGAGCTAAGTGTTAGAGATTTGTTTTTAAATTTTGCCTTGCATAGTCTCCTGTATTGTGGCAAATCTACATCAGATCCCCTTGTGATATCTGTATGAGTTCAGGCTGTGTTTTCTGTCCAGCACAACCACTTAATGAGATTGCTATTCCCACTAAATGATCTATGATGTTGTGTGATAGAAACATGTTATCACCACTGGCACTGATGTTTCAGTGTTATATCAGGTGGGAAAATCAAAGCTTTATTCTAATCACAACTTCCCAGAATTGTATACTCTAAGGTCCATTTCTTAAGACTTGAAAGCAATCAGATGGGAATTTTTAGTTCAGATGTGGTTTCATCCCGAGGACCAGGCACCATCAACTCCATGGCCACATGCAAACATAAGCAAAATACACCAACCTGTACAGCACAGGAGGAAAGCAGCAAGGCAGGTAAGGTACAGGTGTCAGTGACAGGAGCGATTCTGCCCCAAGAAAGTGAGAGACATTTCAGTAGAAGAGTTGACACTTAAGCCAAAATGTTCAGGGTAGGTAGGATTTTTAAAAGTAGAAATGGAATGGAAGATATATCAAATATGTCAAATGTGTGAAAATGCAGAAATAGGATTTAATTAGCAAATGGAAGTTGCTCTCATTTTTCACACGCATGGACATAGGGAAAAGGATGCCCACGGGAGACCCTGAAAGCCGTGGCTGAGGAGCTAGAACTTTTCCTGTTAGCAGTGAAGAGCCATTTCAGGACTTTGGGCCCAAGAATGACAGTGATTGGACTGAGGCACCCATTGGATATGGGGAGAACAAAAGGGAAGGAGGAAAGATGATGTTGGGTGTGGAGTCTGGGTGGCCAGGGGGGGCACTGTTTTCAGTTGTGAGAGGAGTTGAGGGAAGCTGTCGTACAAGATGATCGGACATGGCACATGCTGAGCTCAGGTGCACATGAACGGACATTCTGTAAAATGTATCCAGCAGCGATCAGATGTGTGACCATCAGGCTGACCAGAGCCCTGCACTGGAGAGTGGATTGACACTGACCTGCAGAGGCCAGGTGGGCTGCCCTAAGCCGGGGAGGGGTGAGGTGATTAGGCCAAAATCACCAGCAAGGCAAGGCGGGGACTGGGTGTAGAAAGCCTTGGGGGAATGTCTGTGCTTGTGGGACAGAGGGGCCAAGGGATGGAAAGGGAGCTTTCTGAGGAAAGCACAGTGTCAGGGAAGCCAATGGGTACAGGGCTGGAGGGGGTGAAGGCAGAGCTGACTGAAGTTCGATGTGGGGGAGTGGCTGCTTCACAGCAGTGGTAGACAGTTTTGCAAGCAGTTAAAGAGGACAGAATTCTATATGGCATGTTTACGAAATGTGGTGAACATTTATAAAAATCTGTAAATGGGGCCGTTTGTGGTGGTTCACACCTGTAATCCCAGCACTTTGGGAGGCTGAGGCGGGCAGATCCCTTGAGGCCAGGAGTTCGAGAGCAGCCTGGCCAACACAGTGAAACCCTGTCTCTACCAAAAATACACAAATAAGCTGGGCATGTTGGTGCACACCTGTAGGCCCAGCTACTTGGGAGGCTGAGGCAGGAGAATCACTTGAACCTAGGAGGCAGAGGTTGCAGTGAGCCAACTCCAGCCTGGCTGACAAGAGCAAGACTCCATCTCACAAAAACAAAAGAAAATTAAAAATCTATAAATGTACTGGGGGCACTAGGAGGAGAACGTTTTTATGGTTTTAAGATGGAGAAAACAAACATATTTGTAGAACAAGGAGCCAGTACAAAGGGAAACAGGAAGAAGCCAATGAGAGCTAAAAGCTGGACTAGAGTCAAAGGGCAGGCTGGAGGGATGGACTCGGCCCCCAGTGTTTCCCTCTCCTGTGGTGAGGGGGATGCTGCCTGCTGAGTGTCAGGTCACGTGTCTTCTCCCCCAGGAGGACCCCCCACAGCAGCACCCTGGCCTTGCAGCGCCATCTTGACCTGGTACTAGTGCACAAGCCAACAGGCATGAACCCGAATCAGGGCTGAGTCAGCAGGTGGTGCAGTCTTAAGGGAGGGAACACCGTAGCCTCTGTCAGGATTGGGGATGCCAAGAATTTAGGACAGAAGGATACTACATCACATGCAGGCCAGGATTGATATATCTGGGGCTAGAAACAAAAACTCAAAGAAAAAGTCAACCTACAGGATGTAATAGAGGATTTCTAATTTTGTTTTTCTAGAGTATGTAGACATCTTGATCAAGAGTCAAGTCACTGGAGCAAGTAATGTTTCTTTAATTTTCTCGGTTGTGAAATAGAATTAATTGCTAATATTCACTTTTCTTATAGAAACATTGAGGTTTATACATATACACATATTTATATTTCTATAAATGTATATGGGTGCTTTTTTAAAAAGAAGATATTTAAGTATCTCATGGGAAGAGCATTTCATTATTTTGGAGTGACACAAAATACTGCAACTCTGGAGAACAGAGACTAGGTTAAAACTAGAATGAGTCTAACTATTTAACTAGGTTAAAACTAGAATAAGGTCCTATGATATTTATCTGGGTTAAAACTAGAATGAGGTCTGATAATGTGTAACTAGTTTAAAACTAGAACAAGGTCCTATGATATTTAACTAGGTTGAAACTAGAATAAGGTCTGATGATATTTAACTGGATTAAAACTAGAATAAGGTCCAATGATAACTTTTCTCTGAATCTCTTGCCTTTGGAAAACAAGTATCTCCTCACCTTTCCTTTAAAAATTAGCACATAAATACAGGGAGAAGACAGTTTCCTCACTCCTTTCTGCTTTTGTGCTCTGCCACTCGAGGGAACAGTAAACTTTCTACCTACCATAAATGCCACTTGAGCTCCTAGAACCAACATCCCCTCCTTAGCAAAGGCAAAATGGTATGACTGGGTTAAACAGAGCCAGACAGCTGTGTCCGGGCAGGATCTCTGCACTGAGGGTCAGGCCTGAGACCCATGGGGAGTCATTCGTTCATATCTTGTGCTCTGCGCCGGGCCTGTGCGGGAGCAGCATTCCTGCTGAGTGCACACCAAGCCCCAGCCAGCCTGCAGCCCCACTGTGACCATCCCGGGCTGCACCAGGTGACCTCTTGCCCCCTGCCACCCTTGGGATCATGTTGGCCAGAGGGAAATCTGCCTCCCAGAAACGATGTTCTCTACCTCTGGCAAGCTGTCCCCCCAAACCCCCAGAAGAAGGCCAGACTTCAGACAGACCATCAGTGACATGGTGACATGGGCCTGCTTTCTTGAGAAGCCTCTGTCCTCACCCTTTCCCTACAGAGGCCCCAGCCTGGTCCCATCATCAAATAGTACAGCTGCTGTTAAGGTGTCCAGCTGCCTCCCTCGTGACCCACGTGAGGAAACAGAGGCCTGCAAGGGTCAGTGGTTTGCCCAAGGGAGCACAGGATGTTAGTGACAGGTGAAATGACAGCCCTGCCATACCACGAGACAATCCATATTCTAAGCAGGAACTCCTGGGATCCCAGAACTATATTTCTAGGTTTCTCCAGTTACACATTCTCACCCTTATAAGGAGATGGCCAGTGTTTTGTTTTTTGTTTTTTTTTTTTTCATTCCTCCATGGCTGTGCATGAAAACAAATATCTGGGGCCAGCTAAAGGGGAAGTATATACTTTTGTTTCAGTGAATCATAAGCAAAATATCACTGGCAGGGAAAAGAGGTTTGATTTTCCCTCTCATTTGTCCCAATCTTAGGAGATCCATGTGTACTGTGTATATGAACGGACTCTTCCAAACTCATGGCCTCACAAGGGACAGGGGAGGATGCTAAAAATGAGACCAGGGACCCTGATTAATGACAACCCATGAAGTACATGTCTTGGACTCACTAGAGAGAGCTCCCACAGGCAATGAACATTAAAGCAAAGAACAGGACAGCTGCTTTGGGCGGGAGGAGCACGTGCTGGTCCCTTACCTCCTTGCCTTCCACATGTGCACCACCATGGAACAAAGCCTCCTCGGTCATTCTGAGTCCAGACCCAGCCCTCTAGACTTTTCCTCCTCCAGTCTTCCTGAGAACTAGTAGTGACGACTCTTGACCACACTGCACCAAGCCAGGTGCCACCAGCTTCCTTGGGAAGCGGAAGTGGCAGCAGAAGAGAGGGGCACTGACATCTCTGGGGAAGGTGCCCTCTTCCAGGCAGGAATATGAGGTCACATCTCACCACTGCAGCGCCCGGCACCACTCTCCAACCCTGCCGCCTTCTCCTCCATCACCACGCCCCTCCCTGTCCAAAAGATCTTTGAGGGACTGAATGAAAATAAGAGGTGTGGTTATTGTGGAATAATTAGGCCCCATGGGAGGAGAGGCAGTATTGTGCTAATGCCCCAGGGTTGTGATTAGCTCATGATAGTGCCTGTGTCATGACTTAATTATGCTGCCTCCTCACAAGCTATTACTGCACAGTTGGAATGCAGCATCCATGCTCTTTGGAGACAAAACGGCCACCTTGGGCTCCATCGTCCTGAGCATGTTTGGTCAATGCAGGCAGTTTTCTTTCTGTTCACAATGATTTTATTTCCTAAACCACAAAGCCACTATGCTTTCGCTATCGAATTGTTCTATGGAAAGTGTTTAATGAGTGTACCGAAGGCAAATTCGTGCTGTCTTCTGTTAATACTGTTCTGTTGTAGCTTTAAAAAAAAAAAAAAGCATTTTGCTATCCAGGAAGAGTGGGAAGTAGGGTTAATATGAGAATATGAATGCATTTGTTCCTGGAGAGCAAGCTAGTTTCTGGGACAGACTTATGTTACACATGGCCTGCAGATAAGCAGATACAAGACAAGGAGGAAGGGGAACATTCATATGGGAATTTTTTTTTTTTTTTTTTTTTTTGAGACGGAGCTTTCCTCTTGTTACCCATGCTGGAGTGCAGTGGCGCGATCTCGGCTCACCGCAACCTCCGCCTCCTGGGTTCAGGCAATTCTCCTGCCTCAGCCTCCTGAGTAGCTGGGATTACAGGCACGCGCCACCATGCCCAGCTAATTTTTTGTATTTTTAGTAGAGACAGGGTTTCACCGTGTTGACCAGGATAGTCTCGATCTCTTGACCTCGTGATCCACCTGCCTCGGCCTCCCAAAGTGCTGGGATTACAGGCTTGAGCCACCGCACCCGGCCAGGAATTTTTTTTAATAAAGAAGTGGCGAATGTGAGAGATGGATAAGCTCCTCATTGCTGTTTTTGGATCTGGAATCTTTAGAAGGATGGAGGAATACCAAAGTTCCTCAGCAGGCAGTGTCGCCTCAAATCAAGAATCCTGTTCACTATCCCACATTCTACAAAGAATAAGAAACCCACTTGAGCCCCCGTGCGTGCCTTACTCCCATTCCGGCAAGGGGTGGTGGGCTTCTCCAGGATGGGCTTTCACTTGGCCTCTGCCCCGTTCCTGCCTGAGAGTTGAGCATCGCCCTCAGCGGTCCTGCCTTGGAGCTGTGTCAGAGGAACGGAGGGGTTCTCTGGCCCTGGCCTGGTGGCACCACAGCAGCAACTGGCTTCACCCACTGTTTCTGAGGCTCTCCCCATTTTCTGTGGCACATAAGCAGAAGGGAAGGGTTTGATGAGGGTGTTGGGCAGAGCCCCATGCTCAGCCATGTCATGAGAAGCCGCAGCAAGGCAGCAGCAGGAGGTACAGTGCGAGGCCATCGTCCACCGGGTTGTAGTCTCCACATATGCCAGAGAGGGCACCCAGCTCAGCCGCCTCAGCCTTCGGTGGATCCGCCAGCCTTTCCTCCACCCCGCAGATGCCTGCTCAGTGCCCACTGCGCCAGTCACCCTCACAGGTTCTAGGGAAGCGGACAAGCAAATCCTTGCTCTTCAACACACTGCTTCCGTGGGATTTCTTTTCCTTGGGAAGAACAGAACCGTAACTTACACTCTCACCTAGTTTTTGACTCTGGGTTCCTTGGTGCCCAGTGACTGTTGTTCTTTCCTGTCACAAACAGAACCTTCTCCCTCCCTGCATCCTTTCACCTTCTCATGCCTCAGACTCCAATTTTCACCCAGTCAGGGTGCAATATGACAGCACTGTACTGGAGGGTCCTGAGACCCATGGTTCCCCAACATTTGCATGAAAAGCAGCACCCAAGGGCTGGTTCAACTCAGATGCCCAAGCCCCATAACCAGAGCGTCCGGCTCAGCGGGAGTGACGGAAGTCCAGATGGTGCTGATGCCAGAGGTTCGAGGCTGTATAACTTTACAGTAATGACCTTCTCCATTAAATGTGTCTATGGCTACAGCACCCCCAAAGGACAGGATTGGGCCCGCCTTCCCCATACAACGACCGACCCAATGGCCTGCAGAGGATCCACCACCCAGGGCCGTGGGCCAGAGGGAGTTGACACCACACTACTGTGGTCTTTTTCTTGGTGACATTCTCTGTGATCTGCTCATTTAGGATTGAGTTGGGTGTGCATGGTGTGGCAGCTGCTGTATAGGTTTTCCTGGGACAGAAAGTAAAAGCTATTTCTACTTTAAGCTTAATGGTGCTTGTATTTATATAGATCCTTTGTTCTCTGGTCTCTAAATTGACGTGGGATTTTCACATTGTTCTATTCTGCTATGGGCAGTGGAAATTGGAGTCTCCACCAGAGTTCTGCCTGGAAGCATTAGAACCCTGCCTTCGTGGAGTCCTCTCTTTCTCTGCCAGGAGATGAAGTCAGCATGTGTTTGGCACTACTAGAAACAATAAGAGCTTTTCAGAAGTTGGCTTTTTGGACCTTGTGGCCATCAAGCCTAGCCTCGGGGTCTGCGGAAACCCCTTGGTATACATTGGAGGTGTCTGCTTTCTCACCCCACAAACAGGGACTGGAGTGCCTCAGAGGCGGTGCGGCTCACTGCGGAAGACTTCTTTTCCCTAGCCAACTTCCCTCTGTATCCAACTGAAATCTGCCTCTGAACAGCTTTCATCTACTGATCCTAATTTGGATCTCTTGAGCTGCAAAGAATATCTTTCTCACGTCAAGACCTGAGACTGTTTCTTGCCTTAGTCTTTACCTCTCTAGGCTCAGTTTTACTGTTACCAGCTCACTCTCTTTCAACTCAACTTTCGCATCTGGTCACCCTCCTCAGGATTCTCTGAAAACGATACATACAGACTGACCTTCCTAATGACCAGACTAATGAGAAAGGCTCCAAAATTAGTCATCATCCATGCAGTCGCCTCCCTGGGGAGGAAAATGTTAAATCTTCATTGCAAGTGCTGTAAAATGAAGTGAAAAGATGCATTTCCTCTTTTGAGGACAGAATACCCAGATTCTTCTCCTTCAGATGTAGACTAAACACATGTATATGGATCACCCACTATGTATCAGATATCGGTGATGCCTTCTTGGATTATCACACCCATCCACAGAGGCAGGGCACATTACTGTTGTTTTGTGGATAAATACCAGCCTCAGCTGAATGGAGTAGACGGCCCAAGTTCTTACAGACTGGAAGGGACAGAGCCAAAAATTTAAAGGCAAATCTGAGTGAGGGCAAGTTCACTGCTTTCATAAGTAAATGTCTGCAGTAGCCACTAGGTAGACACAAGAGGCGAAACAGGATTTTGAGTTTCACATCAACATAACACTGGGTTTAATTCTGGCTCTGCCACTGAGAGTTGTGTGACCTTCCACACACCACTTCACTTCACAGGATAACTGTAAAGGACTAAATGGGCTTGCACGCACGCTGGCAATAAGCAGCATGTGGCAAGCACTCACACCTGAGCTGTGTTCATTATTAGCAGCAGAGCTGGAGAATGTTAGTTTCCTGTTGCTGAGATGACAAGTTACCACAAACCTCATGGCTTAACACATATTTATTATCTTGAAGTTCTGTAGATTAGGAACTCAGCATACTCACTGGGCTGGGGTCAAGGTGTCAGCAGGTGTGTTCCTTCTGGAGGCTGTAGGGGTAAATCTGTCTCCTTTCCCAGCTTAAACAGGCCACCAACTTGACTTGGCTCATGGCCCCTTCCTCCATCTTCAGAGCCAGCAAATCCTCATGCTGCCATCTCTGATTTTTTCTCTCTCGATTCTTCCTTCCACTTACAAGAACCCACCCAGATTATCCACAATAATCTTGCCCATCTCAAGGTCTGCTGATTAGCAACTTTTGTAGTCCATTTTCTGTTGCTTGTAACACAGCACCTGAAACTATTTAATTTATTTTAATGAGGAACTATTTCTTACAGTTTTGGAGACTGAGAAGTCCATGGTCAAGGTGGTGCATCTGGTGAGGACCTTCTTGCGAGTGGGGCTTCTGCAGTCCTGAGGCAGTGCAGGGCATCACATGGCCGGGGGCGGAGCATACTAACATGCTTGCTCAGGACACTCTTCCTCCTCTTATAAAGCCTCAGTTCCATTCATGTTATATAACCCATGAATTCCTTGACCTGTTAATTCATGAATGGATTAATTCATTCATGAGGGCATAGCCCTCATGATCCAGTCACCTCTTAAAGGCCCTACCTCTCCATATTGCCACATTGGGGGTTAAGTTTCCAACACATGACATTTGGGGAATACAAGAAAACCACAGCACATTCCATCTACAGTTTTAATTTCTCTTTGCCATGTAACCTAACATAGTCACAGGTTCCAGGAATTAGGACATGGATGTCTTGGCTTGGCTTGGGGGTGAACAGAGAACCTAATAGTAATTCTTAGTTCCCGCTCCAAACATAGCCCTTAGGACCCAAATAAGCTTAATTTATTTGGGTCCTATCCAGGAATGGACCCATTGGAACAGAGAGAGAAGACAGAACTGGAAAGCCTTTGTAAAACACATACTGGCATCTTCTAGTTTGACTCTTGTGTTCCTTCCCCAGTTCTGGCCCAGTAAATGCAGGTCCTTCCCAGTTCTACCAGTCTGATTAGTCACCCCTCCTCCCATGGGAAATCCAAGGCTGGTGAGGGGCCACGGGGAGGTGGTCCAGGTTATCCACATGGCAGAGAAAAGAACTTTTTCCTGGAAAGTAGAGCTCATATCCTTGCCTCTCTGGAAATTATCTGGGTTGATTTAAGAAAGCTTTCCAAATAGGCCTTCTTCCATAACTGCTGTATCCCTATGTGGCAAAGGCCACTGGCCTCTTCTTGGAATTCTCATGCCCACACCTGGATGCTGGTGCCCATCCTTCGTCCCTCACGCGTGCAACAGGGCCAGTCCCTTCAGTACTCTGGGCCTCTGCTTATTTTTCAAGTGCGGGAAAGACTCCAGTCTAGTTCACAGTTTGCCTGAGAGGATCCCACCTTCAGTAAAAGACCCATCTGAAAGACATACTGTTACCTACTACTGTCAGTGGGAATTAGGAAGAGAAAGAAGGCTCTGCACTGGTTGTGGGGGTCCGGCTCTCAGCTCTGTCTAAGATACTGAACAGCAGCTATTCTAGGTGATCTAGCACTTAATGACCTAGGCACTCAGTCTGTGACCTACAGTTTTAACCTAAGACAAGAGTCTCTTCTGGGTGGAGACCTAGAACAGCTCTGAGGAGAAGGAGCCCATCCTATCCTCTCAGTTGGGATTAGTGTTTGAGATTACTCAACTTGGAGTTTTCTAAAAATGAGCTTTCCTGGTCAAACAAGCAAAGAACTTCTGTGACCAGGCCATAGTGGGCATATCCTCACCACCAGTCTCCCAGGACCACTTTGCTTCTCCTGTTCTCCACACCCCACCCTGCCCCACACACGGTTTTCAAAAAAGGGCACAGACTTTGTCTGCCACATGAGCTAATAAAAACATGGCCATCCTTGACTGCTCGACCATTTTCTTCCCTGGCAAGCCAGCTGGTCTGAATGTCCATGGCCTGGTTGATAGGTTTTAACTAGTGGTACAACAGGCCTAAAATGTGTTGTATACAAATTAATGCAGTCACTGCGTGAGCAAGGTGAGGTGTGCTTTGCAGCCTCCATGTGGGTTCCTCTTGGCTTTGTTCTGCCTCCTCCTGCTTGGATGGTGCAGCCTCTGCTGAAGAGGCGTTCTGGGTGATTATGAGCCAACATTTACAGACCTCTTCTCTCCTGAGCTGCCCCTTTGGCATTCTGTAAAATGTGTATGTGAGAAAGCGTAGGGTACAGTTCTCAGCACAGACTGAAGGAATTTGGGGCGGGAAGAATGCGGATGGTTGTCTGAGGCAGCATCTTGCCAGTCTACCCGTGCAGAAATGGAGAGTCTGTGTTGGTGGCACCACATGTATCTCTGTCTAGGGTCTCTTTCTCTAGAGACTGTGCATCTGCTGAACATGTAGTCTTTAAGTACTTGATTGAGGTGGCCTGTGTGACAAACTGGAGTTTCTCCTATGCTTTAAATAGATGATTTGTTAACATTCAAAAGGTTCTTAAAGGTGGCTAGATGTGTAATAGAGCTATCCTCTTCAACTGAGACGTGTATTGGGGTGAATTTTAAAAGTATTGTCTGATGATGTAGCATGCAGAGGGTCTTTCCACTTTAAGACAAGTCATCTAGTTAATTTTTCTCAGTCTCATGCTTGATTCTTCCTCCTCTTTTTATTTACCTTTTCCTCATCTTTCTACTGGGACTGTCCAAAAACAGCATAGTAAGAAGTGAGAATGAATGTCCAGTTCACTGTAGCCAGTTTCCCAGTTTTTAAATAGGAAACCAGGGTGTAAAAAGACCTAATTTGTATATTGACTCACTGTCATCAATAACAAAATGGGCCCAGGGAGTTTCTAAGCTGCTTCCACCTCTCCGGTGGCCCCCTGAGCTAGACTTCCCCCATGTGCGTGTTCTATGCCTAACAGGTTCTCTCTCCAACTCACTATTTGCCATCACCACTGGGAGTCATCCATGTGAGAGCAGACTGTGGCATCCACACACCTTTTCGCAGACTCACCTTGGCAACTTGGAGGATTTGAGAAGTCATCCCTGAGCACAATATCAGCCAGATCTGGCATCCTCCAGCACCTCTTCTCCCTTGCCTCGAGGTGAAGCACTCTAGAATTGGGCACAGATGGGCACTGCTCTGGATGTCCCTGGATGAGGGGGCAGCAGGCGGCATCTCTGAGCCGGCAGTTCACAGTGTGGACATCATAGGAAGAGAGGTTACAGCCTAGCATACAGGGCCCTCCCCTTGATTTCCTACAAGGTGGAAGAAGGTCCTCCAGCAGAACCCATGCCAAAGACAGTGCCAAATTCATTACATAGATTATTTGATCTTTACAAAAACCCGGTAAATTCGGTACCTTTTTTCTTCGTCCATTTAAAGACAGTGAAACAGAAGCTTGGGGAGATGAGGGAACAGATTGAGTCCAGGGGAGTCAGGCTTAATGAACCCATTTGGCTTCCAGCTTTTGTTTTTAAGATTCTACCGAAAAACTATAGAGTTATGTTCTTGATTGAGAGCTAGTTGCATTTTTCAGTTGCAATGGGGCTGAGCTAGTAGGACCCTTTTTCCTGCCCTTCTCAGTGATGTCCCATGGCAGCCAACCTCCATGATCCTTCCCCTGCTCACCACAGAGACAGGTAACCTTCCCCAGTTACAGTGCAAAAAAATGGAGACTGGTGAGGTCTGTGCTGTAAGTTGAGCTTATGCATGGTGCAGGCTGCAGAGACTGAGAGAGCAACAACCTGTCTTGTGTTTTGTTTCTCCAGCAATTACAGTGGCCATGCCCCATTGTCAGCACGACGGCTGGTCCTTGGAGCACTTCGCCATGAGGGAGCTGGTGTTGCTCACTGGTTAGCAAGCTTGTCTCCAGGTTATTGATCTTAGTTCTTTGCCACCCACACTTTTCCATCAGCATGAATGGCAGCCACCTCTGGGGACTTCCTGACACAGGTGCTTGTACATGTTTCTCAGATGAGTGCTAGAACGTCCTGGTCTAGTTACTTTACTCTACTTCACACTTCATCCCATCTGGCTCCGTCTCTTCTATACTGTGTGAGGATATCTTATCTGGTCAGCTTGTTCCTTTCCATTCCCTTCCCTTACATCTGAATGAAGATTCTGAGGGAGGAAAAGAAAAATAGAGCTCTAAGTAAGGGTTTTCTGCTTTTCACTACATACTGGCACTGGAGTTATTTTATTAGATACATTTCATCAGGACAAAAACAGATACTTCACGATAGTATATTTAGCTCCTTTGCCATGTGAGCACTTGACCCCATTTTCTTTCTAAAATTTTGTTAAAATCTGTATTAGTCTCGTGAATACAGTAAGTCCAGAACTTTATGGTTGCTGTTTGCATGATGCATATTTTTTCATCCTCTTACTTTCAGCCTGTTTATATGTTTGAATCGAAAGTGTGCCTCCTATAGTCAGCATATCGTTACATTTCATTCTTCATTGTTGTTATTGTTGTCATCATTGATTTTAATCCAGTCAGATAATCCCTGCCTTTTGATTGGATTGTTTGATTCATTCACATTTAATGGTCTTATGAATACAATTGAATTTACATGTGCCATTTTACTTTTTGTTTTCTTTGTCCCATGTCTTTGTCCAGTTTTCCTTTGCAGCTTTATTTTGTAGCAAGTGAATATTTTTTTAGTATAACACTTTAATTTCTTTAATGATTGTCTTCAATGTTTTTTAAATTGATTTTCTTAGTAGTTGCTCTAGTGTTTATAATAGAGATTATATTTTATCAGAATCTACTTCAGATTTATAATCTTAATTCCAGTAGCATATAGAATTGTTCTTCCTATATATTCTTTCTCCTCCTACCCTTTTCATTCTATTATTTAGATACACGTTGTTGTAATTATTACTTTATATGACCATCTTTAACTCTTTTTAAAGAAACTGAAAGACTAAAGGAGAGCTGGTGTATATTTATAGAGTTCATTTGTAACCTTCTTATTTATAATTTCTGGCTCTCTTCATGTCTTCTTGCAGATTCCATTTACTATCTAGTGCGATTTCCTTGCTCCAATATAGCTCCACCCCCACTTGCCTCCTTTGTGCTATTATCAAATGTTACATTTCTGTATGTTAACAGATACAACAATATAGTTATATGCACATTGTTTTAGTCAAATGATTTTTAATCAATTAAGAGAGGAGGGGAAAATGCAATTATACTGTTTTATAATTAGCTACATACTTTTATTGGTGGTGTTTTTTGTATAAATTCAGATTACTCTCTTGAGTCCTATGCTTTCAGCCTGAAGAACTTCAGTATTTTTTGTAAGACATGTCTCCTGGCAGTGGATTTCATCATTAGTTGTCCACACAGGAATGTCTTTATTTCCTCTTCATTTTTCAAAGATTTTTTCCTTTTCTTTTTTTTGAGACAGAGTCTCACTCTTGTTGCCCAGGCTGGAATGCAATGGCATGATCTCAGCTCACCACAACCTCTGCCTCCTGGGTTCAAACAATTCTCTGGCCTCAGACTCTCAAATAGCTGGGATTACAGGCATGTACCGCCATGCCTGACTAATTGTTTTGGTTTTGTTTTTTGTTTTTTGTTTTTTTCTAGTAGAGACGGGTTTCTCCATGTTGGTCAGGCTGTTCTCAAACTCCCAACCTCAGGTGATCCACCTGTCTCGGCCTCCCAAAGTGCAGGGATTACAAGTGTGAGCCACTGCGTCCGACCAGGTTTTTTCTTTTTAGCACTTTGAATATGTCATCTTACTGACCTCTGGTCCATTGTTTGTGCTGAGAAGTCAGCTGTTAATCTTACTTGGTCCATAATGAATCATTTTTCTCTTGTTCCATTTAAGATTTTCTCCTAGACTTTCAACATATTTCTGGCATGTGCCTGGGTATAGATTATAGTGTTTATCCTACTTAGCATTTATTTTCTTGGATGTGCAGATTAATGTCTTTAATCAGATTTGGGAAATTATTAGCCATTATCTCTTGAAATTATTTTTCTGGTCTTTCTCTTTTTGGTACACACATTACACACTTTACATGTGTGTTAGTGTGCTTACTGGTGTGTCATATTTCTATGAGGCACTGTTCATTTCTCTTCATTCCTTTTTCTGTCCTTCAGACTAAAATCTCTATCAATGTATCTTCAAGTTCATTCATTCTTCTGCCAACTCAAACCAACTGTGGAGCCCTATGATGAATTTTTCATTTTGGTTCTTTACTTTTGAGCCCCAGAACTTTCATTTTTTTAATCAGGACACAAGTAAATTACATGTAGCCCATTAAAACTTATCAGTTCAATTTAGGTCACATTTATTTATTAAAGTTTCATAGGTGTTTTGCAGATTACTGCAGTTACCCTCATTTAAAATTGTTTTTATATGGTGAACTGTCTAGTTTAATTTTTATTTCCATCACTTTCCAACTGAAAGTTAAATTTTAGAATGCTGCCATTTGCCTGGCAGATGTCTATCACATGCTAGGCGGTGTGATTTTCTTAGAATTGCCTCTGTCCTACTTACTTGCATGTACTGTGTTGACTTACGAATGTTGAAGGAAATAAATTTACTTTGTAAAATGCAAAAAAGAATTTCCATTTTTTTAATAATTTCAGCCTCTTTGTTGACATTCTTTATTTGATGAAACATTGTAATTATAATCCTTTAAGCATGGTTTTTTAGATTATCATATTTATAATAGCTGCTTTCATGTCTTTGTCCACTAAGTCGAACATCTGGGCACTCTTAGGCATCACTTCTGTTGTCTGCTGTCTGGTTTTTCCTGTGTTTTTCTGTGTACAGATTGCATGTTCTTGTTCATTTGCATATATCATAGTTTTTTGTTCACAATGGGACACTGTAGTTATTACAGCAACTTCTGGGTACTAATTAATCCTCCTTACCCACTCACTACACATAACCATTCCTGACTGGCTTCTCATTTGTGTTTATTTCCTTAGTGATTTAGCAAGAATAATTCAGTGAAGTCTCTTCCCCTGCATTGTGCCTCTTCTGTCCCTCCTCAGAGGACACATCCTTGGGCTATAAGTGACATTCCTATTTTTCCTTTGTTACATTACAAAATTCTTCCAGATGGCTCCCTTTCATTGCCTCTTGGCTTGATCTCTGTTAAGTTTCTGGCTGCTGTGTCTCTGTTGTTTCCACTTCTAGCTGTTAGAGCGAACCACTGAAGATGAGTGAAGGCTATTATTTTTGGCCCTGGAACATAAATTGTCTCCACAGTCTGCTCTGATTGCAGTTGGGCCCTTTTTGTAGGGATGCTCTTTCAGCCAGTCCTTGAGGCCTGCTCTGACCCCAGGAGGACTCTTCTTAGCTGTCCCTTTCCCTGTTCTCTCTGCTAAGCTTTCAGCTGGTCTACTTTGCTATCATGGAGCTACTGCCTACTCTTAACTGCTCACCAACAGTTTCTCTTGTTTCTAACAGTGCCTTAGTCTTGAACTTTCCCATGCTGTGTTCCAAATAAATTAGTTCTCCTTAGGGAAAGTTACAGAGCCCTGTGTTCTTGTGTCCTATCTCTCCCTGCACTGGAGGTGGTACAGGGACAGTGGCCTGCTTTTCTATGAATGATACCTCTCATCTACAAGAAGGGGACTGTGAGAGCATGGGAGCAACTGGTCTTCTCTGCTTGCCTCTCCCAGCATAAACCCTCCACCAGTGAGTGAGATGGGTGGGGTGAATGGGAGTCAGTGCTCTCAGAATGCTATTTCTGGGATAGAGCTTCCACCCCATGAGTAGAGGCTGGGCTGAGGAAGGGACCTCTCTGCTTCTCGGCCTGGAATAGAGCTTCTGCCACAGAGTTGGCAGGGGTGAGAGCTGCGAATTGTCAGTGTTGGTGGTCTCCTCCTCCCTGGGAGAAACCATAATCCTGTATATTTGGAGCTGTGGGAAGGGGGTGCCCCATCTTCTTGCCCATACCCACACAGGGTAGAGTTTCCTTTGTGCTGAGCTTCAGAGGAGGGTATTTGTACCAGAGAAGGGAGCAGGTTGTGGGTTGTAGCTCACATGCCACAGATGCTTGCTGTTCATGCTGAGATTTGATAAATCTTGAGAAAAATATTTCTTCATGTAGATACCTTAGGACAATTTCCAGAGACTTTAATTGGTTGGTTTTTATCATTTTTATCTGCTGTGGTTGTTTGTTTAACTGGAGAGAGGGCCCATGGATATCCTTTTAGAAGTACTTCCCTAAAATAGTGTGAAAATGTTCGGGCCTTTATTGCTGGCTTAGAATTCAAACAAATACTAGGAATAGTTTTTAACACACTACTTACTGACACAGCAATCTGGAAAGGACTATTACATGTAGAGTGAGATCCCATACAGTTTCTGGAAAATACCCCACATAGGAGAGACTTCTATTTCTGGCAGTGTAGGTTTTCCCAAAACTCCCACTGGGAAAAATCCTAAAATGTATAATAATTTTTTTTAATATTTTTAATGACATCAATAACTAGTCAATTAGCAAAAATACTCATAAATCAATGATTAAGTGAAAGAGAAAACTCAGAGAAGAGGTAACATGAAGGTGGCATTCCTCTTAAGGATATTTGGTGAACCAAGTAAATTCAAGTATCTGTTCTCAAAGCTTTCCCAACCATAAGGAATAGAAAAAGTCTAAGGCTCTTGTGAGGTAGTTAATAGGAGAACCTCCCCATAGAAGCCTGAAACCCCAAAAGGCTAACTCTCAGTGTAAAGATGAAGTACTCCCCTTTAGAAAACTATAAGGAAAACTGCCTATCTCAAAACATAGTGGTAGGCAGCGCCAGGGGCATTTCCCTCTGATAATTCTTAACAATTAACCATCCCTCACATGAGTTTACATCCCAATTTGATTTTATCTGAATGGTCAAAAACCCTAGGCTATGAAGTTAAAGTATCCCCAGCTTGTAGATTTCTCCAGCACTTTGCAGAATCAAATGTAAGTCGTTCTTAAAAGAACCCATCTTCAACCCAGGCCTCAAATTACCCTTAGAAATAAAGTCCAAAAATAGTTAAGCTCGCAACCAAAAAAACCACAAAATATACAAGAAAACCAAGTACCAAAAGTAAGAAATAGCAGGGACATTATTAGATACCATATATACATCTACGAAGACCTCAGATACTAGAATTATTAGCATACAACAGAAATGAAGTTAATATGTTTATATATTAAAAGAACTTGACAAATGAAAAAGCAAGTGATTATGAAAAATGACACACATGGATAACATTCTAGAAATGAAAAAATATAATCAAATTGTAAAATATGGATATGTAAGTTTAGCAGAACATTAGATACAATTGAAAGAGCATGAGGTGAGCTGGAACACAGATTTTGGAGATGACACCCAACCGAAGAACAGAACATGACAGGTTAAGTGACACAAAATAGATCTAACTTAGGTCTAACTAAATTCCTAGTGGAAAGGAGAGAATGGGGGAAAGTCAATATAAGAGCAGCTAATAACCAAGAACTTTGAGAAGTGATAAAAGGCAGAAACAAAAATCCACATATTGAGGGATCCAGAAGAATTCCAAGCAGGGAAAATAAAAATCTAAACTTGGAAGCACCACAGTGATAAATGCAGAACGCCAAAGACAAGGAGAAGATCTTTAAAACAGAGAAAAACCATCCTCCAAGAAATACAGACACCTCAGTATCTGACATCTCAACAGTAATAATGGAAGTCAGAAGGCTGTAAAATGTTCTAAGAAGAACCTGTCAATCTCAAAAGTCCAGGAAAAAAATATTGCATGAACTAGGATAAAGACATAATTTTCACACAAACCAAAGCTGAAAGACTTTTTCACCAATAAACCCTCACAAAAGAAAGTAGTATTGATATAACTTTAAAGGATAAATAACCCAGATGAAAGAAGAAAGAATAACAAGCAAAAGTGGTAAATATGTGGGCAAATCTAAATATGTGCTATAAAGAGTAATAATGATGTGCTGAATAAAAAAACGAAAACCAAGCTACAACTAAAATGCATGATTGCATGAATATCCCACACCTGGGTTCAGAGGGAGCTTTTCTGCCTTAAAGTATTCTCAAGTCCTTGAATTGTTCTGGCAAAGGGCAAAGATAAGTAACTTTGATTTGATAAGTTAAGGATGACTTAAAGGTTTTATGGCCATGTACAAAAGAATAGAAATACTATGCATTACTTCCAAAGTAGTAGAGGGGGCGATGGAATTGAAAGAGAAACCTCAAGCACAGCAAGAAAGGAGAGGAAAGAAATGTAATATTAGCAGAACAAATAGGACAAAATCTAAATGCTGCTGTTAAAAGACTGTTATCAGGCTGTGTTGTTTTTAAACCTTTCTGTATATTAGAGATGTAGCTAAAACATAAGTAAGTAAAAAGATGGCAAAAGATATCCAATGTAAAAGCCCAAAAAAACTGGTGCTTTATACACAAAACATCATACAAAACACACTTCAAGGAAAAATTAGAAACAAAAAGGTTGTCCCAAAAAGGTTTATTTCACCAGAAGATAGGATCATTTCCAAAAATAAAACATATTTACATAGAGGAGTTGGAATTACAGCAGATGTTCACATGCTTCTTCCAGGAACTTCCAGATCAGGTAGACCAAGTGAATGAGACATGTTTAAATGTTTTTCATTGCAAAAGTTTATTGAAGATATTATGAGTAACTTTATACCAATATATAGTTGAAAACAATATATCAATTTGAAAATAGTATATCAATTTCCAGAAAGGAGCAACTAATAAAACTGATTCAAGAACAAAAAAGTTCAATCATCCCATTTATTAGAGAAATGTAATCAGTATTTCAAAATATTCCCATGAAGACATATTCCAGAACATTTTACTAGCAAGTTCTACCACACACTTAAATGACAATTAATTTCAGTCTTACACAGTTTATTCCAGAGAACAGAAAAATAGGAACACTTTCCTTGTCATTTTGAGGCTAGCAAAAGCTTCATAGCAAAACTAAAGACAGTACAAGAAGGAAAAATAAAGGCCCATCTTACACACATAGGCTTTAAGAAAAAAAAAAAAAAAGATACTATCAAATAATGAAACCAAAGAATTATTGCCAACTTTGTTATGTATAAACCTGGCTGGACAGGCCTCCCATTCACAGATTTTTCCCCACCACCCAGCAATGAGTGTGTGTGTTTGTTGTACTGGCAAAACCACGCTATGATGATGTTTTTAATCACCAAATCTATCAAAATTGTCACAAGTACAGTCCCATATGTCCTTCACACGAAAGGCACAAGCACAGTTCCTCAACTCCGTCCACTGAGATGGTGACAGAAGGATTTCTAGTTCTCTTGGCTCTCACTCACCTTGCGTCTTCTCTCCCCACTTTCCTGTCTTCCTTTTGTTTTTCAGTGGCTGCTTCGACCCCAAACTCCACTGCTGGTGCAGCCATGAACTCCTTGACCTCTCTCGGGACTCTGCAAGGACTGGCTGGGGCCACTGTTGGACTGAATAATATTAATGCACTAGCAGGTACCATCAACAGTGAGTATTTGCTGCTCTGGTGGACAGCCTTCCCCCAAATTCTCCACAGAACGTGGTCAGCCAGAAATGACCCGAAAAAGGATATGCCAGAGGAGAACTAAAACTTGGGATGGAGGAGCGCATGCTTTGATGGGCAGAAGTTGTCTACGCTCAATTTGCCTCAAAAATTCCCTGACCACTCTCCACCCCCAGATTCTTTTCAGTGTGTAGCACAGCACATGTGCTCATCCATGGGGTTCTGTGGCTGGCAGCTATTTTCAGGTGTCCAGGAGTTTGGTTTGATTTTAGTCAGTTCTGTCCTGTGAGGCAGGGTGTTATAATGGGAGGTTCATGGACTGGAAGGCTGGAAACCTGAACCCAGCTCTGCTGCCTGGCAGCTGTGGAAACTCAGGCAGATGCTGCTCCCTCTGTAGGCTTGAGAGTCTCCATTTGAGAATGGAAAGTTCTGGATCAGATAATTCTTAAAGGTTCCCTCCAGCTCCAAAGTCCAAAGATTCATGACAATTAAATAGGGGACGAAATGAGGCCTTGGAAAGAAGGAAATGAAACTGAGGGGAGAGGAGCCACTGCCGGAAGTGACATGATCGGAAACTTTATTAAGCATCACAGGCATTGGTCACTCTACATCAGTGACCATCCAAAGGGACATCGTTTAGCTGTGGCAGGTTGAAATAGGCTGGAGGCAAATCACTCACAAAATTGTACTTGGTTCCGAGACATCCTGATGGACTCACCAACAAACACCAGGTTCTGTTCTCTGTGGCCCACCTGCTCCTGTCAT
The DNA here is from genome assembly GCF_009761245.1 of Sapajus apella. Classification (NCBI taxonomy): domain Eukaryota; kingdom Metazoa; phylum Chordata; class Mammalia; order Primates; family Cebidae; genus Sapajus; species Sapajus apella. The sequence continues at coordinate 510,468 of NW_022437040.1, read as the reverse complement.
TCTCGGTTGATGAGGGGAACAGTGTGCCGCCCAGAAGATAAGTCATGTTTTAGGTTCATGCTTGGTGTGGGTTCCTACACTGGGGAAACTGATCCTCAGCCACAGAGGGGACAGGTAATTTCCCTGTCCCTCCATTTTAGACCCCCTGGTTGCCCAAGAGTAGCCAAGCCCAGAAGATCCATGACAGCCAACAGAGCTGCTAATACAGGAGCCTTCCTCACTCCCCGCCCAGGCAGCCCAGCATCTGCCCATTCTCATTTTTAATAAATGAGTCCTTGACAGTTGTTGCCCTATTTTAAACCATGGTTCAGTAAGTGGACTATTTTTGGGTGATCAGGCAATATAATTTTTAAAAGCAAATTAATATAAGGGTGATCAGGCAATATAAGAGTGATCAGGCAATATTATTTTTAAAAGCAAATTAATCCCAGTAATTTCATACTATACAAGCTCAAAATACCTTGCACTGGACTTGGTAGAAAAATGAACCTAAAATTTATCCAAATAAAAATTAACTTTTATAATCCTGATAGATCATGTTTAGAAGTAGGATGTTGGCCAGGCATGGTGGCTCATGCCTGTAGTCCAAACACTTTGAGAGGCTAAGGTGGACAGATCATGAGGTCAAGGGATCGAGACTATCCTGGTCAACATGGTGAAACCCCGTCTGTACTAAAAATACAAAAGGTAGCTGGGCATAGTGGTGCGCACCTGTAGTCCCAGCTACTCTGGAGGCTGAGGCAGGAGAATCGCTTGAACCCGGGAGGTAGAGGCTGCAGTGAGCTAAGATTGCACCACTGCACTCCAGCCTGGCGACAGTGAGACTCCATCTCAAAAGAATAAAGAAGTAGGACATTTTCAGGTTGTAGTACATCCATTTATTCAGAAGCTCTGGAAATACAAAGACATGGACCAAGTTTTAGCTGACCATACCTCCCAAATGAGATGGCTTGTGATTAGCGTGGAGCCCGTGAAGTGGTAGCCCTGTGGCAGCCACAGTGTTTCATTCATTAGAACCGCTTCCAGCTTTGACTTTTCCATCAGCTAAGTAGGAACCTCACTGCCTTGACCCCTGTTTTCGGTACAGCTCCTCGCTCTGACCATGTCCTTCACCTAGGTTGAGGACGTCTGTGCTCGCACACATCCCCTCATGCTGCTTCTCTTGCCCCAGGACCTAGTTCCCCTAAAACAAGGACTTTGATTTGACCGCCTGCCTGTCCTTGGTCTGAAGAGTAACAGGCCAGTGGGAATGGTTGTCCTCCTCAGCACGTGCTCATGACTGGTGTGTGTGTGTCCTCTCGTCTGCGTCCTGCCCTGTCCATGCTGCTCTGCTCTGCATTGCTGAGATTTTCCCATCGTACTCATCAGGGACTGGAGCGGGGCTGTGTTGAATGGCAGAGAAACCATGAGTAGTTCTTATGTGGGGTCTTGTGTGACATACATTTTGCTTCTGGCAAGGACAACAGGTTTAAATTGTTTTGCTTTTTGAAATTCTTTGCCATTGGGTTCGTATAAGTCTGCATAGTTGATAGAAAATGAAGAACATTTCTGGTTTCAAGTAACACCTACTAGATAGTATGAACCAAGAAAATGTTTAATTAAACCCAAAACTAGGCACAAATGAAAATCCATTCCTTGTTTTTGGCAAGGGTTACTAATGCAGAGCTGTTTTACAATCTCAGCATTGACCTAGAGCTAATATTTGCTGCTTGTTTCTAAATATCAAGAGCAAACCTTACAAGATAGAGTATCCTCTTTGAGACCATTCCTTCTCAACAAAGATGATTATACTACCAGTTCCACTGGATAATTCCCAAAGGAAGTTGTCAAGCAGGGTTATCTGGACAGAGTCAGCTTCTCAAATAGTTGACTGAGGATTCCACAGCACTGCTGTTAATCCCATCTCAGCAGCCATTATTTGTTTCCATCTGGAAAGTATTCAGGTTTTCTGAATAGAACCACCTCTTGCCCACCGACACAGCAGCCAGCAAGAAAGCCAGTCGATGGCTCACTGGAGCCTATGCTTTACTTTCTTTCCTGCCCGAGGCCCTAACACCTCTCCCAGAAAAGTAAGTTTTTGGCCAGTAGACAAGTAGCTAAATTAAACTGTTTTGAGTTTGATATCCTTTTAATTCCCTTATACATTAATGAAGTAAAGAGCTACAAAACAGTAAAGCACCCTAAAAATATAAGAATTGTCAACATCAAAAGAAGGAACATATGTGAATCACCATCAGTGTTCACCTCTGGATTTTTTCAGGGTTCCCTGAGCATGTTTTGTATAATAATACCTGAACTAAGGTGAAGAACATACTTTTTCGACTCAAGAGTCTGTCTCTGTTTTTATGTTACAGTGTATGCCAAGTGACATCTCTATTTTTCCTTGTTTTATTGCGTAGGTCAAATGGCTTCCAAATGGCTTACCATGTAGTGCTAAAATTATTATTGTTTTAAGAAAACCAGCTGTAGATGCCTGCTGAAAAGTGTCTATGGAAATATTTTCTGTGAAGTGCAGGAAAGAGAAGATGCTCTGGGAATATTTTTGTGGCTTGGCACTATTTGCATTGTGAAATTACTGTTTTAGTCTGTATTCCTAATATGCATAAAGTTATACACAGCCCCACACATGTGCCCATAATAACAGAGGCAGGTATATAAGTGACACCCAGTGTAGTGATCTTCATCTACCCTAATTGTAGACATTTTATACTTCTCATTTACCAGCTTGCAGCTTAGAAGGATAATCTCTCATCTGTATAAAGGAAAACTTATACCAGTGAAGTGGTTAGAAATCTGTGAGCATATTCTTCCTTTTTCTTTCTGATTTGGGATAAAACCTAGCAGGGCAGCTTGCAGTAAATGTGATCTGCTTATGGCACTTGGCTTGTGATTCTGCTTTTCAGTGTCATCTCCTTCGTTTTCCACCCCACCCCACCAGCACCCCCCCAGCTGTGCAAAAAATAGTCACGCTCATGTTTCTGGGTTAGTCCTTCAGTGTCATGTTAACAGATTCAGTCATCTCCCAGCTCCTGGGTCTCTATCGAAAGTTGGGGGCCTCTGGAGAGTAATTAAGCAGAAGGCACTCAGTAGTCACATTGCATACCGGCCTACTGATGGGCCAGGTGCAGAGGCCTCCCTGCTGTGCACTGCCACACCTGTCACTTGCTTCCAGCCTGCCTTCTCTAAATAGCATGCAGAGGATGGAGATGACAGTAAATGAGAGGAAGTGGTCAATCCATGTGGTCATTTCAAGGAAAAGCCCTATTCTTTGAAGTGGAAACATTTTATTCAACTTAACTTTCTTTAGAGCTCTGCTTCTGTTATCCAGAGCTTTTAGAGCTAATCAGGTAGCTGCAGCTGGGTTGACAAACACTCTCTGTGATAGAATTATTTCATCTAGAGCACATCAGGTGATTCACAGGAACTGTTCTCAGAAGTGGAAGGCCGCCTCTGATGGTTCTTCAAATCCTATCATGTGTTCAGCTGCTTTTCCACCCTGGACCTAGGAACCACCCTCCCAGAAGTTCTTAGTTGTGGTTCAAAATATTCTCCGTGCACTGGTACTTGTTAGAACTTTTTTGTTCACAAGGATATTTATACCATGGAGGTGGCCAGCCCCTCCCTTTGTCCCTGGCACAGGCCCCTCCCCCATTGCCCGGGCAAACAGGGCCAGTCACAGCTGTCTCCTACATGCACAGCACCAGCAGAGATAAGCATGACCCTTCCAGAAAGCAGGTGACCTCTGAGGTGTAGTCCAGAGACACAGCCAGCCTCTGTGAAGTGTACCCAGGAGTGGAGGGTGTGTCTGGAATGTCACTGTCTGGACTGCAAGCCTTACGATACCCTCAAACATCCATCCAGTATTTCAAGAGCAGGAAGTTCATTCTGCTTCTGTGTTGTAAGAGAAAAACATTCTTGGCTAAAAGGGGAAAAAGTTCAAAGTAGGAAGGTAGCTTTCCTGACATGGACAATTAAAAAATGGCTGTGTGTGGAGAAAGCAGTTGGGGCCCAGTGGCCACTGCCATGAAATGCCACCTGTGTATCTGGCACTCTGGAGAAGCCGAGTCGTGGAGGCTGCATATCACAGGTAGGTGCCCCTGTGGGTCTCACGTGGCAGAGCCTGAAGACTCTGACCCTCAGCAGACAAGCCATCATGGTGATGCACTGCTCCCCACCCCTCCATGGGAACTTGGAGGCATCCATCGAAGCAGAGCTGCCCTCTTCACCCCATGCTCATCTGGCATCGAGGCACAGCCAGAAGAACCTCATGCCCTGGGATCCAAGGAGAGTGGCAAGTTGCCGTTCCCCTCCTGCCAGCATTGCCTCTGCACAGGCATCTACATTTCCTGAGGGCTATGCCCAGAGCTTGATCATCTGTAATCCACAGCCCTGTTGACATCCTGGCCAAAGTGAGACCAACAGAATTGATCAGCGGTGCCCAGCCCTTCCCAAGTTATTATATATACTCCTCTCACCTGTCGCAGAAAACACAGACGTTTCTTTGCATCACAAAAATACTGGAAGGTGAGGATGAAATAAGACCACTGAAGGAAGAGAAAAATGACTCTCCAGCCCCTGGTGGCCACAGTAGCAGGAAGGTGACTGTGATTTGCTGGTGTCTGAGGGATCATTTAGAGCAATTAGAACAATCTGCGTCAACGCTTTTTGGAAAGCGCTTACTTACATGACACAAAAAGAGAGAACAGACCCCTTCATAGTAAAAAACGTAAGCAGACCCAGCAGGGCTGCGCCTGCACTCAGGAGGCTGTCACTCCTTCCTCATGCCATTCACACACTCCTTGCCGCCCCCCTGCTTGATGTCTGTTCTGAGAAGCACAGGAATACCCTAGCTGAGGCACAGTGACAGTCCTCCACTGGTAAGCCATGGCCCAATTCATATCTTACACGTGTCCTTTTTAATTGGAGAGGCGAAGTTGGCCAAACAGAAGCACAAGTGGAGTAAACAGAACATTCCCCCCGCTCTGTTACGGCAGTCGTGCGGCCAGGCATGTGGAGGTCAGTCTGCTGCTGAATTCCCTGGTGTTTCCAAGCAGCCTACCTTCGCTGTCCTCCGTTCTCATTAGACTTCTTTCCTGTTTTTCAGTTAGTCATCCTTGCTGTTTTCATATCTCCAATTGTTAAGATCTTCTCAGAAACAGATCTTTTCTTTAAAAATTGTGATCATAAAGGGATCTAGAGGTCATTGTGATGTCACTTCTTCCGTTTCCTTATGGAAGTCAGCACTCTATGAAGTGTTGCTTGCTTTGAGTCAGTATTCAAGGAAAATGTGACAGTCAGCAACCCCAGTAGAGCCAAAGAGCAGCCAGGTAACGGGGAGAAACTCGAGTCTACTGGCCACCATGCCGTTCCCATCAAGTGATAGCCAAGATCCAGCCCATAGGCATGGCTCTGTCTCCAGCTGACTGGAAAGCATGACACGGAGCTCTTTCAGTGGCCTGAAACCCCAGCTGCCACTCAGGTGTATGTGTGTGTGCACACAGAGTACAACTGTTTGCTGCTGAAAACAGCACCACTCTGATTCTGACTGAGAAGCTTCAGCTCTGCGACTGTGGGAAGGGCCCACATTTCTTCCTGTGCCTCAGTTCTTCATCACCCAGGCTACTTATTCCTAAGGCCCTAGTTCCTGACATCGTTATCAGGAACTGGTGGAGAAAGCCAGTATTCCCACACTAGAACTCCCAGAACCGGGTCCACTGGGTCCAAGAGTGCAGAACTTGTCCTCTCTGCCATTTCCTCACACGCAGCTTAAGGGAAAAACATTTTATTTCATCCTTTCCTCCTCAGCCCTGCAAGCCATCCCATAGCTCCTCAAAGAGACCAGTACATGGATTTCAGTGTACAGATGTTACAGGCCTCTGCTCCTAGGGTGTTTTACATGCTCCTAGGCTCCGAGAAGCAAAAGGCTTTTATTTCCAAAAGATAACAATGGTACTTGCCAGTAGCACGCTGCATGGCATTTAGCTGTCTCATCTAACTAGTGCCACAGTGCATTTGGATCACTGGCCTAGAGAGTCAGGGTTCTCATGGCTTAGGTCATTTTTCCCCATTATCATCATTTTTTTCTTCATGGTTTCATTTTTAATTTCCTGTCAGTGTAATTGTGTGCTAGCTGCATGTACTTGCTGTTGTACTTGTGTCAAATGATTCTCTAACTTCCTTTGGAAAGCACTAATGAATAAGTGCTGTTTCTCTTCTCTATTGTTGGGTTTTTTGTAAAGTTGCTCAAATGCTCTCAGGTATGGCGGCTCTGAATGGAGGACTTGGCGCCACAGGCTTGACGAATGGCACGGCTGGCACCATGGACGCCCTCACCCAGGCCTACTCAGGAATTCAGCAGTACGCAGCGGCCGCGCTGCCCACTCTGTACAGCCAGAGCCTGCTGCAGCAGCAGAGTGCTGCTGGCAGCCAGAAGGAAGGTAGGTGCCACCCTTGGCTCCAGGTAGGGGCTGCAGGGCCCAGCCCAACAGGCAGTACTGGCCTCCAGAGTACGGTTAGCAGGTATCAAATTGAAGCCATGTCATAACAGAATGCAGTTGTTCTATTACTCATGTTTTTTTAAAAAAAACCTGAAAGCTGGATGTGGTGGCATGTACCTGCAGTCCCAGTTACTTGGGAGGTTGAGGGGGGAGGATCGCTTGAGCCCAGGGGCTGCGGCTGCAGTGAGCCATGGTCCTGTCTGTGAATAGCCACTGCACTCCCATCAGGGAACACAGACCCCTCTCCCTCAAACAAAAGCAAAAACCTAACTATTGATTTCAGTCTTTCTCCTTTGATCTTATGGCTACCTTCTAATTTAATTCTTCATCCATCTTGTTTAGATGACGTTCTTGTCCATTGTGTATTTATATACCAGTCTGACTTTGCAGATAAATGGTTTTAAATTTTTCCCCAGTTACATCTTCCGAAGGGTTATGGCATCTCTGCAGCTCTAAGTCCAGGAACGTTGATCACCTTTCTTACAATCCCCAAATATCCTCTGACTGCTCACCCCCTCCCATAATTAAGTTATTTAAACTATTAATTTCCCATAAATGACCTAATAGTTGCTGCCTACAGAAAATTCCCAGGGACCTCCCTCTCCCAAGTCAGCACAGACCATCAACTTTCCCATAGACAGAAACTCCTTGTTAGTGGAAGGGGATGGATGGCCACAGTCTTCGGTAGGTGAAACACTCTCTGTCCTGTGTTTGCCAGGGTTTTCGAGTCCACACACACCGTGATTATGTGGCTGGCTCTCAGTAGGCGATGGTTTCCAGGTGAATGACAAAATCCATGGTTAGGATTGACTTGGTCTTTAATTGGGGGTCTTCAGGGAAAGCAAGTAAGTGACTGATTACCTTGCTTCTCTGCCAGTAAAGCAAAATAAACTCCAGGAATTTAATGCTAAGAATAAATTAAAGCTAATTATGAAATGGTTCATAAGTCCAAATAAGGATCATTGGTCATTCTTACTTTTGATTCTTCCTTAATTTTGAAGCTCCTTTAAAGCAAATTCTGCTAAATGATACTTATTTTCTTCTGACTTGCTTAAATACGGGATAAAAAAAGCTAGAATAGAGAAGTACTAAAGGAGATTTTTTGAAGTTTCTTTCCCCTCTTTTATCCTCACCATAGTTGTAAACTGCTTTTATCTGAATATTCTGACTTAAAACAAGTTGTGGGTTTTGAGAAAACACAGCTTAACAGATACTCATGTATTCTTTTGAAAGAAGGGAGAGATTTTTTTCTTTGTGTAAATAACATGGAGATCACTTTTAAAATGAAAACTATATAAAAGGCTAAGTTACTTTTCATATAACTTTCTCTTTACTCTTAGCTGTGGCTATTGTAGGCTTTTGAAACATGCACAGGTGTTCAGACAACCGTGGTTCCCCCAGGCCTGTGAAAGAGACTCTACATCATAAACATCACCTGTCTTCCCAAAGAAAGGCCTGTGTGTGTTCCTTTTGTCTGTGGTCTGAGTATCGTGCTGTCACTGACGGCAGAGAGCAGGATCCTGTAGGATGACGATATCCTCACACAGAGGCCAGAGGGCCGGTTGCCCCCATGGTTTGAGAGAATGGTGGTCAATTCTCCAGTAGAGCAGGGCCTTCCAGTAAACTATATCGCTGTTTGGGATAAAGTCTGGGCCCTGAAGCAGCATATTTTGAGTTGCTTCACCTGAGCCCACTGCCCTCAACTTCCTCGTGTTGAGTTTTAGGGATTACTGCTTAATGCAGTAATTTCCCTTCTGAGATTAAGATAAAATCGGCCAAAATAACCATTGCCAGCTCTGGATTTAAGGGTGTGGGTTTTCAGTAGCATGGTTTCAGGTTTTTTGTTTGTACAGCATTTCTTTAATCATCTCCCACCTTCTCATCCTTCTCTTCTAATTCCCTTCTCGCCCAGTTAATATGTGCTCAAGAAATTTTAAACATCTTCATAATATTTAAAATGTAGTTTTAAAAGCAAATGATGCCAGGCAGAGTAAAAACTAATAATGAATTCCAGTACTAAATATATGTTTAGATTTTCTAGTCCACAGTTCTGTCCAAGGTCACAAGACCCAGAAGTTAGTGTGATGGATTTAGTCACGTGCCCTGGAGTGTTTTTCCCCAGACAGGAAGTGAGCCTCTGATGGCCCACATCTCCCCACTACCTGCAGGAGGCTAGTCCCATGAGGAAGGGGAACACTGGTGGCCTCATAAAGCTTTGCTCCTACAAACGTCTCCAGTGCTTTATGCCAGAACAAGTGCCCTATGAGACAGACAAAATATGAACACCCCAACAGCCAGGACCAGTAGTGAGTGTACCAGAGAATCTATCAAGTGACAGAAACGTGCACCAGGAGAAATCTGATGAAGGGGTGACTTGTGAACAGGTGTGTCCCACTTCTAAAGAGAGATGACACAGGTAGAATCTCATTTTTCTTTAATGTGTTTTGTTTTTTCCTCTTCATCTCAGCCACCTTAGTTGCATACAAGGGAGGTTTTCCATATGAAATATTTGTTCTCACTTTAGTATTAAAAACTTGAGGCATATACAAAACCAAACTGTTTCTTCATGATGAAAAAATTGGGGGATCTGTGTCAAGAGACACTACTGACATTTTCTAGGGGGCGTATCAGGAGCAGAAGGACAAAACCTACTTGTGTTTGTTTAGTGGTCTCTCAGTTTCCTCGGTCTCTGTTGGGCAAAGATCCATTCAGCATGAGCAACGTTCTAGAAAGCTAGGATTACTCAGGCATAGCCAATCATCTGTCATGTGCACTGAAACTGTATTTTCACCCCGGCTTCAGGAGGTGAGATGTACTTCACGTTCAGATTGGGGCCCAGAAACCCTCATTTGTGCATTTGGATCTTTTGTGCAGCAGGAACATGAAAGCTGGGGGCAGCAAATCTGACCAGCAAACACATCGCCAAGGATGCACACACAGCAGCACTCAGAACATCCCTTTCCAGTGTTTTGGGTTTTGCATCTTTTCATGTTAAATTTTGATTCTTTGAAAACCAGAAAATATCTGGGGACCCAAGGCCTCCCTGCAATCATGTCCCTTTAAAACAGACTCCCTCCCATGGCCTGTAATATGGATATGTCCATGGAAATTGGAAGCAATATAAAAAGTTACAGTAGTCATGAAGACCCACTTTTAAATGAGAAAGAACTAACTACTCCATCTCTGTGGCTTCCACAGTTTGCCCCAAGAAGTTTTCTTTGAAAAGTCCTAACCATTAGGACACTTTTTTGTGATTTATCTTGTGGAGGCAGGGGAAGAGGCTTGGTTTGACATTTTTACAAAGTTCTTTTTATCCCCATTTTAGTTTTCTTCATCTCACACACAGACCCCCTTCCCGCATCTAGGGACCCCAGTGTAGCTGTCCCCTGGGGTTGTCCAGTTCAGCAGGCAGAACTGTTCCTTTCCTGTGGAAGCCAGCTGAGGATTCCTGATCTGCTGCAGAAGTCACCTCACCAGTTCTGTGAGCGCCCCTCCTTGGAAGACTCCATGCCTGGAATGCCCAAGAAACAGCCAGCCCTTATCTCCCTCCGCTCATATTTCTTCCCTTTTGTGCTGCTTTTAACTTTCAAATGGTGCTCATATGGGTGGGAGAGAGTCAAGAGAGGGAAAGTGAGGGGAGCTTAGGAGCGCATACCTCTTCTGCAACCGGCAGGGCCAAGATCTTGTCCTTGCTGCCTGTATTTGCTGGGAAAGGAGGGTGGGCAGGCAGAGCTTGGCTTGCCTCAGTATTTGCCAAGACTCAGCCTACCTCCTTTCCTTGTGTCGACTCAGTGCCAGTCATTTCTCATAAAGATGATTATTAGACTGTGTGTTAAGAGACTTGGCAAATCAAAACTGACTAGACAACTAGGCAAATTTATTCTAAATTTTTACAATTTGCTTAGAATGCACAGAGCACCCTTTTTTCTTCTCAGAGCCTGACTATACCTGAGAAAATATGGCCACCCAAGAGGTGACTGAAATGCATGGCAGGGGGCTATAGTACCAGTGACTCACAGAAGACTGTCTGTGAAAAGGAAGCCGTTTGTAGCCAGCCTGTCTTTGGAAATCAAGAAAATCTGAAGGATGATTACTTTCTTGAAAGTCACTCCAGCACTTTACACTTATTCATCTCTTTGTTCTTTGTATTGAAAGAAAGCAAAATGCTTAACCTACCTGTTGTTATAGTATTCCTAAGAAGAGACTTTGGAAACTAAGACTCAAGGAATATCTTACTCTGATTTTTTTTCCTCCCTAGGTCCAGAGGGGGCAAACCTCTTTATTTACCACCTTCCACAAGAATTTGGAGACCAGGACATTCTGCAGATGTTCATGCCTTTTGGAAATGTTATCTCTGCTAAAGTCTTCATTGACAAACAGACCAATCTGAGCAAGTGCTTTGGTATGCAAAAGAAACTAAGCTAGACTATTGCATTGGGCTCCCAAGTGAACAGTCATGGGAAGGAAAACGTGACTGGCAATTTCAGTCAGCATAGGGCCTTCCCCGCGTGGTGGGGGGCTCTCATTTTCTGGATCCTTTTAAGCAGATTTGGGCAAACAAACGAAGGCTCTGGGAAATTAATGTCAATGCCCATGCCTTAGGTAATGTTCTAGACTATACTATTACGGAGTCTAACCACATTTAGCCCATCTTTCCCACTAATTCCTTACCCCTCCAGGTTTAGTACACTTCAGACACCATGGTTATGGGCAACACCATATTAGGGGCTTATTGGCCTTGACAGACACTTTCACATACAGAAACCCACTCATCAGCCTCAACACACCACTCATCCACGTTCCCAGGATGAGCGGTTGACGGATCTCACGGTTACACAGTGCACTGCATGATGATGGGATCTGAAGGCCACAGTGGGGGAGTGTGAGACTGGCAGGGGTTGTGGGAATAAATATGGAGTCCAGGAGCGTGCAGCTGTTACCTGAGCTGCCACATGCCCTTTCCTCAATCATCCTGGACTCTGCTTCCTGTGGTGGTTTTCACTCCCTTAGGGAGTAAGGGAAGTTCACTTCCCATACTGATGTTTCACACCAGGACAATAGCATTTAAATATATTCCTTGTTTCATTATTCAAACCCTACTGGCCCCCAAAGCAGTTTAGAGGCCAAGTTGTTCAACTGTATATTACTTGACAAGCTCAGTGCCCAGTTTGAGCTAGAATATTTGCTTTAATCACTCCTGCAATTTAATAATTCATGTCAGTGGGAGGTAATAACAGCATAAAACCAAGTTTGGTAGGGGCCGGAGGAAACACACAGAATTGAGTGTCATAAAGGAAAGTAGCAAAGGGAGGGTGGTTCTTAAACTTAACTCTGGCTGGTAATGGGTAACCAGTCCAAAGATAATGTTTTGGCTTCTAAAACTATTATCATAAGATCTTTCTCATTTCTGCTATCACCCTGGAAGGTCTGAAGGCACCGTTAAAGGACTCCACCTGTCAGCCACTTACAGTCACATTACCCTAGTGGCAAAGCTTTCAGCTGGAACCCATTATTAGGCTGCTGCTGTGGCAACTGTATAAAAACCCTTTGTGACGGTAAAGAGTGATATGCAAATGAAATCATGATAGGATGTGTGTGTTTGAGCATGAGCCTACTTTAGGGAGGCTTCCCTACACAAGGTTTACAAGGTTTTTGTGCGACCTCTGGTTGTGGGACCCCAACCCACGGAGGCAGGCACCCAGTAGACACGAGGCAGGACGCATGGTGACCGGTACCGACTTTATTGGGATCTCCGGGCGACTCAAGCGGGAAGGGAGGAATCGCGCGCGCTTTCCTTGTTCGGTCGGTTTTATAGGGGCAGAGGGCTTGGGGCTGTGGGAGAGCAGTGGCGGCGGGTGATGATTGGTTAGTCCCGGTTGCCAGGCGGGGAGTTTGCCGAACGGGAAGTTGAGTGGGCAGGAGGTTGATAGGGCATATGGTGATTGGTCAGGGTTTGGGCAGGAAGTTTGCTGGGCGGGAGCTAAAGAGGCAGGTGATGATTGGTTAGGTGGTTGCTAGGCGGAAGGGGCTGGAGTTCCTTCAGTCGGGGGCATTGTGCCGAGTCACGTAAGGAAGTTAAGCTCCTTCCATGTGGCTGGGGGGTGGGGCCAGAGAGGCCTTCTACCAGACAGTTTTGAGGCTGCCTCTTCTGTTTTTCATAAATAATATTCTGGGTTTATTTGGAAGGGCATTCTGCTTCATGATTTAATATTTACTTCCTTGAAAACAGATTAGCCAATGTAAACCATAGCTATTAGTGTCAGCAGACAATTCTTGAGCATGATGGACTGGTTTCCATTGTTGTTAATCACTGTAGCATCCAGGCTGCCTGATGAGCCAGCCGAATTAATTAGGGTTGCCATCATAAGGTAATACCCCATTCCTTCCTTCCTAGTTCTTAGCCAGGTTTTGTTATCCTTTGTCCATTTACATTCTGTAACTATCTTGCTGTTCCTTGATAAAGACCCCAAGAGAAAGGAAAGTCAGAGCAAAAATCTCAGATCCCATTTACTGGGAATGAGACTGAATAAAAATTTAAACAGCCACTTTGCAGTACGGCCTGCCTCTGAAAAGCTGACCAGCGTTACGCTGCATTCCCCTTTTTATCAGCTGAGAATGTACAGAAAGTCATGTCCTTTTCTTCCTCCTCCAGTTTGTCAAGGAATTTTCTTTATCTTTAATAGCAGATGGATGGAAGTGCTTAGTACAGAACCTTCTGAACAGCTGACGTTCATACCTAAAAGTAAATGAGGACAATAGCTTCCTGTCACCACCCTCCACAGCCTTGCTGCACCTCTGCTGCTGCCTCTCAGTGCTGGAGCAGACTCTGAGACTGAGGTCCTCTTGTCTCTGGGTCTTTGCAGAGTAGCAGTAGTTCTTTTTCAAAAGCATGTCCTCCCTGCTGTTTTTGGTAGAGGTAGCTGCTACAGAGTAAGAGATGGGGAATTCTCATCAGATGATTAAACTCTAAGCCGTTGACTGTTTATGCCCCCAGACTTTGGGAGATGCCAGGTAGCAATTTCCTTTCTGTTGAATTCACTGGAGCTTTGGAAATGGAAAGGGAGATAAGGAGAAAGGCCCAGCACTTCCCTAGTCTCCCTGGTCCCAACCGGTAGAGTTAACTTGCTAATTGACCCATCCTCCAGGCAAACAGGCGTGGGCTCTGTGTGACAGACCATGGAGAGCTGGAGTGAGGCAGGGGCTTGACAGGATCTGCTCTTCTCCAGCCCTTCCCGAGCCTGCCTGTCGGCCTCACCTGGTTGGGACATGTGATCCCCTGCAGCCCTGAAATAGTTACGACACTGCTTGTATGACTAGCTGAGTAGCATGTACATACCTGGGGTTCTCACCGAAAGATGCTAAGAGACTTGAAACACAATGATTTCAGCAACTTCAGTAAATGGAACTGAATTCCCGCAAACAATTGCATCTGACGCTTCAGTGTTCTGGGGAGGGGTGTGTTCTTCGGACCACCTTTCAGTCCAGCTGCTCAATGGGCTTGCATCATTGTCCACTCATGGTGGACACACAATCAGTTGGGCAGAGCACTGGCAAACCTGTGGGGCTGACGCCCCATGCTGCCTCTTGAGCCCTCCCCAGAGCCCTGGCTCCCTTTTCTGCTGGGGTCCCTCTCCAGCCTGACTTCCACCCTCGGTGTTTTACAGGTTTTGTTAGCTACGACAATCCAGTCTCTGCACAAGCTGCTATCCAGGCTATGAATGGCTTTCAGATCGGCATGAAACGCTTGAAGGTGCAGCTGAAGCGCTCCAAAAACGACAGCAAACCTTACTGATCCTAACCCCAGAGGCTCCCTGCTCTCATTTTAGCTTTCTTAGGGTAAGTCCCACGAGCCAGCCTGTCTCAACAGGAAAGGCAGAGGAGGACCACATTGCCAACTTTTACCAAGAGAGACGGTTATTTTTACAATAAGGCCTCCATGTCCCCACCCACTTCCCCTACCCAGTTTGCCATAATTAAAACTTGGCCTACCTTGTTTCTATTGAGTAAATTCCTCCTCCAGTTGTGCCACTGTATTCTCCTTTGTTTTGCAATTTGAATCTCCTTTTACCTTTTTCTTAAATTTTTTTTGTTTTTGCTTTTTTAAAGAGAAGCATATACACAAATAAATGGCATCTTGAGAATTTAAAAGGCAAACAAATGCTAATGTGCAATTCTAACTCTGAAACCACTGGTGCCCCAAGAGCACTGCCTGGAGAATTCACCCCTCCTTGCCCGGCACCCGCCCCTGGAGGGAGGGCCCGGCACTTAGAGGTTAACGTGGTGGCCTAGGAGAGGGAGAAGCCAGGAGAAGCACTTACTCCAACCACACGTCTTTCCACTACATCGGCTTGTTTTACTAAGTAGGATTTTATTTTAGGGTTCAAAGAAACATAACATTTATTGGTCAAATTATTACACTGGTTGTCTACTTTGTTATTTTATTTTAGTTTTTAGAAAGGATTAATGTACAAAAAGATTTAGAGATCTGTTTCTTAAAGCTACAGGGTTTAAAAAATAAAAATGAGTGAAAATACTTGATGTTTCTTGAAAGATAAATTTAATAATAATAAATAAATACATAAATACATAAATAAAAAAGAAAGCCACAGGCCTGTAAATTTTATTTGTAAAAAAAGCATTTCTATTTTTATACAAAATTTTTACTGCCTCAGAAATAATGGAAGTTATTTATTGCCTATTGTTAACTTATTGGGTACCTAAAGAGCAGTTCTCTGTCTAGCTAGAACCTTCTGAAGTAGTCTCTAGAGGAATTGTTCTAGGAATGGGCTTTTTTTCACCGTTGAACCCTAGACCTAAAGTTCATGCTTTATCTTCTCGTTGTTTGTATCTGTCTGATGATTTTGTTCGTAACTTCCATTATCTAGTTTACAGTTCAGTCGTCTGACTTTCCCCGTATGTCACATTTGTTGAAACTGGACCCTCTCCCCTGTCCCTCACCCCACAACATCCAGAATCCATCCCCTCACTCTCTCCAGATGGATTCTCTTGGGGTTTCATTGTGCTGTGGATAAAGAGTGTAAGAAATGCAAATTATGTGAATGGCTCGGAGACTCCCTAATGACGGAAGATTTGCATTAGATTTTCTCCTGCACCCTTAAAAGTTATTTTGTTGCTGCTGCATAGATTCTGTGTAACTTTTTACTCTTCCTTGTTTTTTCCCTAGACATCTTCATGCCCGTTAGTTCATCGTTTGCCTAGCATGTCCCTGTGGCGTCTCAAAAAAAAAGTTTCATCGTCCCGTCATTGTTTCTGATGTCTTTCTGACCTCACATCATATTTGGTTCTCCTACTGACCTTTGATCTAGTTTGACCTTTGAAATTTGCATGTGACCTCATCTAGCTATGAATTCTGGGAAGTCAATGTGAAAAACATTGCTGCATTCATGCAAGACTGAAATTTATTAGACAAATTCATTATAGAAAAAACCTGTGGCAAAAATGTTTTTTTCTTATTATTTTTTTTCTTTTCATAAAACAGACTTGAAAGTATTATACAGGGATTGGCATTCTTCCCGGTCACTGGTAACAATAGCAATATGTGTCCAGGGACACAGAATGTTGGTTTCTAACAGACTACTTCCAAAAACAGTTTGAGAAAAAAACTGTCTGATTTTAAGTCTCTAGAGGTCTGTAATAGTTTTTACATTTTTCAGGCAGTGTAAAGTTTTTTGATAAGGCCATTTTAGGTGGCTCACTTTCTCATTAAGATATATATATAGAACCACTTTTTGTAGATTAGTATAAGAAAAATATTTACCCTGTTTTGGGGCAAATGCTACCTATTTGTGTCACCTTTTGCTGAACTCACAGTTAGACAATCCATGGTTTAATGCACATGAAATTACCTATATTTTATACTGTTTCAATGTACAGGAGAAAGGTTACTGTAAACTGTGTTATGTTGGTGCTTCTGTGAATTAAGTTGTGGTTTCATCATGAGTCTTATGGTCTTAATGTTCTTTGTTGATAAGACAAGTTTAGAATTGGTTTACTTAATACAAAAAAAAAAAAAGAATTTAAAAAAAAAAAAAAGTTGTTTGCTTAAAACAAATTTCATGTGAGGGGGAAAAAAAAAAACCTATTCCAGAATAAGTTTTGTGTTGGCTTGTGAAGCATTGATGTCATTTTTTTTAATTGTGAACTATTTAGATGTGTTTGTGTTCAGCAAAATGTGATCTGTTTTTTCTTTTAAAGAAAAAAAGTGAAAATATATAGTGCCAAATTCCAAAGGTACTTCCTTCCTAGAGCTTCAGTGTGTTTCTTGTGAGAAGTAATTTGATAACATGGGTATTTTATTATGTGTTTTGTATAAATCCCTAATATTTAAAAAAAAAAAAAAAAAGTTAAAAACTTTGTTAACTTGCTATCCTGTGGTCTTGTTGCCTGAAATTGTTATTGTTTGTTATTTCTCTGATGTTTTTTGTAAGACATTGTATAAGTGCCCATGTCCCACTTTTTTAACCACTCCGCACATCAGTGCTGTGAAGGCAACCTCACCATGTATTTTCTTCATAATCTATGGAAACCTCTAAGGTGAGAAAGTTTTGAACTTTTAACCCTTTCTAACCAGAGCTATCTGGAATGTTAACCTTTTCTACTGTCATGATTTGAGTTTGTTTTGGGGTGTTTCTAATTTGGATATTTTTCCCTGCATCTATCCTCTAAGTAAGTTGTTTCCAATGACTACTTTTTCTTTGGTTAAGATCCAAAAGAATTAAGATCCAAAAGATTCCATGAGGCCAATCTAAAGGGAAAAAAAATCCTATACTACTTTTGATTATTTCTCATTGTTTTTTGGAAAAGAATTCCTACTGTGCTACTAGAATTCCTTCTGGAGTTTTAATTAGTAATTGGATAAACCCTGAGGGAAAACGGAGGTAGATTCAGCACCTAACAATCCTGTATGCTTTTGAGATCACATTTAGCGGTGTGTCCTAGTCTACAATAGTTTCATATACTGTGCAGTAAAACGACTTTGTGGCAGGATAGTCTTGTGAGGGGTTTTGCTTTTGTTTCTTAACTACTCCTAAATACTGTTTCTAATCAGCCATTATGCTGGGGCATCTCCGACCCCAGTAGATACCTCTGAATATACCAGGTGTCTGGAGTTAGAAGCCCATCGCCCTTTTCCAGCCTTCTTGTTTTTCTTGTTTAATTGAACGCATTTAAAGGGGACTGACCATCTAAGTAAAGCTCAGTTCTTTATCGCAATTTACTGACCAAATACCTAGCACCAATTCCTGCTGCCACTTTTTAAAGTGCCATATGACTTTCTGTGAACAGGTACCTTGCTGTCTTGACAAATCCTAATGTCACACATACTGCCCCAACACAAACTCCAGCCTTCCTCTCTAGCATGCCCCGGAAGCTTCTTGATCTCAGCTCCCCTTCCCTGCTCATCACCCTGTTAGGATCAGTGTGTGTGGATGTGATAGCCCTGGGATGGAAAGGACTAGCCTCTACTGATGCAAAAAAAAATTAATAACAAACGTTTCCTTCTTAAAGCACATGCACTTACAATGACATGATTTGTATTATCGTCACACGTGTTTACTACTGCTGGGGCCTTCCTTCATCCTCTGAGGGCTATTTTGTACTTCCTGCAGCAATCAGCTTAGTAACAACAGTTACCACATCTGTCTCTCTGAGAAGACGATGTGTGTCAACACATACATGGAAACACAAGAGCCCACCACTTGAATTTCTAAGACTATTTCATTCTGAAACTCCTTATCAATTAAATAAACCTCAACGAAAACCAATTTTGATTTCTTTACTGAAGCAGATGCCCCTCCCCATTTCCCTCTCAACCCACCTGCATGCATCTCCCCCAGAGGAAACACTGAGGGCAGGGGACAGGAGGCTCAGGACCCGCACTCCCAGTCGAGTGTTTCTTCTTCACAAGTAACCAAGAGAGGGCATGAGGGGGAAAGTCCTTTTTTGCCCTTCTCTAAAAGATAACTTTCTTCTTCAGAGACAAACTGTCCTTCTATCCACTTGATCTTTTAGTATCAAAAGGACAAAGCTGCAAGGGTGCAAAGGGCCTATGCCAGAAGAAAACACACAGGGAAACTGCTTTTTTAATCAAATGTAGAGAATAGTTATTTGTAATCTAAATTAGAGAATTGTGATACAATGGCAGTCCTCAAAGGCTTAATGAGTTCATCTTTCTTTCACCATAGGGGTTAGAGTTATTTGGCTTGTGCTACTCTGGAATCATTTCACTGTTTGTTTTTATTATCTTAAGTGCTAATTAAAAAAATAAAATTTTAAAAAAAACTTGTAGTTTCATTACCTTTTTGAATAATGTCATACAAAAAATGTATTTGTGTTTTTTTTGTGCTGTGAGAATTGATGTTTATAGATTAATAATCATTTTGTTTAGAATTACAAACTAGTTTTTAAATATTGTCTGAGAAAAGCCAAAGTTAATGCACCCTAGTGGAAACTGTAAGACCATTTGAGTATTGTTTGTTTTATTGATGCATTTGGATTTTGTTGTTTGATGGAATTTGAGCCAAAAAAAAGAAGAAAAATACGCAGGCTTTCCTATTTCTACAACTGATTGTACTTAAGCATTTTGTACCAGTGGAACTTTTTATACTGGAGATTAAAAAAAAGTGGAAATTTTTGTGGCTTACTCTGGTGGGCCCCTGACAATGACTGATTTCAAGTTTGATTTTGGGTTGATAGAAAGAAAGTTGCTTTTCTTTTGAGAATTAAAAACTTTGGCTTGATTTCTTTTTTCCCTTTGCTTATATCTAGCATTAGAATTTTGTCTTAAAATAACAGCGGTAAGTTTCACTTTTTATTCTGTATTGTGCAGTTAACACAATAAGGTAATTAGATTTAGAAGTACTCAGTCACTTTAAGTGGATAAATGTATTAGTTAAAACTTTAGGGTTTGCTTTTTTGCTGTTTAGATCAAAGTTTTTTCTGATTCTTCTGTCCTCATTGTGAACATAACTGTGTAGTTGAAACAGTCAAACTTATTTTTGTAATGTATGTTATTGTGTGATGCAGTTTTTTGCTTCTGTCTCCAATATTAAACCATTTTCCTAATACTTGTTTCTCTCTCTGCGTGTTGTATTGTTGGTAGTCATTATGTGTTGGTGATACATCTACACACCTCACTGTTTCACGTATCTGTTTTTTTCTCTATGTTGTGTAAAAAGATACAGTCGATTCCACTTAAGTGAATATCTGATTTGGGAAAGGGGAAACTGCACACCAGCCACCTTTGATTTATGTACAACCGCCCACTCGAACTCCTGCTTCCAAGATTTACACACTTTTTTCTACAGTTCACCTCAGTAACTGCCTACGGGGTTGGATTTGCCAAGGTGTTTTACGGTCTTTTGACCACACAGGTTAATTTCACCTTCTCTCTCCTCCCTCATGAATCTATCCTTGCAGTTCTTAACATACATTCCAGACTGCTGCTGGGGTTTCCTCTATACCCACGAGGCCAAAGCCACATCAGTACAGTCGAACTCTTCATAGACACTAATCACCTTTCTAAAAGAGGTGAGTTCTCCAGGCAAGAAAAATAAACTTAGCCGTGAATAGAAGATGTGAAAAGGGTTAAACTTAAGTCTATTTGTTGCCATCAATCAAAAGATATGTATAGAAAAGTCATTTAAATTATTTATTTCTACAAGCTAATGGAATCCAGGAGCAGCTTTAATTATTAACACTAACGGAAAAGAAGTATTTCCAAGGGCCCAAACGGAAGCCCTACTCAGTCTGGGGGGCGGCGGGCATGGGGAGGTCAAGTTTCTCACATTCAAGCTGTCTTCATAGTTTACTGTCCTTTTCCAAACACAAGCTAATTACGCCATATGCATCCACACACTCCCTCCTGGATGAACATAAGAGCTCAGAGTAAGTCTCATCCCCACTGTCACCCCAAGGCCAGTTATCAAATACTGTTCCTTCTATGCCCTCACAGACTGAAGCCACAGGCCCTGTTCTGCCTATGCTCAGGAATCTGATCGCTCTTAAAGTGCTCTTACAAGATTCCGTCGATGTTTGCTCCCTCTGTCTTATCTCTCCTTCCACTATTTTCAGACGCACAAGCTCTGTCTGACTCAGGCCACCCAGCACCTGGCAGCCCTCCTCTGGGTGCCAGTGAACTCTCTCCCAGTAGGTGCTCAGGCTCTTTACCCTCTCGTTGCAGCAGCCCCTCTGGCCCAAGATTGTATTTTCTAGTCTGCTTAACAATAGAGGGGACTGGCGAGGTGGAGGAAGGGAGGCTCCCTCCCCGGGGCTGGCTGCCTCAGTGATGCTGATGCCACCAGCTCCAGCCTGCAAGGATGGAGCTCACTTCCTGCTGCCACTTCGGCTTTCAGTCTCCTCATAGCCTTCAGCAGTCTGCCTCTGAAAATGCACTGCCTACATTAGTGGGAAAGGATGGCTAAGGGTGTGATTTCTTTGTATTAGGGAGGTGGGAGGGGGATGTTGGGAGGTATGGGGGGTGACTAAATTATTTCCAAGGTGTAAGTGTTTATTTTTTAAATCTAGAAGTACATAGATCCACCTTTTTGGCACAAGACAAAATACTCATGCTAAGCAAAGGAAGAGAAAGACAAAGCCAGTTTTTGTTGCTCTTCTAAAGCAACAAATAATTCTCCAAAGAAGGGGATGAAAACGCTAGTTCCTTTAAGCACTTATGACTATCAAGTTGGTCCCTGCTGAATTCAGACCCATAGTTTTGAGTCAGCATGACCCTGCTGCAGTGTGAACAAGGTGTATCGGTTTGCCACACACAGACCACTTTGTATTGCAGCACTGTCAACACCCGCCCTGCTGATGGAAGCCACACAAGCTGCCCAGCCCACAGCTGAGGGGCTCGGACTCTTAGCTAGCAGGCTAGGACACACAGTGAACATAAATGTACTGTGAATCGTTCCTGATAAGTGAATAAAACATTGTGACCAAACAATCAGCTTATTCACTTATCAGGAATCGACTGTTCTGCTAATTTGCTGTTTTTGTTTTTCATCTCTGTTGTAGTTCACTATTTTTGCTGTGTTCTGTTTTCTCCTCTCATGCTTGGGCAAATCACTGGGAATATTATCTTCATGTGACCATGAAACGTTTATATTGAGTGAAAATGATATCTTAACAAAATCTATGCACTTGCTATCAGGAACACAATACTGGATGTGTCTTATATATATTGAACTATATAGTACTCGATTTCTTAAATAAAGCTTAAGAAAGGACTTTGTTGTGTGTAAAGTTAATGTGATTATTTTTCAAAGCAGTGTTTCTAAGGTATTTTTGTTCTTTTAAGTCTTGAGTGATACAGGATATTTTTCATTAAAATTATATCACTGGCTTTATGACTTAATATTCAATAAATTGACTTTGGAAACAAAAGTTCTTCGTAGTGCATTTAAGCCAAGAGACCTCTGGAAATCCAACCCCTGCCTCGTGACCACAGCGCGTCTCTACCCACGCACCATGGGTGGCAGAACAGAGCAGTCCTTTCATGGCCAAAAAGCCCACTAGGAAGTACCTAGCATCCGCCCCAACCTAGAAAACCCAACTGCTTTTCTGGATGTGATCTCTTTAGGCCCAGAAGAAAGGGGACCAAAGAGAAAGGGAGATCCAAGAATAATGCTGGTTTGTGTCAATACTTTACCAGAATGATGTGACACTGAAACCATGCCCTGCTGGAGAACAATAGCTGCCCTATTCAGAACCACAGAATGAGAGTCAGCGAGAGAAGGCATTTGATCATTCAGGATGAGAAGGGTAATGTTTCAAAGCGGTATGTGAAATACAGACATCCTATAACAGTTGCAGAACTTAAACGGGAGGCCTGCTGCTTAGCCTTTTGATGGAATATTTTTGAAATTTTTCCTGCAGGCCATAAGTTTGAACAGAATGGCATTTTCTGTTGGATTCCTTTTTTGCTTCAGGGTTTTATGTTGGATTTGTTTTTCTAGCTTAATGTTTGATTCTAAGAAAAAGTCCTTAACAACTTCTTGCAAAATGGCACAAGCATCCTGATCCTTTATGAAGCAAATCTCATTCATCCTGGTAATGAGGGACAGAAAGAGCAGTTAATGAAAACCCACAGATAATCCAGAATTCTTCCATTCTCTGCCTTCTCCCACCACAAACCACCTACTCATAAGTTTCTCACAAAGAAAGAAACAAACTTCTAGTGAAAGTGAGGAAGCAGAGAAAGAGCCAAGAAGCAGGAAAAGATAGCCAAAGCCAAGGGCCTGGAGGGGGCACCTGCTGGGGCCACACAGCCGCCTGGGGAGCACTTAACACTGGCACACCTGTCATCCACGAGACCTGGGTGCAGGTGCTGAGGAGCTGCCTGTGTGTGGGGTGCCCCTTCGCAGAACTCCCTTGCCAGTCAGGCACACAGCTAAAAAGCCCCCCTTCTGTAAAGAGCACACGGCCAAGGGCATCATGGGTAGGAGCATGCTGAGTTAGTCGGGGAAGGAGGAATAAGGCCAACATATTCCCCTGTTGGTCTGCAGCCCTGATTCCAGAGTCCCCCATGTCTCCCTAACCAGGGGCTGCATGCTGGGAGACCAGCACAGAGTGACAGGTCAAGACAGCTGGAAGTCACCTCTAGGCAGGAGCTGCTTTCTGAGGAATACTCCCTGTCTTATAGCCTCTCTGTTCAGTCAGCAAAGCAGCCTGGCACCAGCTTCTACATGCCTGCATCAGAAAGTATTTAATATTAAACTACACATACAGTGTTCTCCAACTGGTCACTTAGAGCTGAAGTCGCACGTAAGAATCCCCAGTTGTGGGACACTGGAGGATCCCTCTCTCATGAAGCTGCTGTGACATGTATAGAAAGTTCTCAAGTGCATTCTCTGGAAAGCCAGACTGCCTCAATGTGAATGCCAGCTCTACCACTAATTACCCAGGGAACCTCTGTGCCTGAATTTCCTCATTAGCTCAAGGAGGGTAAAAATAATACCTAATGCATGGGGTTGTTATGAGGATCAACTAAGCCAATACACGGAAAATGATGTGCTCAGGGTCCAGGGCGCCGTAAGCGCTCTCCAGGGTCGCAGGTGAGCTGGAGCAGCCAACTCACCTACAGAACTCGCCTGTGCCAGCCTGGTTGAACTCACCTCTGCTGGCCTCTGGCTTCTCACCTTCTCCTGGCAGGTATCCGTTTAGCCACCTGCATAGAGCCCCACAGAGCTCCCTGGGTTCCCTGGGGAACTGTAGACAAGGTCTGACCAGAAAGCACAGCTCTTCCCAGCAGAGCTCTCTGCACTGACAAGTCCCAAACAGACCCCTTTCAGAGACACTGTCCACTGGCAGCACCTCCCCTTACAGGCTCACACACTGCACAACTCCAGGAAGCCACCAACTCATCCCACGCTAGGAAAAGGAAACCAATTCCTCACTCTAATCCATTCCTTCCTACCTGGATCTTATTTAGGCATCCCTTCCCCAAAAGAAAAGCCTAGCTGTCCAGTTTGGGCCCAAGGCAGGAATCACAAGATCACCTCTAGATTTGCCTATGACAAGCCCGTAGGTTCCAGGCCCTTCCAAGGGAGAGTGGTCCTCAACAGCAACCTGAATCAGTATATGACCACCTCGGGAAGAACAGAGGTCAGGCTTCTGAAACTGCAGGTGCACGGATGCAGCCAGGCAGAGAGCACTCGACCCCCACCCTCATCCCCATCCTCACCCTGCTCCCAGTTTCGTAAATGCCCTCTGCTTTGGTTTTATTTCTTGGCGATCTGTGCAGAAGTTTGGAAAAGTGATTTTGCTACCGAAAGCACAAAGATGAAAAGCCATTGCTTTAGCAGAGGGTGACTCTTAAGAGAAATTCACCATTACCTAAGCCCTGCAGCAAACAGTTATGGTCTTTGTGGTCATTCTCCCCCTCCCTCCTCTCTCTACTCGCTTCTGTCTTCCCACATTCTTTGCGATACTACAGAACATTTGCTATTTATGGTATGCTGTTTTCATGTCACATGTGTCTGTCTCCTAGCATGACTGTGAGCTCTCTGAAGGAAGTGACTGTGTCTCATCCATCACTGGGTCCCCTGTGCCTTGCACAGTGCCTGCCATCTAGTCAGGGTTCAAACATGCTGGATGATTGAGGAGACTCCCAGAAGCAGCAGTGACCATGCCGGGGCTGGAGAAAGGGCCTCCTTATTCAACTGCAGATGGACTCAGGAGGATGGAAACTGGAGATGTCCTGCCAAAAGTCAGGAGCCACAACAAGGGGGCCTGGGGCATGGGTGGGAACAAGGGAGAACCACTATGGTGAGCCCCCCATGGGGACTCTGCCTGGTGGCCCCAGAGGTCCTCAGCTAAGGGGCCCCAAATGGAGGACTTGCCTGCAGTGAGGTCAAGCCACCTCAGATGCCCCGCCATCTCTTTCTGCACCTCTCAGGAACATTTTATATCTAGATACTGCCTCTAGACAGAAGTTGAATATCTCAGAGATAAGAAGAGCCACAGAACTAAGTACACATGAACAGAACACTGTGGAGACAGGCACCTGACTCAGGCAGTCCTGAGAAGCAGATCCTCTCCCTTCCGCGATCTCTCATGGCAGCTCCTGTTGGGCCCGGCAAGTCAGTGTCTGGGGCAGGATGGGACCACACCAGCCCCCGCCCTGCACAACACAACCCAGCCATTCACACAGCCATGGACAGGCACAAGGTCCCCACTGCTGCAGGGATGCCATTTGGCGGCAGGCATGCAGGACATGGGCTTGGATCCTAGTTCTGTGTCCCAGCACATCAATAGCTACCACGGAGTAAGGACACACACCACTAATCATTCCTCTGTTCAAAACACACATTAAAGAGCCACCTCACAGAAGGTGCTGGGGCAGGGCCGTGGGTGCACAGTTAACACATCATACCCATGCCTCTAAAGTCTGGCCATAATTAGCTTCTCTGCCAAATGCAGGGAAAACACTTCAAACAGGTAAGCAAGTAGATGGTCCAGGCAAACCTCTCTCCCCGCACAGCAGACACTGCATTCCAGGGTGCCCACATGGATTATTTGCTCAGAGACAGCTTGATGGGACTCTGCCTTGGCTGAGCTCACTGTTGCTCAGACTCAATATCGCCCCGGGGGAGCTTAAATGGCTATCCTGGGGAGGACAAAAGACAGTGGGAGACAAGGCAGAGCCCCCTAAAGCTTCTACACACCGATATCTTTACTGAGGCCAGAGCTGACCAAAGTGGCCCCAGTGCTCCAGTCAT
Organism: Sapajus apella; assembly: GCF_009761245.1. NCBI lineage: Eukaryota > Metazoa > Chordata > Mammalia > Primates > Cebidae > Sapajus > Sapajus apella. The sequence goes on along the minus strand of NW_022437040.1, from coordinate 484,730 downwards.
GTTCTCCAACCTGCCAACTATGGCACATTATTCCCCGTCTACAAAAATGGGATCCAACCAACAGCTTCACATTTTTAAAACTATGAACCGAAACACATGCTGAGTGCCTTCCCCTCAAGGAACACAAAGAGGCTGGGTAGCTGGGTGGGGTAGATGTAAGGGAGGACAGGGCCTCTGTGGGCCTGAGGGGCAGGGGCTCTGGCAAGAGAAGAATGCCCTGCTGAGCTGATGCTGCAGTCACCCCCACCTGGAGCTCCAGGAATCCATGCCCCACAGCCCAGTTCTGCCCGCTTTCCATTCCCCACTCACCTTGCCCTGTCTCCCACTGTCTTTTATCCTCCCCCAGGACAGCTGTTTAAGCTCCAGTGGGGTGATACTGAGTCTGAGCAACAGTGAGCTCAGCCAAGGCAGAATGTCCCACTGACTGCATCGCCCCTGGAGGCCCCATTTGGCCTCTACTACAGTGTCAGCACATCCCTGTTCGAAGCCTCGACGTCTGCCCAGCAGCAACAAACTGTGGGTGCCCACTTGCCTGCCTTCTCTGGCACATGGGGCTCTGCAGAGATGGTGTCAGTGAAGGAGAGATTCCCAACTCAAGTCCCCTGGCCCTGTGATGAGAGGATCACAAGCAAGCAGCCTCTCACGTTGGCCAGGGCAAATCAACAGGAAATATTGGCAATCTGTCACTTGAGAATGTGATTATAAATATATGTCACACACCTCTACAATTACAACCATCCCAGTTAAAATCTGAATAATTCATAAACTTACAGTGTGGTATGAATTTGGAAACACTGATCTGAAGTAATGTTTTCCCAACTATATTCTACAGACATTACCCTGCAAGATAATCTATGGGGAAAAATGAGCTTGGCAGCTAAGAAGGTGTGAGGCGTGCTGTTAACCCAGTCCTCCTGGAAGCTGCCCATATGCAGTCCCTTAGAAAAGCTCTGGGGCAGCTCTGCACCCTGTGGCAAAGACCCACCCCGTTCACCCTGTCCAGCCCAGTGCACGCTGCATTTTCCTTCTTGCAACTCTGTCATCCTGTGATACCTCTTAACCGGAGGGGTGATGCAGTGCTGTAGGGAAGCACATGGACTTTGGAAAAATGCTCCCTGGGTTTGACCATGGCTCTGCCACTTGCTAGCTTGCACCTGGAGCAAGTTCCTCAGTTTCATCATCTGTGAAACACAGGACACCAACAGCAGTACCTACCTGTATGCAAACTATTCATAACAGCATTTACAACACAATCAGTTCCAGAGAGGTGTTTATGAACAGCCAGATGAACTAGCATCCTAAGGCACACTTTGGGAAACACTAGTAGAGAATTGGAAGCCCTATCGAATTCTGGAGACATCGTCTCTCCATAAGATTACAGGCTGGTAGGAGAAAGGGTATATAATTATGACTCAACATATTAACTCATGAGCAATGAATATGTGTGGACTTTGGAACCCAAAGAAGGGAAGGAATTGCATTTTTGGTGAGGAAGGCTTCGGGAAAGATCTACAGCCAAATTGACAGAAATTCCAACACACAAGCAGGATTTCACCAAGCCGAAAACTAGAGTATGACTGCAGCAAATACAGAGTAGGTGTGCAGTGTGGCTGGGGACAGTGAGCAGCCGTATTTGACTACAGTAGATGGGAGCCAGAAGACAGGGCGATGCACTTCACTGGAAATGCGGCTGACATTATGTTGTTATGGGCCCCATGTTCCAAATTAGGGACCTTGAGATTTCAGTCTACAGGAAATACGGAGCACAAACATCAAAAACAACCCGTCAACCAAGGACGGATCAGAGTGGGAAGTGAACTGAGTAGAGGAGGAAAAGACTGGGGCAAGGAGACATGTTTCAAGGAAATTAAAACAGTTCAGGTAAGCAGAGAAGAAAGAAGCAGTCAGAACACACAAGGGGAAAACGGGTTGAGAGGTATTTCAAACACAGCACCTGGATCCATCGAATCTCCAGGTTGTATTAGTTTATCTAATTAGCTGCCTTCCCTCTCTTGCAGCTGAACACCATACCCAGCGCACATCAGTCATGTCCCGCCCTGTGAGAAGGCCCTGTTCTCTTCCTGCTGAAGTTCCACTTTGAGGCTAATTGCCCCGGCCAAAAACAGACATCTGCTAGTGTGACCCCGAAATACACGGCTGCCTGGTGTTTTGCCCGCCAGCTCCCGGCATCCAGGCGTCTCCTGGCCAACTGCTGGAGTCACTTGAGCACCACGCTGTGCCAGGAGGAGCCCCAAGACCAGTGCCTGGTGTTGTGCCACCTCGCTCCCTCAGGCTGCAGCTGCCATCTGCTATGATCCTCAAAACTGGGAAGGGCTCTCTGCTCCAAAAACTTCCTCACTAACAAGCTCCACTGATAAACTGAAGGCTTCATTCTACCATCAGCTAAAAGGCTAAAATGCAATCAATAATCCCGGAAACAGTTACATAACAGTACCACCTGGAAACTTGAACAGCCCTTCTTGGCGAGGTGATTTGAATTAAACAGAATAGAAGACACCCAGAGCATGGAAGCGGGGCGGTGGGAGAATGCGGCGAGGGGTGCCTAAGGCCAAACTACTTCTACCACGCTAACATATGGCGCCATCGCTATGTCCCAGGCACGGCGCCGAATGGACTCTTTGCGTATCATCTCAATTACGCAGCAGAGTGACCCACTGAAGTGGGCGTGACTGTTTCCATTTTGTAAAAGAGCAAACGGGTTCAGATGTGAAATATCTGCCTAAGGCCAAACAGCTACTAACTGGCGCAGCAAAAGCGTTAGGTTCCACAAGGTCCCTAATGGCCACCTGGGCGCACAGGTGGTGAGAGCCTGGGTCATCCCACTGCCCATCGGATGGGCCCTGGTGGTGACGGGGAACAGCCCACCATCAGGTCGACGCGAAAGCCGGCTTGGCACCGAAGCTCCCGCATGAGCGCAGGACACAGGCCAATGCTGGCCACAGCCATGAGTTCGCTGACCTTGGCCTCAAATGCCAGCTGCAAACCCGGTGAGCCGGGGACCCACTGGGGAAGTGCATGCACGCGTCGTGGCCTCCCTGCACTATCCCTGCTCGCGTAACTGTCTAATGGGGCCGGCGCCCGCATCTCATTCCGCGAACCCCGACATGCGAGGACAGAAACGGTTTCTCCGCTCACAACCGCTCCTTTGAACTCTCATCCCGTCGGTTTTGGGTGTCCAGGGTTGGGACAATAGGTTCTATTGGACCTGCTTTCCTCAGGCGTCGGGGGCGGGGGGCGGGGAGCGGGCAGGGAATGCGGTGGCTTACCTGGCGTTAGACTGGGCTCCCGCGCGGCTGGCTCCCTCTTCCCCTTCACTGCAGCGTCCTCGTGCCACTTCTCAGTGGGTCGGCCTAGCCCCCACCTTCGACCTTTGACCACGGTTTAGGTGGAGTTGGTCCCACAGCAACTGAGGGTGCCCCTCGAGGCCAGCACAAGCCTGCTTCCGGCCTGGGGCACCTACGAGGCCGCGAGGAACCCTGGGACATCCGGTTGCTGCCGCACAGCTGTCTGGGAAGGGACGCGCGTTGGGCAGGTGGGCGGAGCCGCTGAAAGCCGCACCCACGTCGTGCTCCACGCCCCTGTCCTGCTCCTGCGCCCTGGCTGCCGGCACCTGGGGAGCCTATTGTCCTCCAATCCTTCCTGCTGCAGCCGAGCAGAGGGAGAGGCAGGGAGCAGCTACGGTCACCTTTGCCACTTTCTAATGCAGTCCAGAATGTTTCTCATCTCAGGCAGAAAAATAAAACCCAGCAAGTATTCTTTCCACTATTTCCTGTTTTACGCTGGACCACAGTTCTTAAACTTGGAAGCCAAGCATTTGGTCCTTCGGTTTTTTTGGTTTCACATTCCTTCGGGGTAGAGATGCCAGAGAAAATACAGGGTGCTCAGTCGCAGGAAAACAGTAAATATAAGTATAGTCCGCACAATATTTCGGACATACCGAAACTGTTATCTGTTATTTTCAAATTTAACCTAGCATCCTCTGGTTTTATTTGCTAAACCTGGCAACCCTACCTTGGGAAACAGGCCACTTCTAGTACCCTCAATCAGGGTAGTGTCATGGGGTAAAAGGCGTGTGCTTGCCCCTGGGAGGTAAATGATTACCTTGATATTTCACAATATCACCTTCTCACCAAAAAGGCACCCTTCCATGAATGTTTTTAAAGGAAACATGATAAGGGCATTTTATCTGCCAAATCCAGAGTTGTATCCTCTCAGGTATTTATTTGGAACAAATAAAGCTGTCATATATTACATAAGATAGAACGCACATGTTTCTGCAAATTTGTGGCCAGGCAAGCCGCAAAACCGCTTGACTTCGTCCAGGAAAGAATTCAAGGGTGAGCCCCTGGTATTAGCAACCTATTATTGAACGATACTGCTCCTTACCAGGTTAACTTATAGGAAGTGTGCCCAGAGCAGCACTTGTGGGCTGTCAGGAACTCCATTTATATCCACCTGTTCCCACTTTCAATCGCATGCAAATTGAGGGGTGGGTTATTTAGAACTTTCTAGGAAAGAGGCAGGAACTTCCGAGTCATTGCCTTGGAAAGGGCCAGCAGCTTCCTGGTCGCTGCCATGGCATTGGTAAACCGTAATGGCACTGATGGGAGTGCCTTCTGTGAATGAGCAACGAGGGTGGCCAGGCACCTGCTATTGTCACTATCTGCTGGTTCCTGCTGGTTTTTTCACTTCATCTTGTGGGGATAGGGAAGTAAATCTGCTGGTCTCTGCCCTCATTTCCATCTGAGATTAGATATTGCCCCTTACTCTTAAAGGAACAGCAAAAGGGCAGAGGTCTGCCTTCTATAACTGCTTCTTCATGATTTTATGGGCATAGGCCCTGCCTAGTGTTTGAGAGATAATATCTCTGGGCCTGATCTTAGGGCTCCATAGCAGGATGTTTGTATTCTCCAGGTCAGACAACTGGATGGGTGGGGAGCATGATGCAGCATCATCTTCACATGGAATTGTCACAGTCTAGAAGACACAGATTTCACTAAGAAGTTAAACAAGCAAGGTCAAAAATTAGTAATAATAGCTATCAAGGTCTTAGGAAAGGTAACAAAAAAAAAAAAACAGGTGAGAATAATAGGAGTGGTTTATTATTGCATACACTCTTGTCATGTTATTTATCTGTGCATTTGTGAAACAGCAGCTTTAAGTCTTCTAGGGGTTCACAAGTGTAGGTCATGGTGTCCTCCTCTTATACCTGTGGGGACTTATAAGAAACAGGTTTCATCCTGGACAGGGATACCCAGCTAGTGATTCCCTGAAGTTTAATAGCAGTGAGGATATTTTACAATACATGATAAGCTGAAATTGATCCAATGGGTGAGGGGTCCTTTTTTTTTTTTTTTTTTTAAGTTTTCAGTAATACTAAGTCTGCTGGTTGAATAGGGGAAGCTATTCTTTTCTTTTGTGGGAAAGGGCAATCCTTTATTTTCACAATGTTGAAAGACCCTTTGCACCTTGCCTAAATTTCAAGGGGAAGCACAGTGAGGCATGTCCAACCCCGTTTCCTGTCATTGCCTGAGTTTTTCATGTTTCTTTGGGATTCTCTTCAGCCAAGGGACTTATAACCAATTAAACATTCTAGGCCAGACAGGAATGGAGGTAGGCAGGCATTCATTATCCCTTAAAACCCTTTTAAGCAATATTAAGAGTCAAAACCTAAAAGCCAAAATTAAGGTTATACATCAGGAAAAACCAAGAGTACAGATTCAAGTTATACTAGGGGAAAACACTGCTTTTATAGGTCTCTAGGATAAAATATTTTAGCATCAGGCCATAACAACCATGGGAAATGTGGAGAAAATATTACTCGTGCTGATGAAAAGGCTGAAGAAGACAGTTATTTGTGGGCCTTCTCAAAGGGAGAGCTAAAAGCAGCCTGACACAACAGTGGAACTTTTGAGTTAGGAATCTGTATTAGTCTGTGTTCATGCTGCTGATAAAGACATACCCAAGACTGGGCAATTTACAAAAGAAAGAAGTTTAATGGACTTACAGTTCCACCTGGTTGGGGAGGCCTCACAATCATGGTGGAAGGCAAGGAGGAGCAAGTCACACCTTACATGGAAGGCACCAGGCAAAAAGGGAGCTTGTGCAGTAAAACTCCTGTTTTTAAAACCACCAGATCTCATGAGACTTATTCACTGTCATGAGAACAGCATGGGAAAGACCCGACTCCATGAGAGAATACCATGGGAAAGATCCAATCCCCCCACAAGTTCTTCCCATGACACATGGGCATTGTGGAAGTTACAATTCAAGATGAGATGTGACTAGGGACATGGCCTAACCATATCAGAATCTGTGAAGTTTTTCAAAGAAACAGGTTATAGAATTGAAAAGCAAACATTTTTGTAATTTTACTAACAGCAAATCTATATCTTAGGAAAACCTTGTTTTAACACAGGGGACTGTTCTCTACAATGACTATTAGAAACAATTCTCTTTTCATGACAGCCAAATTAATTACATACAAAATTCCTTTATAAATTACCCTTTACAAACATTATCACAGCTTAGACCACGTTTGACACACTTGGACTTTCTGACTTGTCTAATACTGCTGCTTATTTAAATAACCAGTCATTCTACCCTAGGACAAGAATTTATCATATAAGATCTTTTTTTTATAGAAAATTACTCTTTATATGCTTCCTTACCAATAACTTTTTTTTTACATCATTCTTTTCTACTTACTGGTTTCTTTATATTTTAAACTTCCTTTTTAATAACTTCTGAATCAAACAAAAATTATTCTTTTTCCCAGTAAAGAATACATCTTCTTTGGCATATTTTATATTAACCTAGGAAGCAAGAAATCCTAAACTGCCTATTAGATATTGCCACTTTATAGATAAGGAACCATTCTATAATTTTAATACTTAAACCACCAAAAAGCTCATCATATAAAGGCATTTTAATCATTCTAAAACATACAAATATCAGTGGTTTACCTATATAAAAATTTTAAAGTTACATTTAACTTTTAAAGTTACATTTTAAAAGTTACATTTAAAATGTAACTTTTAAGTTTAGATTAGTTTCTTTAATTTATGAGTGACCTTTTAAGCCAATATGATAGCACACTAGACACAACACACATCACAAAAAGTGACCTATCCAAGATAGCTGGATCCAAGTTATTTGCAAAATTGAGACATGCCTACCTGGCCAGATTTTGTTTGCCCAGATAGGTATGGAAAACAGGGAGTATCAGGGAAGGGGATCCATAGAAGGGAGGGGGCAAACCCTATTGCTCAAGGGGAGACGTGAGCCAGCAAAGAGTCCACCCAGCAGCAGAGACACCAAAGAGAAACATTCAGTGGCCACTTGTCTGCCACAGAGGGAAGATGTCTGTTAGGCAGGACAAGGGCATAGGACCCCCAGTAATTTTACTTCAGCAAGGCAGCTGGTTGGGAGTGAATGGAAGAAGGTTAAGTCTAGTATTGCTGGGTAGCTTTTTCCCTCTTTCTCCAGGATGGTTAGAACATTCTCATTGACAATGGCCCTCTTGCTTATAGTAGGCACACTGATTCCAGCCCAGGGGCCAGCAAGTCAGGGGCTATCATCTGGGTATCCCAGATGCTGCTCTAGTGACACTTTCTTGGGATAGATAACCCTGAGGGGGGAGATGGTTTAAAGTATTCACTAGCAATTGTGCTTTTTGCCTATTTCTTTTGGGTCTTTCTGCCTGCTTTGCCCTATCCCTATTGTAAACTCTAAAGGCCATATTCAAGAGTTGGTCCATTGGAGTTTGGGGTCTCACTGCGGCTTTTTGTACCTTCCTCCTAATGTCAGGGGAAGATTGAGCCGTAAAATGCATACCCAAAGAGCTTGCCCTTCTGGGGAGTCTGGGTTTCCCTTAGTATATTTCTTGAGTACCTTAACCAAACAGCCCTGAAACAGAATGGGATTTTCATTTTTTCCCCAAGTTACTTCCTTAACATTGTTAGGATTAACTGGTTTACTCACAAACCTTTTCCTCTGCTGCTTCTCTGCAGCACAGAAAGTGGATAACAATACTTGCAAGTCATACCAAGTTAAATCAAAGAACATGGTCAATTTAATAAACTCTTCTCTAAACTTGCCTGGATCTCTAAGAACTTGCTAGATTTTTCCTTGCATAAAGCCAAGTCAGACACAGAGAAAGTCTCATGTACTCTGATTATTCCTTCATTCCTGTCAGCTACCTCCCACAATGGACACAGGTTTGATTTCAGGGGCTGATACAGAACCCCATTCTTGGTGGTAGTTGTTGGGCTTACTTTCTCAGGCAGTGGGCGGGATAGGCTGGGGATAGCTGGATAAGGGGGAGGAGTACCTGATGACCTTGGGGTGGAATACTGTGTTACAGACCTGGTGGGAATCCCCTCTTTGAATTGGGGAGCTGAGGAAACTCTGGGGGAGGGTATAGACCTTGTAGTGGGAGCGGCTAGGAGGGAGTTTCTTAGACATGACTTCCTGGTGCCTGGAAGTAACATAAGCTAGTAAAGGGCCATAAAAGCCTGTACATAAGGGACCTCTTCCAATTTTTCTTTTTTATTGAAACTCTGCTCTGACAGCCAGGCTGGAGTGCAGTGGCAGAATCACAGCTCACTGCAGCCTTCAACTCTTGGGCTCAAATGATCCTCCCACCTCAGCCTTCCTGAGTAGCTAGGACTACAGGTTCATACCACTGTGCCTAGCTATTTTTTAAATTTTTTTTGTAGAGATGAGGTATTGCTATGTTGCCCAGACTGGTCTTGAACCCCTGGCCTCAGGCTATCCTCCCGCCTCGACCTCCCAAAGTACTGGTATTACGGCACAAACCATTGTACCCGGCCCCTCCTTTTTTGTGTATAACCAAATAAGTCCAATTATAAAATTGCATTTGGTATAAAGAAGCACGTTTAAGCCAAATCTCTTGGTTTTCTAATTTTTATTGGACCCAAATGATGCTGCAATAGAAAATGAGTTTCAAGTTGAATTTCAATTTTTACCAAAAGCATAAAGGACACCCTACTGGCAAGTATTTTAGGATGCTCACCATTGTCCCCTTGTCTAAGAAGGATCTTTACCAGACAAAGAAGTTTTTCTAAGGCTACTGAGGGAGAAAGCAACTGGGCCCTCGAAGTTCTTCCTTTCAGATTCCCACTTCCCGTAGAGAAGGTGTAAAATATAGGTAGCAAGGTGTTACAAAAGTACATTATAAGTGTTTGCCAGTGAATTCAACACTACAACAGTATTTTTATGAAGCAAAGTACAGAAGGAAAAGCGTAAATAAACTAGCAATAAGAAAAGAAAATGCTTCTATGGAAAATGATAGCTTTAGGGCAGAAAGCAAGAAAAGGCAAGAATAAGACTCCCCTAGGGTGGGCCTGGAACCCACAGTCCTGGAGGGAATGTCAACACTGAAAACCCAAGAGCATCTTGGGGGCAGCCAACAATACCAAATGCCAAAAACCCTAGAGTACCCAAGTATCAACCAATGAGAATTCCCCACCACCAAATGCCAAAAGCCCTAGAATTCCCCAGGAACCAGAAAACAGCGAACCCCAAACGCCAGGTAGGATCACAGAAAAACATGATTCTGGTGTCCCAGAATCAACACAACAGGGAACCTCTCCAACCAAGTGTCCTGCCTTAAACAATTGCCCAAATACAGTTAGAAGAGAACCAAAGGAAAAACTACAAATGAAATATGCATTTCAGGTTGGGCATGGTAGTAGCTCACATATGTAATCCCAACACTTTGGGAGGCCAAGCCAGGCAGATCACTTGAGGTCAGGGGTTCGAGACCAGCCTGGACAACATGGCGAAACCCCCTCTCTACTAAAAATACAAAAATTAGCCAGGTAAGGTGGTACACTACTGTAGTCCCAGCTCTTTGTGAGGCTGAGGCATGAGAATTGCTTAAACCCAGGAGGCAGAGGATGCAGTGAGACAAGATTACACCACTGCACTCCAGCCTGGGCAGCAGAGAAAGACTCCGTCTTAAAAAAAAAAAAAAAAAGTATTTCAAGGTGGAAAATAAAATAAAATGGCCAATGGAAAAATTATGCTGATGGCATTAGAGGATAAACAATGGAGAGAAGGGGTGACAAGGACGTGGCAGGCCAGGTGTGCTTCTGTCTGGGGCAACCAAATAGTGGGGGGCTTTGAATTGACTACCTAGCCAAAGGCCTCATTTCCTGGCCCACCTGACACTGTTGGGGGTGGGGGTGCAAAGGGGACACTTACCTATCTGCAGAAGCCAAAATGCTGCCAACCAGTCTCTAACATGGTGCTCAGGTGAAGGTCTCCTGCCCAGGCTTCCCTAGCTTGGGCGGACTTGGCTGCTGTAAGGGGACCAGCATGCGGTCCAGTGCCCAGTCAGCTGGGGTGGTGGGTCTCACAGGAGGCAGCACTGTGGCGCCACTCACCCGTCCACTCAGTTCTGCCGCCACCACCTGCAGGAAAGACCATGGCTTCTAAAAGGCGTGTGGCTAGTGTTCCAGCTCTCTGCAGCTTTGATCACCACATCACCAACCACCAATTGCTGCCTCCTGTCATCTCGCCATCCTGTCACCTCACATTGTCCCGCTGGTCACAGACTTGCTATCTTGCTGTCTCTCGCCATCACTGTGTCTCACTGTCTGGCTTCTTCCCTCTGTGGTTGCCAGGATGATGCAGGCAGGTGATTCCCCAAACTGGGGCTTAACCCAAAAGCGTTCTTGGCTTTATGTAGGAAAGAATTCAAGGGTCAGCAGAATTGTTCGATAACAAGCTTTTATTGAAGGGCACTGCTCCTTGCAGAGGAGAGCTAATTCCTAGGCAGTGCCTCCAGAACCACACCTGTGGGCTGGCTGCCAACTGCATTTATATGCAGTTATACTCACTTTCAATTACATGCAAATTAAAGGCCTGGTTAATGCAAACTGAGGGACAGGTTATTCAAAACTTTCTAGGAAATGGGCAGTAACTTCCAGGTCCTTGCCATGGAAAGGGGCAATAACTTTTGGATCATTGCCATGGCATCTGTAAACTCTCATGGTGCTGTTGGGACTGTCTTGTGTTAACAAAGAATAAGGGCAGCTAGGGTTCTCTTCTGCACCAGCTGCCTGTTCCTGCCAGTTTTTTCACTTCATCCTTCAGGGATGGGGAAATAAGTCCTGCAGGTCTCCTTCCTCCAACTGACAGCAACCTCAACCTGCGCTCATGACTGTGTTTCAGTCACAGAGAGTCAGACCATATGAACACAAGGGAATTCAACTAAAATGAAGTGAAGCCCCAAAGGTCCCTCCTCACACACACACTGATACTTGCTGAAAGAAACAGAATGGCAAAATGTTCTGCCATTGCTCTCGTTGGTATGAACTTACTCTTAGTGTGAAGTTGGACAGGTTACTTCACATCTCTACGCCTCAGGAAAGGGCTGGCAGGGAAATAAACACACTATAATGTAAACCTTGGAGTCAGAACGGGTGACTGCACTGAAGTAGGACATGTGCCACTTTATAAGCAATTTAGACCCATCAAGAAAAAGGAATTAACTAAAGTTACTCATCAGTGAAACCAACTAAGATGGAACATGTGTCACGTTACTCATAAAAGCAAAACTTCAGTGCCTGGGGAAGACTGAAGCTTGCCTCGTGTTTGTCTTTTGCTACCATGTCCTTGTTCCAGAGGTGCCTCTGCACAGAAAAGTGAGGCTCTCTGCTTTGGCAGGAATCAGCAGACACAGGAAAGCATCCCTAGCTGCCCTCATTGTTCATTAGCATAAGACACTCTGACCAGCACCATGACAGTTTACAAATGCCATGGCAATGACCTGGAAGTGACCACCCCTTTCCATGACAATGACCAGGAAGTTCCTGCCCATTTTCTAGAAAGTTCTGAAAGGCATTTTCTAGAAAGAAATTGTGCAGAGCACATGTGCAGGCAAATGTGCATGGTTTGCCCTTTCCCTGATATGCTCAGAACTTTCTAGAAAATGACTTTTAAAGCCTATCTTCCCTCTTGATGAGGATATTCTGTGCAGCGAGAAGTGGGAGACCTGAAAGACATGATTTGCCTTTTTCCCCGATATGCTCAGAGCCAACATTCCCCAACTGTCTTATATCCCCCTGCCCTGCCCATCCCTTCCCCAGCATCCTCCCGCCAGCATCCTAATTAATATCCCTTCCATTTCACGCTTCTCCTCAGGATGGAAGTTGCCATACTCACACACAGCTACCCCCTTCGGTAACACTGTGACCTCTCACCCACTAACCTGGACCTCCAAACTCATTTTTATACTCTTTATCCTTTTATATGTCTGTGTGTGCGCATGTGTGCATGCGTGTGTGTGCCTGTGTACAAGAATTTGAGAAAGAAAATTAATTTGGCATTTAGAGAAAGGTTGAATTTTTCTTAGTGCCCATGGGCTCTTTCCTGCAATAACATGAAAATGACCAGGGACTATCCCAGGTTTGAGTTTCTCATGCTAAAAAAGAGGCTCATATACAAAAGGGCCTTCATCCAGCTCTGGGCTTCAGACCTGGCTCCAGGTACCCCAGGGAGTAAAGGACAACAGCAAGGCATTGTGTAATCTGTTCTCACCTAAGGCCTCTGTGCTCTGACCTCTTGGCATAAAGGGTCACAGGTGTGGAAGTCTCCACGCCTCCCCCTCTGCCCATATTCTTTCCTGATGAAGAAGAAGAAAATAGAAACAAATCCCCTGAAGGCCCTTCTAAGAAAGATTTAAAACATTCTTTTTGATTCTTTTTTTTTTTTTTTTCCAGCAATGGAGTCTTGCTCTGTTGCCCAGGCTGGAGCACAGTGGTGTGATCTCAGCTCACTGCAACCTCCACCTCCCAGGTTCAAGCAAGTCTCCTGACTCAGCCTCCCGAGTAGCTGGAACTACAGGTATATGCCACCACACCTGGCTAACTTTTTGTAGTTTTAGTAGAGATGGGGTTTCGCCATGTTGGCCAGACTACTTTCTAACTTCTAAACTCGAGAGATGTGCACACCTTGGCCTCCCAGTGTGCTGGGATAGCAGGTGTGAACCACCAAGCTCAGGCTTTATTCTGTTTTCTCTGGAGCCATAAACACTGGAAAATCGGCCTCATTCCCCCAGAGTGCTGCCTTTTTAAGCCTGTCTTCCCTCTCTAAGAGGATGTTATTTAGCTATATCATCATAACAGCCTGAACAACCCATGGATGAAGTGCTACTTCAGCTTCTCATATGTGCCTAGAATTGTTCTAGGAATTGCAGGCTGACAAAAGGAGCAGGAGTGACACTTGCTTTCAAAGACCTTAGAGGACGGGACAGTCCCAAGAGGACTGTCCCGCCTGAGGAAATGTACCTGCTTAGTCACAGGGCTTATGCCACGCCACATCAGCCCAACATTGCAGCCACCTTGTGGCTTGAACTGGGATGCTTGGGGCAGAAAAGCCCTCAGTCAAGGAAGTCTTTGAGCAGTTAGGTGCTTGACATGGGCAGCAGAGTGAGGTGAGGGAGATTTTAGAGGACCGGCACCCTGTTTCCGCCTTGGCCATGTGAATTTCCACTGCACTTCTTCTGGGGCTTCAATTCCTCTGATTATCCTTTCTCTTATCCTAACTATCCTTTCTTTTACTCTTCAGCCTTTTTTCATCTCTCCCAAAGGATGACAGGCCTCCTAATCAGGTTTAGAGGTCAGGAAGGGGACAAAGAAAGAAGAAAAACTTACGCCAAGTCCTGTTCTGTTTCTATCCAAGACTCTTGATTTTAACGAGCTCCAAGGATTGGGGAGAAGGGAAGGGATATGTATTAATAGGAGTCATGAAGTCAAAAGGCATCCATCTGAAGCACCTTCTGCCCTGCTCAGAACGATGAGAAAAAGCCAAGGTCAAAAGCAAGGCCAGGTTGGAATATGATTAGAAAAGTCACGAGGGAAAAAGCAGTTCCCTCTCCTTAAACAAATGTGAAATTCACTTCTTATAGCAGTAAATAATCATGCAGGATGGGGCGCACATGGTGTAAACACCTTTAATACAATTCTAATTTTCTCTTTGCTTCAAGAGGCACAGATTGTTATGGCAACATAACAGAAAAACAGATCACAGTATTAATTTGATATCTCGGCTTCATTTGTTCCACATTTGCAAGGCAGCACTTGCATAATAAACAGCCCGGGCTGAGCCAAAGCATGGAAAGCAGCAGCGCCGCAGAAGGCCACCGTGGGGCACCCTCTCAGCCTCGAGTTCTGCTAAATAAAAAATAAATAATAATTTTCTACAAAGAATAGCCATTCGGCTTCCCACACAATTTGATATTTGATTGATAACACTTAACAAGGAGATAATTCTATCCTTGTCCGCCCCATGCTGATATAATGGAAAACATCAAAAGGCAGTATCAAGTTGCAGGGACAGTTCTCCACCGCAAGTTTTCAGCGGCAGAAACTTGCGTGGCCCAGCTCTTCACTCGCCATGTGCCTGGGCCCTTCCTTCATCCTCCCTTATTCCTCCCCATGAGAGTAGATGAATGCAGGCTTGTATTAGCTTCCTTTTGCTGCTGTAACAAATCAACCTCAACTTACTGGCTTCACAACAACACAAATTTATGATGATACAATTTCAGAGGTCAGAAGTCTAAAAGAGAGCTCGCTGGGCTGAAATTAAGATGTAAGCATAGTTCCTTTGAAAAGATTACTCTACTTTGCAACTAATCTTTTCAAAACAAAAATTTGATTATTTAATGTGGAAAGAAAGTCTTAAACTTCTGAAGAATAAACTGCTAAGATATTCCTTGGATGGAAACTTGGCATTACTTTGTAAAGTTGAATATTCTTTTACTTATATTTTTTATATAATTTCTATAATTTAAATAAACTTTTACAGACAGGTACAGTGGCTCACACCTGTAATCCCAGCACTTTGGGAGGCCAAAGTGGGAGGATTACTTGAGGCCAGGAGTTTGAGATGAGCCTGGCCAACATAGAGAAACCCTGTCTCTACTACAAATACCAAAATTAGCCGGGTGTGCTGGCAGGAGCCTGTAGTCGCAGCTACTTGGGAGGCTGAGGCACAAGAGTCGCTTGAACCCAGGAGGCAGAGGTTGTAGTCAGCAGAGATCACACCACTGCACTCCAGCCTGAGTGACAGAGAGAGACTCTTTCAGAAGGAAGGAAGGAAGGAGGGAGGGAGGGAGGGAGGAAGAAAGGGAAAGAAGGAGAGAGAGAGGAAGGAAGGGAGGGGAATGAGGGGAAGGAGGGGAAGGGGAAAAAAGAGAGAGGAGAAGAAAGAAAGAAGAAAGAGAAAGAAGGAGAGAGAGAGGAAGGAAGGGAGGGAAGGAGGAAGGAAGGGAGGTAGGGAAGGAGGGACAGAGGGAAAGAGAGAGGGAAACTTTTTAATGCCATGTCTTAAAAAAATGTCTAAGATTGTTCACTGCAGTGCTATTTATAATAGCAAAAAAACTGGAGGCCAGGTGTGGTGGCTCATGCCTGTAATCCTAGTGCTTTGGAAGGCTGAGGTAGAAGGATCACTTGAGGCTGGAAGTTCAAGATCAACCTGGGCAACATAGCAAGACCCTGTCCCTACAAAAGAAAATAAAAATAAAAATTAGCCGTGAATGGTGGTGCATGCCTATAGCCTGAGCTATTTGGGAAGCTAAGACAAGAGGATCGCTGGAGCTCAGGAAGTCAAAGCTGCAGTGAGCTATCATAGCACCACTGTACTCTAGCCTAGCGGACAGAGCAAGTCTCTATCTCTAAATAAAAACAAACAAGAGCCATCTGTTCAACATATACAAATTTAAGGAACAATGCTGAGCCTGAACCAAGTGGCATGGTGATACATACAGTAGGATATCCTTTGTTTAGAGATTAAAAACCTGTTTAAACAAAAAAACAATACCATGTAATATACATATGGTCCATAAATATGTAGTAAATGTATAAAAACAGAGGAAAGAAAATAAAATAAGGCAACAAGAGAGATTGAACTTGCTTAGGGTTGGTGGTTAGAGAAAGCTTTCTGGGGAGACGCTTGAATGACAGGAAAGGAAATCCCTGGGGGTGCACGGATAGGGGCGGGAGCTGTGAGGCCCCTGTACAGCCTGGGCCCACAATACACAGCTGAAGGGCTAGGCTTCTTGGAACAAAATCCTGCTCTGCTGTGCAACCCATGTGTGACCCTGGGCAAGTGACAGAACCTCTCTGCCATGTCTTTAGCAGCATAAAAATAGGAAATGCCAGATATAGGTGATGGGGAGGAAGGCAGCAAACCACACTGCCATGTGTGTACCTATGCAACAATCTTGTATGTCCTTCACATGTAACCCAAAACCTAAAATGCAATTTAAAAAAATAATTTTAAAAAATAGTGTCTGCCTCATAGGGGTGCTGGAGGATGAAATGGTTGGCCTGAGTACATGAGAGCAATGTCTGGCCTGCAATGGGAATGGTGTCAATGTTTGCTCTTATATTCCAGGCAGAGGAAACTGTAAAGTCAAAGACTAGGGTGGGGGAGGAAGGATAGGCAGAAAAACACTGAGAATGTATATACTGGCAAGAAACCCAGATGAATGGAGCCAAGCCAGCCAACAGCAACTGGATGGCATTGAGGCTGAAGAGCCAGGCCGTGGTCAAAGTCCACTTGCAAGGAGCTTGGCTATCATTCCATGGGCTGCTAGAGAGATGGAAGCCATGGAGAAATGAGATCAGATGTTTACTTGAAAAAGATCACTCTTACTCATTAATGAAATTGAGTGAACTGCTGACATGCTCAGCCATTTAATGGATCGAGAGGGAATTATGCAGAGTGAAAAAAGCCAATCCCAAAAGGTTATATACAGCATGATTCCATTTATACAATGCTGTTGAAATGCCGTTGCAGAAATTAAGAACAGATTAGTGGTTGCTGGTAGGGAAAGAGGGGTAGAAGCACCTGGGCAGTGATTATGAAAAGCCAACACAGGGATTCCTGTAATAACAGAACTGTTCTGTATCTTCCTTGACTTTGTCAATGTCAATATCCTGGGTAAGACCCTGTACCATTGTTTTGCAAGATGTTACCATTGGGGGAAGCTGGTTAAAGGGTATACTCTTCATATTATTTATTGAAACTGCATGTAAACCTATGATTATCTCAAGAAAATTTAACAGGAATACAAAAAAGAAAAAAAAAGGCCAACTCCCCTTAGAAAATAATTTAGAAACTCATATAAGACAGAAACTCTAAAATTCCACTCCAGAGAGTAGGGATACGGTAATTTTCACCTGGAAAAAGTTGAAGCCATGTCTAATCAAAACATACTCTCCAGCTTTGAGAACTGCTGCTTCCTGGTGTACGCTCCAAAATTATCTTGCTGCAAAATATAGCTGAAGTCACAAAGAAAGCAACTTCCATGACAAGGAAGCAGCTAGGACAGTGAGAGCTGGACCCCAAGAGACCCACCATCTA
Organism: Sapajus apella; assembly: GCF_009761245.1. Taxonomy (NCBI): domain Eukaryota; kingdom Metazoa; phylum Chordata; class Mammalia; order Primates; family Cebidae; genus Sapajus; species Sapajus apella. Next base: position 467,309 of record NW_022437040.1, on the reverse strand, counting down.
CACCTGCAGACAACATGTGTATATGTGATCCAAGTTGTCTCATTAAAAAAAAAAAAAAGAAGACGACAGAATCAGCATCTCTGTAGTCTCAATGTCTGTGTCCTCCAAAACTCATATGTTGAAATTCTAACCCCCAAGATGATAGCATTAGGAGGTGAGGACTCCTGGAGGAGATTAGGTCATGAAGGCAGAGCCCTCAAGGATCAGATTAGTGTCCTTAGAAAAGGGACCCCAGAGAGCTAGCTCATCCCTTCTGCCATGTGAGGATACAGTGAGAAGATGACCATGTACAAACCAGGAAATGGGCCCTCACCAGATGCTCAGTCTGCCAGTGCCCTGATCTTGGACTGCCCAGCCCCCAGAACTGTGAGCAATAAATGTCTGTCACTTATAAGCTACCCAGTCTGGGGCATGTAGTTACAGCAGCCCAAAGAGAAGAAGACAAACACAGCAGCCATAAAACAGGATTTGTCTGGCCCCTTCCCATCTGCTATTCCAGGGCCTCAGCACCACCCAGCAGCTTATCCTGCCCCTGAGGATATCTCACCTGGGCATGTGGGCATGTCTTCCTGGACACCATGACAGGCCATACTCTGCCTCCTTTGCTCTGGCTCCCTATGAATTACCACCAAGTGTCTGATGTTTGTACCAAGGCTTCTGCTGCTCACAAACCCCATGTGTCCACACCATGGTGCTAGAAACCACAGGGTTCTGTGGAGGCTTCCTCTCCCACTTCCCACTCTGCCTGCTGCTCCCGGCAGTTCCAACAGCAACTCTTGTTAGAACAGTGACTGCCGAGGGGCCACAGGATCTCCCAGTGAAATTGCCTTTTCACTTTCCACTTGAAGCCCCCATTCTCCAGAATTTAGGCACAAATCTATGAGGACTTGATTGAGAACAGATCCCCACATCTCCAAGTGGGAGGCACTGTCTCTGAATCTAGCCTGTGGCCTTGGTTCTCTATTCTTTGTTGATTTTTTTTCCCTCCTTAGTTCCTCAGCCAAAAAGACCCTTGGGAATAATTCAATGAAAGATGGGAAGGGGAGAGGAGGGAGAAGGAGAGTGAAAGCATGAAGCCTCTAAGTTTGTAAAAAGAAACATTTTGCCTGGCCAAGTTGGCCAGCGCATGCTTCAGGGAAAATGTAAGACAGAATGAACCTCAGAGGGTGGGGCTGCACAGAAGCCGCAGGGACCTCCTAGGAGAGTGCGGTCCAGGCATGGGTGCAACTGAGAGGTCAGAAGTGAAGACACTGGGCTGAGTCAGAGACTTGTAGGAAAGAGAAGAAGGTAAGACCCCAGGTCTCAGGCCTTGAGTACCATGCCAAGCAACTTGGAGTTTATAACAAATCCAGTTCTAGGAATCTCTCCTACACCACTGTTCATACATGTCCTGTGACAGTTGTACTCCAAGGTTGGTTCATTCCAGCCATGACCTTCCTTGTCTTCCTCTACAACTGAGCCTATAAAATGAAACCCATCTCTTCCCAGCCTCCTTGACGTCTCAGGTGGCCATGTGCAACGGTCTGGCCATGTGAATGGAAGCAGTCCCGTGAAGGGGTTTTTTCCTCCATCCTCCCCCCACCAATTCCCCACCCAGAAGAATGTAATGTCTCAAAAGAAGAAAGGGTTTGGCTTGACGTCTTCCTTCTTGGCTGACATACAGGTGCAACTAAGCCGTGGCACAATATGTGGCAGCCATCTTGTGACCAGGAGACCAAGCCACACTCCAGGAGGGTGGAGCAGGAAGAGGCTGCTTCCTTCCCAGCATCTGTTGGCAGCAGCCCCAGCCCTGGACTGTCTACTTGCAGATGTGCTGTTACCCTGACAGGAAGGAAGGAAGGAAGGGAGGCAGGCAGGAAGGAAGATGCAGGGACAGAGGGAAGAATCATGTTGACAAACTGGCATCAGATTGTTTATTACTTGCAGGAAAACGTATTGCCAGACACTATAGGATCATTGGTAATATCAAATAAACTGGAAGCCAGGCACGGTGGCACATGCCTGTAATGCTAACACTTTGGGAGGCTGAGGTGGGTGGATCACCTGAGGTCAAGAGTTCAAGGCCAGCCTGGCCAACATGGCGAAACCCCATCTCTACTACAAATACAAAAAATTAGCTGGGCATGGTGGCGGGTGCCTGTAATCCAAGCTAATCAGGAGGCTGAGGCAGGAGAATCGCTTGAATCCAGGTGGCAGAGGTTGCAGTGAGCTGAGATCGCACCATTGCGTTCCAGCCTGAGCAACAGAGGGAGACTCCATCTCAAAAAAAAATTGGAAATAATTGATATGGAAGTGGTAACATAAATTATGAGCCATTCATGATATAAAATACTAAGTAGTGTTGAAGTACACATCCATATATAGTGACATGGAGAGATCCCTGGGCCACATTCTCAGGTGAAATAAACCAGTCAACGGAACAATACAGGTGTTCCTTGACTTACAAGGGGGTTGCATCCCAATAAACACATTGAAAGTTGAAAATATTGTAAGTTGAAAATGCATTTAGTCTGCCTAAGCTAATGAACATCACAGCCTTGGCTAACCTTTAATGTGCTCAGGGCACTCACCTTAGCCTATGGAGGGGCAGAATCATCTTGCACAAATCCTGTTTTACACTAAAATGTTCAGTATCTCATGGAATTTGTCGAATACCGTACTGAAAGTGAGAAGCAGAATGGGTGTTTGAAGGATGGTTTCTGTTACATGGATATCACCTTTATATCATCATAAAATGAAAACCCTGTATGTTGGGGAATGTCTGTGTGTAGTATTGATCTATTTATGTGATTTTTAAAATTTTGTGTGTACATAGATATGCATCTAACTATGCATCTAGATACAAGGAGAAGTATATATACCAACTGTTAGCAATGGTTACTTCTGGGATTGTGGGAGAACAGGGATGGGCTGGAGTGAAGAGGGCTCTCATGAAAACTACAGAGTGAAAACCTCCATAGGTCTGGGGATAGGGCAATTAAAAAGTATAGTGTTGGTTTTCTCACCCCACCCCACCTTTGGTAATTAAGTTCTTTGTCTTGGGAGATCACCCTCTAGATGCCTTTGACTTTAGACTTCCAAACGCCCACCTTCCACTGTAGAATGGAATACCCATGGCTGTGGGGACAAGGAACCCATTTGAACTGTCACATTGATGGCATTAATGCAGGGCTTTTGCCCTTCCTTCTGGAAACCTAGAAACGGAATTCTTATGCTTCAGTCAAACAAGCAATTGGGCCATTCAAATAATTGCTTTTATGACACCCCAAATCCAGCCAAAACACCATCACCCCATTCTGGTGGGTGGCTCTCCACCGCCCTAGCAAACCTGGCCCATACAACCTGCTACCAGTAATGTCGGAGGAGACTTTCCTTGGACCCCAGCTCTCCCTTCCTCTCCTGGACTGGCAGTCTACGTTGAGAATATTCCCTATCACTTCTCCACAGCAACAGGAAGGGATCTGCGGGGGGAGGAATGTGCCCAGGCCTGGCTTTGGGGGCTCTGCTAAGTGTGGGTCTGCCCGACGCCATGAGTGGGTCAAACAGATGTGACCTAAGCATTACACAGCTGCCCGGAGGGACCACTGCTGAGTCATTCACACCACAACAGGCATGAGGAGGAGTATTTCCAAAAGTGGCTGCAATGAATGAATGTCTGGGGACATTCACAAGGCGCAGGTCCCTGAGCACACAGCCCTGCCTGCCCAATGAGGTCCCACGGTGGTGAGACTGCTGCAGATTCTCACTGAGGGGAGAGGATCCACATGGACAGTCATGGCTAGAACTAACCAAATCCCTTCAGAAGCACTATGCTAAGGAAGTGCAAATTATTATTATTATTTGAGATGGAGTTTCCCTCTTGTTGCCCAGGCTGGAGTGCATGATCTCGGCTCACGGCAACCTCTGCCTCCCGGGTTCAAGCGATTCTCTTGCCTCAACCTCCTGAGTAGCTGGAATTACAGGTGTCTGCCATGACACCGGGCTCATTTTTTGTATTTTTAGTAGAGACACGGTTTCACCATGTTGGCCAGGCTGGTCTCAAACTCTTGACCTCAGGTGATCTGCCCACTTTGGCCTCCCAGAGTGCTGGGATTACAGCATGAGCCATCACACCCAGCCAAGCTGAAATTTTTAGACAAAACTTTATCTCCCTAACCAATCACAAATCAGAAAAGCCTTAAATCCACCTGTGGCCTGTAGGTCCCCTGCCTGGAAATGTCCGCCCTTTTTAGTTCAATGCAAGGGATAGCTTCCTTGTATTGATTTATGACTTTGCCTATAACCTCTGCCTCCCTGCCTTTAAAAAGCCTTACCTGTAAGCCCTCTGGGAGATCGGGACTTAAGCGTGAGCTGCCTGGTCCTCCTTGCTTGGCACCCTGCAAATAAAAGCCTTCCTTTCTCCTGTTGCAAACCTCAGTGTACATCTCTGGTCTTACCACAGTGGGGCAAGGGATAACAGGAGTGCTGTACTGCGTGTGGGGTAGGAGCTGCATTGTGGTGCAGTGTTGTGTGTCATGTAGGAGCTGAGTCATGGGGTAGGGTCATGCATGGATTAGGAGCTGAGTCGTGGTATAGGGTCATGCATGGATTAAGAGCTGAGTCATGGTGTAGGGTCATGCATGGATTAGGAGCTGAGCCGTGGTGTAGGGTCATGCATGGGTTAGGAGCTGAGTCGTGGTGTAGGGTCATGCATGGATTAGGAGCTGAGTCGTGGTGTAGGGTCATGCATGGATTAGGAGCTGAGTCGTGGTGTAGAGTCATGCATGGATTAGGAGCTGAGTCGTGGTGTAGGGTCATGCATGGACTAAGAGCTGAGTCGTGGTGTAGGGTCATGCATGGACTAAGAGCTGAGTTGTGGTGTAGGGTCATGCATGGATTAGGYGCTGAGTCGTGGTGTAGGGTYATGCATGGTTTAAGAGCTGAGTCGTGGTGTAGGGTCATGCATGGATTAGGCGCTGAGTCGTGGTGTAGGGTCATGCATGGATTAGGCGCTGAGTCGTGGTGTAGGTTCATGCATGGATTAGGAGCTGAGTCGTGGTGTAGGGTCATGCATGGATTAGGAGCTAAGTTGTGGCATGGTGTGGGGTGGAGTAATGTTGCCATTGCATTACACTATATCATGGTGATCCTGGAGCTACCCAGGAATGCCATTCCCCTTCCCCTTCTCCTCCCAACTCCTGCCCCATTTCCAACCCCCTCCCAACCCTGAGAGGCTGCAATGATGCTATTTGCTACAGTGGGATGGAGGGACATTCAAACATGGGACTGAGGGGCCACACAGACCTTCCCACCTCATCCCGGGCCACTTCTCCTGTCTTGGAGTCCCGAGGAAGCTGAACTCACCCATCAGTCTCTCTCATCCCTTGGCCACCTGCTCTCCCTGCCCACTCACCAAGCTGGTGCTTTTAACGGAATCATCTTTAAAAAGAAAGAAATCTTCCAAGTAACAAAGCACCCTATAATTACCCCGCAGCTCCTTGTCCTTGATAATTCTAGGCTTGTGCTGCTATCATTACACATTATGTGGAGTTAGGGAGTCACAGCTCTTATGTGGCTGATCAGCGACACGTCTGCAGGATTTCCAACTGGAAAGAAAAGTCCAGGCACATCCTGGAGGATAGGTTGATGGGGCCTTCATGACTGCGGCTTCTCCAGACCCCAAGCATGGAAGCGGGTGCCGGTGCCTCCAGGGTGGGCCAGCAGGAGGCACTGGAGACAAGTGCGCACTCAGTGCCCATGGGTCACCAGGCCTTTGCTTATTCAAGAGCACACAGGGGGCTCCGTGTGAGGAACCCCATCCCTCCCCACATCAGTCTCAGCCTCCCATCCACGCTCACCTCTGCAAATGGCTCAAATCCCTCCAGGTTTTTCACCCGAGCTTGCTCTCTCCCCAGGCCTCCGCTGGATCTCTGGCCTGCCACAGTCATCTGTCCTCTTCACAAGCCTCTGATGTTTTTTAGAGGCGAATCTGCTAATATCACCTCCTGCATAGTGTTCTTCACCAGCTTACCATTGCCTGAGGGAGAAAATTCACAATTCCTGCAGATGGGTGGTGTGGCTCCCCCATCACTCCAGCCTCGCCTCCCACCGGGCTCCTCCTGACTTCATCAGGAGGGCAGGAGGGATAGAAGGGAATAATTGAGGTAGGACTCCCAGGGGAGGAAGGCTGGGGAGGGGAGATGGATGCCAGAGCTGGCCCGAGTCTTCAAAATGGTATACAAGCTTCTGCATTGGGGATGGTCTTCCAGATGGTATATGAGGTTCTGCATGGAGGTGGTCTTCAAGATGGCATACAAGCTTCTGCATTGGGGGTGGTCTTCCAGATGGTATACAAGCTTCTGCACTGGGGGTGGTCTTCATTCTGAAGGCTCCCATGCACATGTTAATAATAAATGTATTTCTCCTATTAACTTGCTTTTTGTAAGCTGATATTTCTGCAAACCTTCTGAGAGTAAAGGATAAGTCTTCCTTTTGCCCCTACAACAGAAAGAAGAAACCACAGGGAAGCCAGCTCCAAGAGTTGGGCCTCCTCTCCCTAGCTAGGTCAGAGAAAGTCCATGGCAAAGTTGTGGCCACAAAGGCTTGTCTTTGTAGAGGCTGGAGGCAAAGAGAGAGCATTTTCAAAGGGTTTCCTTCATTCAAACCACCAAGGAGCTCAATTGTAAGTAGGGCACTGTTCTGAGTCCTGGTTTTAAGAAAAAGCACATGACCTTGGAGCTTTAAAGAGGGGTCAGTCCTCTGGCTGCAATATGGAGACGAGATTTATAGAGCAACAGAGGACATCCATCCTGCCCTCCAAGACTCGGTGCAGAAATACAGGCCAGGCACGGTGGCTCATGCCTGTAATCCCAGCACTTAGGTAGGCCAAGGTGGGTGGATCACCTGAGGTCAGGAGTTCAAGATCAGCCTGGCCAACATGGCGAAACCCTGCCTCTTCTAAAAATAAAAAAAATTAGCCAGGCATGGCTGTGGGCACCTGCAATCCCAGCTACTCAGGAGGTTGAGGCAGGAGAACTGCTTGAACCCAGGGAGGTAGAGTTTGCAGTGAGCCAAGATGATGCCACTGCACTCCAGCCTGGGTGACAGAACAAGACTCCATCTAAAAAAAATAAACACAGGGAGAGAAGTAGAGAAAGTGACAACCAAATGCATCAAGAACAGCACAAAAAGAGGATTGCCTGGTACAGTGGCTCACGCCTGTAATCCCAGCACTTTGGGAAGCGGAGGCGGGGAGATGACTTGAGCTCGGGAGTTTGAGACCAGCCTGGGCAACATGATGAAACCCCTGTCTCTACAAAAGAATCTAAAAAATTGGTAAATCGTGGTAGTATCCCTGTAGTCCCAGCTACTCAGGAGGCTGAGGTCAGGGGATCGCCTGAAGCCAGACCGAGCCACAGAATGAGACCCTGTGTCAAAAAAAAAAAAAAAAAATAGGGCTATGTCCTCATGGAAAAAGAAACGGTGGTTCTGGGAAAGTATCCTGACCGTAGGGACCTCGTGGAAGGAAAATGTGCCTGGACTAGAGCTCTCTCTCCATGTGCATGAACCTCAAGGACAAAAGCGAACAGCATAGTTGGTCCAGAGAAAATCCAGTGACAGAAGGCATCAGGCCACTTGTTCAGCATCCCCCTCCTCAGCTGCTGCCATCTTGGGTTCACTTCGAGGGAATGCCATGGTCTTTGATGGGAGAATTAAAAGTGGTTCCATGACTGCAGCCTGGAGAATACTGCGGTGCGTGGCTGATTCCAAGTGTGCACGATGACGCCAGGGGCTCCAGATCTACCTGCAAAGGTAAGGGGGTGACCTGGGCTGCTGGGGAGAACAGCCCGCAGGAAGGACCCCTGGAGAAGCAGGTGGGACCACCACGCAGACCCATTCCTTAGGCTCAGCTCTACAGTCTCTACGTGTTCTCTTGAAGAAACCAGTCACCACCTCCTACATTTACCAAGGAACAAGGGAAGGAAAGGGTTTACCTAGCCAGAGGCCATAGCCAGGAGCCCATGGGTTCTGTCTGCAAGGTGACTCAGGTATTGGGTGCAGTGAGGGTTGGGGAACCTAGGGGTCTTCCCTGATGCTTTCCCTCAGAAAGCCAAAGACATTCTTCTTTCTCTATTTTTTATTTGTTTTTTTTTTTGATGGAGTTTTGCTCTTGTTGCCAGGATGGGAGTGCAATGGTGTGATCTCAGCGCACTGCAACCTCCGCCTACAAGTTCAACCTCCCAGGTAGCTGTGATTACAGGCACCCACCACCATGCCTAGTTAATTTTTGTATTTTTAGTAGAGACAGAGTTTCACCATGTTGGCCAGGTGGGTCTCAAACTCCTGACCTCAGGTAATCCACCTGGCTTGACTGCCCAAGTCCTGGGATTATAGGTGTGAGCCCCCACACCCAGCCTCTCTATTTTTTATTTTTAGAGGCAAGGTCTCTGTCTGTCCCCCAGGCTGGAGTACGGTGGCGCAAACATACCTCACTGCAGCCTCGGCCTCCCAAGCTCAAGCGATCCTCCTATCTCAGCTTCCTGAGTAGCTGGGACTATGGACACTTACCACCTTGCCCTGTTACTTCTTAATTTTTAGAGACAGGGTCTTACTATGTCCCCCAAGTTAGCCTTGAACTCCTGGCCTCAAGCGATCCTCCTGCCTCGGTCTTCCAAAGAGCTGGGATTACAGGTGCGAGCCACCATACTGCTGAGCCAACCTCCTCTTGGGACTGCTTGTTGACCCAAGACAGTAGGTGAGAAGCACCCCAGGGGTGGTTGTGTAATAGCTATGGGGAAGGGAAGAGCGGTGGAGGTTGAGTGGTTGGAGGACACCCAGAGGAGGAGACTTTGTGCTAGCCTTTGTTTTTAATTATTTTTATTTTTATTTTTATTTTTTGAGACAGAATCTCTCTCTTTTGCCCAGGCTGGAGAGCAGTTGCATAATCTTGGCTCACTACAACCTCCGCCTCCCAGGTTCAAGCAATTCTTGTGCCTCAGCCTCCCATGTAGCTGAGACTATAGGCACATGCCATGACTGGCTAATTTTTGTATTTTTAGTAGAGACAGAGTTTCACCACGTTGGCCAAGCTGGTCTTGAACCCCTGACCTCAGGGGATCCTCTGGCCTTGGCCTCCCAAAGTGCTGGGATTACTGGCGTGAGCCACTGAGCCTGGCCTGAGCTAGATTTTGAATTATGATTTCCAAGGGTTTCTACTTGGACATTAAAATCATTTCTTTCTTCCTTACCTGGTCCCTCATTTTCTGTCTTCTTTGTGGGCATCTTTGATCTCAATTTCCAAACATTGGCAGGCCCCAGGGCTCAGTCCTCAATGCTCCTCTGTACTCCATTGTTACCCGTTCCTCTGACGAGTTAAAAATCACCCACATGTACGTAACTCCTGACTGATCTGTCTTTTTTTTCTGAGATAGGGTCTTGCTCTGTTGCCCTGGCTGGAGTGTGATGGTACCATCACAGTTCACTGTAGCCTTCAACTAAAGCGATCTCTCCACTCCAAACTCCCAAGCAGCTGGCACTACAGACATGTGCCACTACGCACTAAGTTTTAAATTTTTTTTTTTTTTGTAGAGATGGGTCTTATTAAATTGGCCAGGTGGTTTTGAACTCTGGACCTCAAGCAATCCTCCCACCTTGGCCTCCCATAGAGCTGGGATTATAGGTGTGAGCCCCCCACGCCTGGCCAAATCTCTCTTCTGAAGTCCAGACTTGAATATCCAACTCCTTGTCAACATCTACAGTAGGATTTCAGCCACCTTTCAAACTTCTGTCAAAACTTGATATCTGATCCTTCCTTTTAGGTAATAACAACTGGCTGGGCATGGTGGTTCACTCCTGTAATCCCAGCACTTGGGGAGGCCAAGGCAGGCAGATCACTTGCAGCCAGGAGTTTAAGACCAGCCTGGCCAACATAGTGAAACCCTCACTCTCCTAAAAATATGAAAATCAGCCAGGTGCAGTGGTACACACCTGTAATCCTAGCTACTGGGGAGCCTGAGGCACAAGAATTGCTTGAACACGGGAGGCGGAGGTTGCAGTGAGCTGAGATTGCACAACTGAACTCTAGCCTGGGCAACAGAGCAAGACTCTGTCTCTAAAAAAGAAAGAAAGAAAAGGCAACTGCCTCTCTCCAGTTGCTAAGTCCAAACACCTGAGCACATGACTCCTTTTATCCCAGCTGCCACCTGATGGGTCACATGTCACATTGGTGCCACCACTGTTACTACTGTGCACAGAGCAGCTGTACTCCCACCTGGACTCCTGCCGTAGCCTCTGAGCAGCCTCCCCGCCTCCACTCCTGCCAGGGCTTCACCTGGTCTGCACCGTCCGCGGCCCAGGTCTCTCACCCACGTCCTTGCTGTTCCTCCAGCACCTCCCACCATCCACTGCTCCCTCCATGTGGAACACCCTTTCCTCTGGAAGCCACAGGCTCACCCTGCCCTCCTTCTCAAATGTCCCCTTCTCAAGAAGACCCACCCAGACCAGTCTTCAAAACTTAAAACACAGCACCCCCCATCGCCTGACGGCAGTGGGGCGCTGGTGAATGTTTACCAGCCAGCTCCCAGGGAGCCCTGATGGGTAGCCATGGCTGATCTCTCTGGGGTAAGGGCTCCCATCACGGCCCATTTCCAGTCACTAATGTGAGCTCGCTGCAAAGAGAAGTGCACAGCCAGCACCAGCACATGCCACTGAACCCCACTCCGTTTCTCTACAGCACCATCTTATCTTCTCACAGATGCAGAGATTTACACATTTGTTACATTACTGTTTCCTGTCTGCCTTCCCCGACTTGAATGTAAATTCCATAGAGACAGGCTCATTGAGCCTGGTTTTGGTTTGAAGTCAGCTGGAGGCCAAATCTGGCCTGTAGCCTGTTCTGAGGTTTTTGGTGTAAAGAGACAAGAGTGTTGCCGTGTTGCCCAGGCTGGTCTCAAATTCCTACGCCCAGAGGAGCAACAGACACGGATCCTGCCCTCTAAGACTTGGCACAGAGACACAGGGAGAGAGGTAGAGACAGTGCCGAGCAAATGTGCCAAGAACGGCACAAAATGAGAACTCAGTCCTCGTGGGAAGGGCAGCACAGTGGTCCTTGGGGAGGTTTCTAGGGTAGGATCCTCCCAGGATCAGCCTCCAAAGTAGCTGGGACTACAGGCATGCACCACCGCGCAGCTTTGCAGCCTGTTTTCATAAACAAAGTCTTATTGAAGGAAGCCACACTCATTTGTTTACATGGTGTCCATGGCTACTTAGCATTACAACGGCCAACACCCTAAATATTTACCACCTGGTCCCTTACAGAAAAAGCATGCTAACCCAACTTGGAGGAGTGCCAGGTACAAAGTAGGCTCTCAATAAATACTTGGATCAGTGGCTGAAAATCACACAGAAAACCAACGTGCAGACTTTTCTCCTCAAATCATGCTTCACCCAGCGTGTTCAGGCTGCTATCACAGAATGCCAGCCAGGTGTGGTGGCACATACCTGTGGTCCCAACTACTTGGGAGGCTGAAACAGGAGAATTGCTTGAGCCCAGGAGTTCGAGGCTGCAGTAAGCTATGATCACACCTGTGAATTGCCACTGAACTCCAGCCTGGATGACAGAGCAGGATACAAGACCTTGTCCTTCAAAAAAAAAAAAAAGAACAAATACCATAGACTGGGTGGCTTGTGGCTTATAAACAGCAGAAATTTATTTCTCCCAGTTCTGGAGGCCAGGAAACCCAAGATTAAGGCACCAGCAAATCTGGGGTGTGGTGAGGGTTCACAAGGATAGCGGTCTTCTCACCACGTCGTCACACTGTGGCAGGGATGAGGCAGCTTCCTGGGTCCTCTTTTGTAAATTCACTAGTCCCACCATGAAGGCTCTGCCTTCTCATTACTCAGTTTCCTCTCAAAAAACCCACCTCCTACCTCCATAACCTTAAGGGAAAGGATTTCGGTGTATGAATTTTGGGGGGACACAAACATTCACCCACAGCAATGCACACCCAGTATTCCTACCATCTGCTTCAAGACCAAGACATTGTTCACCACGTCACACCTAGGGACATTATGCCTGTTTTATTCTCCCACGGAGGACACTCTGGAACCAGATGAGGACATAGCTGTCACCTTCCCTGAGAGCCTTTGAGGGAAGCTATTCCATCTCCCTCCTCCTTCTAATAGTCATCAAGGCTGGAGACACTGCACATTCATCGTCTTCTCCCAAAGTCCTTGCAAGGTAGATCATTTTGTCCCCATTCTACAGAGAGCAGACGGAGGTTTCAGAAGTCTCATCCCAAAGTCCCCATGGCTAGTCAACAGCAGATGTGGGATCTGAGCCCAAGCCTTTGAACTCCAAAGCTCTTATTTGTGCCTCTCTGCCAAGCTGTGAAAGATTCATCCCCACTAGGGTGCATTTACCCAAGGGTGGGAAATAATGGGACTGAATATTCCAGGGGACTCATTTCTTCATGAGGTGTCATGAATTGCTTTGCTTTTCTAAAAACAAACAAACAAAACAAAAACCTATTTCATGGCAGCCACAGTAACAGTAGCCTGAGTTACAAAAGAGACAGAGGGTAGGGGTCCCCTCTGGCTGGAGAAATCACAGCCGGCCCCTGCAGAGCTTCCAGCTGCGAATCGCAGCTGAGGAGGCAGCTGAGGCAGCAGATCAGGAGATGGAGTGACAGGGAAGCTGATGTCTCCATTTGCCAAGGCCAAGAATAAAATTAAAATCTCCAGGACCAAGAATAGAATAAAAATCTCCTGACCCCAAGCCTGGCCTTCATGTTACAGTCACTCTGCCTCCACCATTCCACTCTCAAAGTTGACTTTATTTTTTTTTTTTTGAGACGGAGTCTCACTCACTCTGTTGCCCAGGCTGCACTGCAGTGGTGCGACCTTGGCTCCCTGCAACCTCCACCTCCTGGGTTCCAGCAGTTCTCCCCCTCAGCCTCCTGAGTAGCTTGGATTACAGGCATCTGCCACCATGCTCGGCTAACTTTTGTATTTTTAGTAGAGGCAGAGTTTTGTCATGTTGGCCAGGCTGGTCTCAAACTCCCGGCCTCAAGTGATTTGCCCACCTGGCCCCCAGGTTGATTTTAATTCAATGTAAGTTTGGATCGTACACATTAGTTGAAGTCTGGAATGAGAGTAGACAGTCAAATGCATTCTAATGACATAGACGTTCAGAGGTGGGGGAGGGCCATGGAGGTGGCTAGGCTGGGGGTTCCAAGCTGGGGGGCACATCACACCCCTCAGCCCCAGCAGCTGTGAGAAGGTGGCACCAGCCCCCTGGGCCAAGTCAATTGGTCTAGGGTGGGCTGGGCACCGGTATCATTTTTTATTTTTTTTGAGACAGAGTTTCACTCTTGTTGCCCAGACTGGAATGCAATGGTACGATCTTGGCTCCCTGCAACCTCTGCCTCCCCGGTTCCAGCAATTCTCCTGCCTCAGCCTTCCGAGTGGCTGGGATTACAGGCATGAGCTACCAAGTCTATGCTCATTTTGTACTTTTAGTAGAGACGGGGTTTCTGCACGTTGGTCAGGCTGGTATCGAACTCCCAACCTCTGGTGATCTGCCCACCTTGGCCTCCCTAAATGCTGGGATTACAGGCATGAGCCACCACACCCAGCCTTTATATCTTTTAAAACCTCCCCCAGATGTTTCTCAGGTGCAGCCAGACTTGAGAACCCCTGACCTGATTTTACAGGTGAGGATTCCAAGCCTGGAACTTTTAAAGGGTTCTCCTCCACTCACCTAAAGCCATTCAGGGACAAACTCGGAGACAGCAGCAGGTCCCTGGCCACTGTCCTCCACCCTGGGCCATGCTCCACCCCCACCAGGCAACCCGGTGGCCGAGGAATCATCGTCCAGGCTGGGAAAACCGAGGATATTTGGAATTTTTGCCAGAGTCTTCAAGTCCATGGGGACCTCGGGGCATCTGTGTGGGGGAACAGGGAAACCGGCATTACTGCCCCACGTTACTGATTTGGAAAACTGTAGAGCTGCAGGCTGAAGCTCTTGACGGCAGTGCAACCAGTGTTAGGAGCCCTCACTGCGGACTCGCACAGACCCGGGTTCGCAGTGCCAGCTCTGCACACACTAGCTGTGCATTCTTGGACAAATGACTGAACCTCTCTGAGCTTCAGCTTCCTTGTTTACTTGGTAGAGTTGACAAGAGTGGTGACTCTTAGAAGGGCGGTTATTAAAGGGCTTGGCCTACACTGAGCACAAAGTGGAATCTGTTTTTATGAACAAGCGCTCCCACATTGCTCTGGCAGCTCCTGGATAGCCAGGGTAGAAACACAGATGATCACAAATGAATAAGCTGAGACTCAGAGAGGTCAAAACCACCTGTCCAAGATCCCACGGCAAGTCAGAGACAGGCCTGGGCCTAGAACACAGACCCAGGGGCTGTCACTCAGCCCGTGGGCTCCCCATACACAAACACCCAGTTCCCCGGGGACCCCGGGTCTGCAGATTCTACCCCAGACCTTGTTGGCTCAAATTAGGTGCTTTTAACGAGAGTGCAAAATGAACTTCTGGTAAGATCTATGGGGTGAGCACACTAAAGGGAAGAAGGAACCCACTGTCCCTGTGGCCTCCACAATCAACCCTGGAAGAGAAGTAATTAGGGTCACGAATCCTGGGCCACCTCCCACATTCAGAGCAGCACCACCAGAGTGGCCCTGCACACCCTCTCCACTGGGCCACAGGACTCAGAAGAGCTGGTTTGCAAATGAATGCAAACTGCTGAGCTTTGGATTCACTGCCTGATGAGGGGCCATGCATCCCGCTTATGGGGGAGCCCGAGGCAAAAGAATTGCCTGAACCCGGGAGTCGGAGGTTGCAGTGAGCTGAGATCGTCTCACTGTACTCCAGCCTGGGCCACAGAATGGGACTCCATCTCAAAAATAAAAATAAAAAAGAGACAGCCAAAAGAAGTCAGGAGGAAATGAATCAACCAAGCCACACTTGTGACACAGGCCACTCTGTGCCCAGCACCGAGAGAGATTTGAGAGGCACCCATGGCAGGGGCGGGGTGCAACCCCCACTCTCCCAATGCAGGGGAGTCTCTGCTCAGCAGCAACTGGCTGTGTGACCTGGACCACGCTGCTTGCCCTCTCTGGGCCTCAGCAACTCCTTTACAGAGTGACCAGGCCACATGAAGTTCTGACATGGGAACGTGGGCCCATGGGAACCGAACCAGGTAGGGCTGGTAGCCAGAGAGCTGAGCAGGGGAGTCAGCCGTTCAGGACGGGGCTATGCCTCAGACTCCAGTGCAGTGACAGCACAGGAGGTAGCGCCCGTGGCCTCCACCCAGCCCCTAGAGGTTTGAGGAAGAGCACACTGTGTCCCCTTGGGAAATGTCTCTTTAGAAAGCAGAATTATTTGACCTGGAAGAGTGGAAAGCCACAGGGAACTTGGATGCCAGCGTAGGGCATCAAGATTCTACTCTACTGGGATTTGGGGGCTCTCTGGGATTTTTGAGAACAGGGAAATAATCCACCCAGGGTTTAAAATGATTGCAGGCTGGAAAACCAGAGGAGAGAGTCTAACCCGGGTGCTGCCCAAAGGTGGGGGAGGGGGCCTCTTTGGAGCCCCTCCATTCAGCCCGGCACATTCCCATTAAATTAGAAAATTGGAGGCTATTTAAAGGCTTTCTTTCCCCAAACATTTTCTAAGGACTTGCAGGCAGTGAGAGAGCACGAAAACGTGCACCCAGCCAGAGGGAGCTCCATTTGCCAACCTGAAATCTCTGCTTCTCATTAATTAGAGGAGCCGAGAAATCATCCTTCAAAAACTGGCTTTCCAACCAGAAACTCCAACAGCTCCACCTTTTGTGGGAACCGTGCTGCCGGCCACCTCTGGAGCCCGAGCCCCGGGTGGCAAAGTGCCCGACCGCACAATTGAGATAGTCGCTCCGTGTCATCTTTGCCTGTTCATGGCCGTGTGGAGAACTATCCACTCACGACCTCTTTATCTATCTTCCTCACAGGCCATCCGCTGCCCAGCACTCTCCCAGGAGCTGCCAATCGGGATGCCAAGCACTGGCTGAGCCTCCTCTCCAGCTTCCGGCAACAGCATCTGCATCTTTGCTGGGCTCGGTCCCTGGCTGGCTGCACTCCTGGCCTGGCAGGAGCAGCTTGGGGGGCTGCAGTGGCAGGTGGTGACAGCTCCCCACGCTGGGCACCCGGCACTGTGGCCTCTCTCCTGCTCAGCCACACGTAGGTGGCCTGAAAGCAGAGGGCAGTGCAGTGTGCCCACCGAAGGGACTCATGCAATCGGTGTGCTCTGAGCCCACCAGACAACACCTGAATCGCAGCCCCACAAATGGACAGGAAAGATGTGTTGCCAAAAAATCTATCTTTGGTCTCTGCTCCTGGTTCCCAGCACAGAGTTCCTAAAACCCTTAAAATTTCCTGAACAACAGAAGTGCTAAGCACATCCCTGGTTCCAATATTTGGTCTTTAACCCCAACACCTGACACAGCTCCTAACGCCTTAGGGATTCCCTGGAGGATAGAAGCATCTTTTGTCCCAGTGAGCGATTCTTGGTGGGCTCCTGGGTCCAGGCTGGGTGCCAGAAAGAGCAAGCCAGGATTAGAAGCTTGGAACTTTCATTCCCACCCCCATCCTCGGAGAGCGGGGAAGTGCTGGAGATTGAGTTAATAATAGAGAATGCCAGCCAGGTACACAACAGCCTACGCCTGTAATGCCAGCACTTTGGGCAACTTGGGAAGACCACTTGAGCCCAGGAGGTTGAGACAATCCTGGGCAGCCCAGCAACCCCCCATCTCTGCAACAAATTTAAAACTTAGCCATGCTTGATGGCACATGCCTGCAAACCCAGGTACTGGGGAGGCTAAAGGAGGAGGATTGTTTGAGCCCCAGAAGTCAAGGCTGCACCGAGTTATGACTGCACCACTGTACTCCAGCCTGGGCAACAGAGGGAGACCCTGTCCCCCTACAAGAAGAGAATAATCCATCATGCCAAAGCCTCATAAAAATCCCTAAAAGATGAGATTTGGAGTACCTCTGGGTTGATGAGCATTCCCACCAGCCAGCAAAGTGGGAGGCCCCGACTCTACAGGGCAGAAGCTCCTGTGCTCGTGACCATCCGAACCTCACCCTGTGCACCTCTTCACCAGGCCGCCCACTGGCATCCTCTATCATATCTTTCATAATCAACCAGTCAGTTTTCTGTGTTCTGTGAGCCATCATAGCAAATGATCCAACCTGAGTCTGGGGATATGAGAACCCCTGATTTGTTGCCAAGTCAAACAGAAGTGTGGGTGACCTGGGGGCTCACTACTGTGACAGGCATCTGACACGAGGTGGGGGCAGTCTCGTGACACTGAGCCCTTCACCTGTGGGGCCCACATTCATCCAGGTGGTCAGTGTCACAGCTGCACTGGAGGACACCCATGTGGTGTCCAGACAGTTGGAGAGTGGGTTGGTGTGGGAAAACCTCCCATGCATCTGGTGCAAGGCATAGAGAAACCAGTTTGCTTTTCCTATTAAGAAGGGGGTGTCCCCGGAGCATATGTGCAGAGCTCCGAGGCTTCCCACGATGGAGGGAGACAGGGAGAAGAGAAGATGGAGAGACAGACGGCCGCTTCCCGGGACCACTGCCATCAGTGCAGGAGGGTGCTGACTCCCAGAGGAAGAACCAGGACCTCGGGGTGGAAACCACAGAGAGACTAATTGCTTTTCCATGAAGGAAAGACATGTTCAGCAAAGGTGTGTGGGCCGCCTCTGGAGACAGTATCTGCCCCAGTGAAGGTGTCAAAGGTGCCAGGAGTGAACGCCAAGGCCACTGAAGGCCGGACCCCACCTCTTTGCATGCCTCCGAGGCAGCCCGGGAAGTGTGCATCAATCTGCAACCTCATCTGAGATCAACCCCACTCCCAGTTCCGCCACACGTTTGTTGACAGTGGGATTCAGCAAGTCCCCTAACTTCTCGAAGCCTCGGGCTTCCTGTCTGTAAAATGACAGGCCTCAGAGAAGGCCGCCTCTTGGTCACCTCCAATTTTTTTTTTTAAGACAGGGAGGGTCTCACTCTGTCACTCAGGCTGGGGTGCAGTGGTACGATCATAGCTCACTGCAGCCTCGACCTCCCAGGTCCAAGTAATCCTCCTGCCTCAGCCCCCTGAGTAGGTGAGACTACAAGCATGCCCCACCATGCCCAGACCATTTCTGTATTTTTTGCTATGTTGCCAAGGCTGGTCTTAAACTCCTGGCCTTACCCCTCTCCTGTGACCAGAGAGACGCTGGGCATGGGACCCAGTAGAGCTGACTCAAAGGATACTTCCAGGTAACTCAGTCAGAAGGCAATGCTGCAGGTGGGGGTAAGGAGGAGTTTCCACCATATAATAAGGTTGGTGTTAGACTCCAGGGAGGTTCTGGATCTGAAAGCTCAAACCAATGAGGACTTTTGGCAGAAATGACCCCTTGCAATGTAAGATGTATGTGACCAGTCTTAGCAACTTAAAGTAAATTAAGGGAAAAATGGGCAATTGCCACTGAGAGCTGAAAATGCCCACCACCACTCTGTCATCCACCAGGCAGGAGAATGGATGGTGTACCTCGCTTGTGACAGTCTCCAGAGGTGAGGGAAGCTGATGAAACAGCAGAAAAAACTAGAAACTTCTCAAATTCCAAGGTAGTCTGAGGGGTGCAGCAGAGGAGAAGGGGAGTCACGGGGGAAAGGAAGGAGTTCAAAGGGCAGAAAACCTGGGTGGGAAGGAAATAGTAAGGCAGAGAGAGCACAGCACACTGGGCCAGAAGTGTCCTCCTGGGGCCATCCCAAAGGCCTGAGCCCAGATGGCCATGCTCTCATAGTAAAAAGGACACCAGGTCACTAGACCAGAGCCAGGCATGGGACGAGTGTCTACTGCCTGGCTTTTTTTCTCTTCCCACCCCTATCTCTGAAGCTTAGACTTCTCAACAAAGACCTTAAGATCTCTCTGAACACCCTGGTCTCTCCCATGCTCATGTGTTACTTCAAGGGGACAGTGGCCAAGCTGGTCACCAGCTGCAGGCAGAGACTAAGCCCCAACCCCAGCTCCAGCTAACCCAGGCAAGAAAATCATTTTTAGCATGGGCTATGAGCCCTCTTCAATGGCTGAAAACATAGTAAGGTAGAGTCTTTTGGGCGCTCTCCTTCCACGCTCAGCTCACAACCCTAGACTAGAGGATACGGAGCCTGGTGCATCGGTTACAGAAGACAAGGGGGAAAGGCTGCCGTTTGGATCTCCAAACCTGGGAGCAAAGCTGCACCTGAATGACACCTCGGGTCCCACTGAGTCAGAGCTGAGTCCTTCCATGCTGCCGAGCTGTCTGACATCCAGAGTCATAGTGTTATAGAGATTGGAATCGCCTCTCAAAGCAAGAAGGACTTGGAATGCGCAGCTGGGAACTTGGCTCTGGAATCTTCTTAGGAGGTGGGTGTGAGCACTCCTCTTCTGGCACAAAATTTTCTTTTCTTCCTATTCTTTTTTTTTTTTTTTTTAAGAAGATATCTTGCTATGTTGCCCATGCTGGATTCAAATTCCTGGACTCAAGAGATTCTCCCACTTCAGACAGATAGCTGGGACCACAAGTATGCCATCATGCCAGACTTTTTTCCATTTTTTTTTTTTGGTAAAAAGAAGGATCTCACTATGTTCCCCAAGCTGGTCTCAAACTCCTGGCCTCATGCAGTCCTCCTGTCTCAGCCTCCCAAAGTGCTGGGATTCCAGGCATGCACCACAGTACCCAGCTCTGGCACAAGATGTTCAAAAAACATAGATGATGTCTTAGCCTGGGGTGCCATCACAGAATACCATAAACCAGTGGCTTACACAACATTTATATATCACGGTTTTGAAAGCTGAGAAGTCCAAGATCAGGTGCCGCTGATTCGGCTCCTGGTGAGGGCTCTGTTCCTGGTTTACAGATGCCACCTTCTTGCTGTATCCTCACATGATGGAAAGAGATCATGTCTCTTGTGTCTCTTATAAGGGCACTAATTCCATTGATCAGGGCTCCACTGTCAGGACCCAATCACCTCCCAAGAGCCCCGCATCCAAATACCATCACCTTGAGGGGCTAAGGCTTCACAAATGAACATTGAGGGAACACAGACATTGTTCGTATCAGATGGCTTCCCGAAAGAGAAGGCTGATCTGTGGGATAAAGAGTTCTGGGAGAATTTGGGGAAAGTTAAGTTTCTCAGTGCCTGGAGGAAAGGGGGTGAAGGGACCCACGAGTAGGAGTGAGATTGGAGGGAGCTGTGGAAAGGCAGTGAAGAAGGAGGCAAAAACAGTAGGAAGCCTAGCATGGCACAGCCCGAAGTCTGCTTGGAAAAACTGACAGTTCACAAACAACCTCAGGCTTCATGAACAGCCTGAGGGCCTTTCAGAAGCTTCGTGATTAGCCCTGGTGGAAGAGGAGAAAGTGGAGGCCATGGAAATTTGAAAGAAAGAGAATACTGCTGCAAGCTCAAATCTTAGGGATGAAGAAAGAAACAGTTACAGGGAGAGAGAGGTTAGCAGCTGCCGCAAACAGAGTGGGGATCAGGGGTCCACCCTCCTCCTAGGACAGGGAGCCTGAGGTCCGACTCAAGGTTCTACCCTCCCATGTCAGTCACTACTGTCCAGCAGGATGGTAGCAAAGACGGGCTGCATATACCCTGTGGAATATTCCTTGGGGGTGATGAAGATGTGGGTCGGTCAGAAAACGGGTTATGGTCACAGGTGAGAGCCACTGGGCCAGCCCTCAGTGAGGAACAAAGCTGCCCATCGGCTCTTGGCCGCAACCCCCTGGTTGATGGGGTCAGAGGTGAGACAAGTCCAAATTCAAGACAGGAAGGCATTCTTCCCAGCCGTGCCAGGCATCAGTGCATTAGTCTGTTCTCATGCTGCTGATAAATCCATACCCAAGATCGGGTAATTTATGAAGAAAAAGGAGTTTAATGGACTCACAGTTCCACGTGGCTGGGGAGGCCTCACAATCGTGGTGGAAGGCAAAGGGCACATTTACATGGCAGCAGGGAAGAAAGAATGAAAACCAAGCGAAATGGGATTCCCCTTATAAAACCATCAGGTCTCAAGACTTATTCACTACCCCAAGAACAGTATGGGGAAAACCGCCCCCATGATTCAATGATCTCCCACCAGGTCCCTCGCACAACACATGGGAATTATGGGAGCTACAATTCAAGATGAGATTTGGGTGGGGACACAGCCAAACCATATCCGTCAGGTAACAAGTTCATGCTCCTTCCCGGTGCTGTCCAGGAAGGAGCCAGGTGTTGGACACAAGGTGATGACAGAGCCTCTCTGAGGTGCTTGTCATGAGCCATGAATTCCTGAGGTGGCTTGAAGGTGAGAGAAGTTGTGCCCCACACTCTTAGGGGCTGGCAACGTGACCCAGGTTAGTGGGACAAATCCTACCCCCTTCCAGATGCCAGCACATTGTTTTCAGCAACCTGCTTGAATCAACAGCCAGTGTCTACGGCTACTGGTGCACACCTTCGCAGAGCCTGCCAGGTAGGGCAGAGCCCAGGGAACAAGACTCCAACAGCCTCCCAAATTTTGCCCTCCAAGAATGGTAGGTGAGAGAGGCTAGTAGCTGCCCCAAACAGGGTGGGGACAGGGGAGCTCCACCCTCATCCTAGGCCTGGGAGCCTGAGGTCCAACTCAGAATTCCACCCTCCCATGTCAGTGACACCCTCTCATGTCAGTTCCACCCTCCCATGTACAGTAGGGTAATAACAAACGTTGGGTTCACCTTTGCTGTGAGAAGGGGCGTGGTCTCCAGTTACAAGACCCTGGAGCACTCTAGAGATCAACAATTTAGAAACTATTGAAGAACACCCATGACCAGCATTATGTGGGAATCCCTGTTTGAGGTGAGCATGTACCCAGCTGGCTGAAGAGCAGAGAAGGGGCAGGAGGGGAGGTTCAGAAGCCCCATGGATGTCAGACTGCGGGGGGCCTTGCACACCATGCTGAGAGGTGTGGACTCTTCTTGAAGCAATAGGAAGACCCTGGAGCCAGGCAAGAGGGCAGAGCAGTTAGGGCTCATTTGTGACTTTGCAGCGCCTCTTACTTCCCCAAGTGGCCTCCCTTCCATTTTGCCTCCATCAGACCAGTGTCTGGCATGGGGGGCAGGGCAAGGAATTTCCTGAACTAATTAAAGATGGAGAGATGCAGATTGAGAGGGAGTGCATCTCATGAGTGTCAAAGGCGATGTAACACGGACAAAACATTGAGGTTTTGTCAATGAATAGTTTTACTGATTAAAACCTCAATAACGAAGAAGAGGTGTTCATTCAGTTATCGCTCTTAGGCAGAGGAGAGAAATATTTTGATCCATCTCTGATGCTGAGTTGACCTATTACTGTATCAAAGATAATCATAAAACTGCCTTTTATGGAAAGTACATCTGATTCACCCAGTAGCTCTGTGTTGTGCTGTGGTCCATGCAGGGTTTTTGCGCAAATCAAGGAGCTGAGACAAAGCGTTTCACTCTTCATAAAAGAAGAGAGGACAGCCACCTAGGTTAGGTACTTCCTGGGGACAGAGAATAGAAACATACTCAGAGAAAAACATTTAGAGAAACACAACATCTTTTTTCATTTTTTTTTTTTTTTTTTTTTTTTA